>NC_086179.1:93878793-94181823 GCF_023053635.1 Elgaria multicarinata webbii | reverse complement strand
TGTCTGGATTGAGTCCAAGGGCCTTGCTAGACCTACCTGATAATCCGGTGGGGAGTCGGGGCGACGGCGTGCTACAGCTAGCGCGTGCCGTTGTCCTTTTCTAGACGTCAACATGCGACGGGGCAAGGGAAAGCCCCGTCGCATGCTCCAGTTCCCCCCCCCCTTTAAGGGCCATGTGTGCAGGAGCGCACTGCCGAAGAGGGTAGTTTTTTTAAAAAAATATATATAAAGGGATCCCCGCTCCCCCTGCCCGTCCCCCATCCCCGCTCGCCAGACCCTGTCCCCACCATCCGCCAGGCCCGTCCCCGATGCCCGTTGCCGCTCGCCAGGCCCTGTCCCCCATCCCCGATGCCCGTCGCCGCTCACCAGGACCTGTCCCCCCTCCCCGATGCCTGTCGCCGCTCGCCTGGACCTGTCCCCGTCCTTCTCCCCCCCGTCCCCGATGCCCATCGCTGCTCGCCAGCCCCTGTCCCCTGTCCTTCTCCCCCCCATCCCCAATGCCCATCGCCGCTTGCCAGGCCCTGTCCCCGTCCTTCTTCCCCCACCCCGTCCCCGATGCCCATCGCCGCTCGCCAGGTCCTGTCCCTGTCCCCGATGCCTGTCCCCGTTCTTCTCCCCCCGTCTCTCCTGCCGGGTCCGGTCTTTACCCCGGCCCCCATCTCCCCCCCCCCCCGTGATTCCCTCCCCGGCCCAATGGGCACAGCACTCCTATGAGCTCTGTGCCCGGTCCGTGGCTTCTCCCGGCTACTCGCGAGTAAGCGAGCAGCTGGGAAAAGCCACGCACCCTGCTAGACTTTTCCACAGGCCAGGGCTGTGGAAAAGCCAGGTCATAACCGCATCCGGTTATCCCGGGTTAAGGGAGGACTTAGCCCGGCCTGACCTCGGGATCCCCTGTGCATCATCTGGATGCACAGGAGGGAGACCGGGCCTCACACTGGGCTAAGACCTCGTCTAGCAACGGCCTCAGTTTGTTAAACTGAGTTCAAACATTTTGCTTGTACCTGAAAGCATGTCAACTTCATTGAAAAGCATTGTTTGAAGCAAGATGAACGTCCTAGCCATTAAATGACAAACATGCATGTGTGAACCAGCCCTGTTCTCAGTAACTGACCAGGACAAAATTGTGGTAGTTCACCTAGACACTTATCAGCCAGCTTCTTATTTATAAACTCACCCTTTGCTTTATTTGACAAATGCATCAGTACCTTAAGTCATTAGTCATCATTTTAATGGATGTGTGAATATAGCAGCTGAGTAGAAAAGTAGGTCAAATCATATTCCAGGATCTTATAGTTAAGAGATGCTCTCTATACTACGTGAAAAGGCTGACCCCTACCTATTAGGCAATCATCTAGCACAAAAAAAATCTCTGCAACCGATAGTTCCCTAGGGCTAATTTATACCCTGGAAGACAGAAACAAACTTCAAAGTGATCTTGATAGGCTGAAGTGCTGGGCTGAAAACAACAGAATGAAATTTAATAGGGATAAATGCCAAGTTCTGCATTTAGGAAATAGAAACCAAATGCGCAGTTACAAGATGGGGGATACTTGGCTCAGCAATACTACAAACAAGAAGGATCTTGGAATTGTTGTAGATCACAAGCTGAATATGAGCCAACAGTGTGATGTGGCTGTAAAAAAAGCAAATGCTATTTTGGGCTGCATTAATAGAAGTATAGCTTCCAAATCACGTGAGGTACTGGTTCCTCTCTATTCGGCCCTGGTTAGGCCTCATCTAGAGTATTGCATCCAGTTCTGGGCTCCACAATTCAAGAAGGATGCAGACAACCTGGAGCATGTTCAGAGGAGGGCAACTAGGATGATCAGGGGTCTGGAAACAAAGCCCTATGAAGAGAGACTGAAAGAACTGGGCATGTTTAGCCTGGAGAAGAGAAGATTGAGGGGAGACATGATAGCACTCTTCAGATCCTTAAAAGGTTGTCACACAGAGGAGGGCCAGGATCTCTTCTCGATCCCCCCAGAGTGCAGGACACGGAATAACAGGCTCAAGTTAAAGGAAGCCAGATTTTAGCTGGACATCAGGAAAACCTTCCAGACTGTTAGAGCAGTATGACAATGGAATCAGTTACCTAGGGAGGTTGTGGGCTCTGCCACACTAGAGGCCTTCAAGTGGCAGCTGGACAACCACCTGTCAGGGATGCTTTAGGGGGGATTCCTGCATTGAGCAGGGGTTTGGACTCGATGGCCTTGTAGGCCCCTTCCAACTCTGCTATTCTATGATTCTATGATTCTATGTTATGCTTCCTCCCAATGCTTCCTCCACCTTTGAAAACGTAATTCCTCCCAACTTTGCAAAAGGGCAATTTTTAATTAAGACACCTCCCACTATTTCACAAGGACAACAACAACAACAGTTTATTGCAGTCAATAGACCATTCCAACAAAAATTACATACAAAAGGACTGAGCATACAATTAGCTATTAAAAAGACAAGTAATCATAGAGGATCTAATAGAGATCTAATAGAGGATCTAATATTTCACAAATCACAATGTAAGCCTCCACGGGCTTGTGTATTGCTCTGCTGTTCCTGAACAGCAGAAACAAAAATGATGTGAGTTCAGGGCCACAAAGAAACACAGGCAGCAAGTAGAGATCCTAGCAGCCTGGAAAGAACCGAAATGGGATAAACCTTGCATGCAACCCAGCTCCTTGCTCCTTGGCAATTCCGTATTTTAACCTATAAGCTTCATCACACCAGGGTTATACTGTGGAATCACTGCAAATTGCGTGCAAAGGACTCCGAAGTTTTCCAATTTATAATCTGCTTTGGCTGTGAAGTACTCCCATGCATCCTGCTTTAATTGTGCTTCATATATAAAAGAACCGACTTATTTATAACAATTCATAATTATTTTATTTATTTCATTTATATCCCACCTTTTTCCTGCAAGGAACCCAAGGCAGCATACATAATTCTCCTCCTCTCCATGTTTTCTTCACAACAACAACCCTGTGAGGTGGGTTGGGCTGAGAGTCTGTGACTGGCCCAAAGTCACCCAGTGGGTTTCCATGGCTGTGTGGGGACTAGAACCCAGATCTCCCTACTCCCATATATAGTTTTCAAACTACTTTCAAAGTGTTACATCCTGTTTGATGCAGAACTGGCCAGAGACTACACAAGAGAGCCAGTGTGAAGTAGTGGTTATAGTGTTGGACTAGGAAGATCTGGGTTCAAGTCCGTGCTTGGTCATTCATTTCACTGGGTGATCTTGGGGCAGTCACTGTCTATGAGCCTAACCTACCTCATAGGATTGTTGTGGGAATAAAATTGGGGTGGGGATGGGCAGAAGTATGTACATTGACTTGAGCTCCTTGAAGGAAATTTGGGATATAAAAGTAATAATAAATACAAATGAAGACACTCACGTTACAGCCAAAAGCGTAGCAGCAAGAAATCCAGCCACTAGGATGGACATGAGCACACTCAGGATGGAGGTGATGACTATCATTCCACCAGTTCTCCGACCCGGCCAAGTATCAATGGCAGAGGACTGCTTCGCTAGGAAAGTATCAACATAAAATGGTAAAAGCCATATTAGTGTAATGCCTCTATTAGGCCAGCTCAAAGGTCACAAAATACTGTGCAAGCTTTCATGCTCTCTAGAACTCTTCATCAGGCTAGGCGGAGGAAAAAACAGCTGATGTGGAAGCTATGCATTTAGTCACCATCTTAAGGTGGGATGTGGGTGGGGGCTGCAGATATAGCCTGGCTTTAATTAACACCTGGGACCCTCTCAAGGGTTGCTGGGAAGAATAAACAATGGTAGATCTCCTCCCATTTTTGAAAACATAAAATCCATCTGTTCATTCAAAAGTGCTCCATCCTTAGGCAAAATACACAGATTCCTAGGCAGATGGAAATAGAAAGAGAGAAAGAGAGAGAGAAATAGTCAGTTTTTATATGGACAGAACTAGAGATAATTGCAAGTAGTGCACTTTAAAAAGTCAACTGAAGCCAAATTGGGAAGTGTTACCCTAGCCTAGTGGATGGAGGGGGTTGTACCCTCAAAGAATAAAGTCCCAGGTTCAGGTGATATAAGACCATCACCTTCCAGTGTGGTGAACTTTGTGTAGCCCTAAATATTTAGATGGAGCAATGAATGACTAGATGGTAGCAAAGCCACTTGCTTTTTGAACTGGAGGCTCAGGACACTGATATACAAAAGCTACAAATGCCACTTCAAGGTAGATACTCACGTCTTTTGGTTTTGATTGGATGAGACCATTGAGTTTGGTCTTTCATGACACCTGCTGTTCTGTCAACAAGGAGGTATTTAAATCTAGGACAGAGAGAGAGAGAGAATACCTCACTCTTCCAAAAGCAAAACACAACATCTTATCACACTAGAAGCTCAGCCCAGCCCACGTAAGAAAAATCTTCTGCGTTAGTCGCTGAACACCACATATCTGGTATTCAATAAACAGACAACCTATGCCATGAGTTGAAAACTAATTTTGACATCTGAGGAACTATCGGGGTTAGGTTGCTTCATTTGGTTTCTCCATTTAAACTGATGCACATCTTTTGGAGTCCCTTGATGTATCACATATCTTAATGCTGGAAAACATCATACTTGAGAACAGATGTGGGCAGAAAATAGATCTATCCTGATGTTTTGGACATCAATTTGCAGCATTCCTGATCACTGTCCATGCTGACAGGGACTTTCAGGAGTTGAACTCCAAAACATCTGGAGATCTACTTTCTGTCTGCCCTTGCTCTAGAACAGCCTGATCAGTTTTCCACAACCCCACAGTTACTTCTGCGTATGATAGCCTGCTTCCCTCCAGTTGTTTGAGATCACAAGTCCCAGCACTCCTGACCATGGGACATACTGACTTGCAATGATAGGAGTTGTAGTCCAACACCTTTGGAAGGCACCAAGTTGGGGAAGGGCTGCTCTAAACAAAAAAGAAGTAGGTGGCCCTAAGTTGTTCGTCATCAGTTTTCCACAACCGCACAGACACCTCTGCATATCCTATTCTCCATCCTGTCCTCATGGTTTATATCTGCTTTGGGAGAATGAGAATTTCACTGGCACTTTCTGCCTCCTTAGGGAGGATGTGGCGGTATAGGCCTGTGAGCCTTAACTCCCAATTTCCCTGCTTTTTGGAGCTTGGTTGAAAAGTGTAGAGCCTTAACATTGTTTTGTAAACCTTAGGTTTTTTCTTTATTGAATAACCAATTAAGGGTGCCATCCTATGAATGTTTAGACAGAACAAGTCCTACAACTCCCTGCTTTCCCCATCTGGGCTTTTGACGTTGACCTGTGCCAGAGAACTTGGATCTATACTGAACAGATGCAACACAATCATGAGGAGGGGAGGCTTTTAAGCAGTTGAGTGTGTGCATGAAAGAAGATGCGTAACGTTGTCCTGCAACCCTCCTGGCCCCAGCCACTTTCTCCCTGAATCAAAGGTGGGCTAATAGGGGCATGGGGGAAAGGAAGGATACAGGGGATCAAACAGCTGTCAAACCAATCATGCCCCTCTGTGACTGCTTTGTGCTGCACTTGGTTCCTTGCTGAACATTTAATCCAGCCATTAGTATCCTAAGCTAGGGTGACCATATGGAAGGGAGGCCAGGGCTCCTGAATCTTTAACAGTTGCATAGAAAAGGGAATTTCAGCAGGTGCCATTTGTATATATGGGGAACCTGGTGACATTCCCTTTTCATCACAACAGTTAAAGCTGCAGGTGCCCTGCCCTCTTTTAAATCTGCTCACTCTATTATAGCTCCTGCAGCTTTAACTGCTGTGATGAAGAGGGAATTTCACCAGGTTCTCCATATAGGTTCTCCATGACACCTGCTGAAATTCCCTTTTCCATGCAACAGTTAAAGATACAGGAGCCCTGTCCTCCTTTTCATAGGATCACCCTACCTAAGCAACTTTCGCATGGAAGAGGAACTAGCCTGATTCTGTTTCCTCGATACAACTCCATAAAAATAAAACATTTCCTTCTGAAAGCAGAGGCCTTCTGCTGGATGCTGGAGCCCTACCTCTTGCCGACAGTATTAGTCTTAATGATTCATTCATGTTGGAGCCTTGAGCCAGATACAGGGGCTCTGCTAAGCTACAAGAGGCTTTCACAAAGAGACTGCTACAAGCCTCCAGAAAAGTAGACAGGAAAAGTACAGGCCTCCTGAGACAGACTAAAAGTAGCACTATGGCCCAGCCTGCATTTTTAATCAAGTCTAGTTAGCTGTTTCTATCAAGGCATGCTGCAACGAGAGCTAAACTGCAGGCCAAATGAAGACTAATTTTATTTTGAAACTATGTACATACTGCTTTTAAATATACAAAGCAACGTACAAGAATAAAACAGCATCTGGAACAATAATTACTGTAAGATGCAGGAGCAGAAGAATTTAGCATAATATCTTATCAATCAATCAATCAATGTACCTTTATTAGCATAAAACAACCACAAACCATACGAAAACATCACGACATCCTCCAGACAAACTAGTACTCTTACATTGTGCAATTCAGCCTGCTAGTATAGTAGACAGTACTAATCTCCCTGCTGACTATTCCACCATGCCTCTGGGTGTAGCTCCCGGTCTTTGATAGGTCATTACATAATGGGCAAATAATGCAACATTTTCAAGCATTCCCCCCCCCCCCCCCGCAGATAATATCTTATGTTAAGTTAAGAGTAAGAGCCATTGAAGGCCTGAGAAAACACGTTTTAACTTGTTCCTGAATGGCAGAAGAGTTGAGATCTCCCTTCCTTGCCGAGGACGGATATTCCACAAACAGGGTGCTATCCCCTAGAAGGCCCTCCTCCCCAGTCATCCAGAAGACGGCAGGTTCATATTTATTCCATTAACCTGGAGGTCCACCTGCCCATTTCAAGATATCCCAAGTGGCTGTGTTTGTCTTGGAAGGTGTCCTAAGAAATCCAAACCTGTAGGCTGTATCTTGGGAAAGAGGCGGGTTGCAAACGTCGAGGAAATTCGGGTCATATAGACAAGCTGCATTGTCACCAACTCTGATCAGATACTGGGTCAGGACAGCAGGTGCTTTGGTTGCATCAGCCACATCGGAGAGCTTGGGTGGAGACGCGCAGTTGGGAACATTAAACACCGCAGCTTTGTAAGGACCACTTTGTCCTCCACCAGTTTCTTGGAAGGTGGCATTGAGAGGTTTACTACTGTTGTCTGCAACAGATGGTCTTGAAGTACCTGCTGCAGGAGAAATTGACACACATGTTCACACAGCAGTTCTACATGGCATGCGCCTGCACTATCTGCTTATTGCTATGCATAGGACATTGACCAGGCCTGCTGATTAGTTTCCGGGCAAAGTATAAAGTGTTGGTTATCACTTTTAAAGCCTTACATGGTTTGGGTCCAGGCTCCCTGCGGGATCTCCTTCTCCCGTACAATCCGCCTCACACACTCAAGTCCTCTGAGAAGAACTTCCTTCAGCCAGCCAAAACTAGGCTGACAGGTATTACCCAGAGGACCTTCTCTTCTGCTGCTCCCAGACTGTGGAATGGCCTGACGGAGGAGATTCGTCAACTTAACAGTCTTTTAGCATTTAAGAAAGCTATGAAGACTGATCTCTATAAACTGCCTAGAGAGCTTCAGCTATGGGGCAATATATAAATGTAATAAATAAATAAATAAAAATAAATCTCTTCTGGCAGGCCTATCCAGTGGAATTTTAGGATGCTTTTAGTATGTTTTTAGGAAGTTTTAACAATGTATACTGTGTTTGATTATTATTCTATGTATTTTATATTTGCTGTTGTTCCCCGCCTTGATCGGGATGGAGAATCACACAATCATAGAATAGCAGAGTTGGAAGGGGCCTACAAGGCCATCGAGTCCAACCCCCTGCTCAATGCAGGAATCCACCCTAAAGCATCCCTGACAGATGGTTGTCCAGCTGCCTCTTGAAGGCCTTTAGAGTGGGAGAGCCCACAACCTCCCTAGGTAACTGATTCCATTGTCATACTGCTCTAACAGTCAGGAACTTTTTCCTGATGCCCAGCCGGAACCTGGCTTCCTTTAACTTGAGCCCGTTATTCCGTGTCCTGCACTCTGGGAGGATGGAGAAGAGATCCTGGCCCTCCTCTGTGTGACAACCTTTTAAGTATTTGAAGAGTGCTATCATGACTCCCCTCAGTCTTCTCTTCTCCAGGCTAAACATGCCCAGTTCTTTCAGTCTCTCTTCATAGGGCTTTGTTTCCAGGTTAGAAATATTAATTATTATTGTTATTATTATAGAGCCACTCCCCTGAGGTTCAGGATACACCCAGATGAGACTACTGCCCTGCCTCCTTCACAGAGTCTCCAGGGCATTGTCACCAGTTTTGCTTCCTCCATCTTTTTCCCACAATGGAAAATTCATCAAGAAAGAAAAGACAGAATAGCTACACAATGGCTTTGGATTGTTAGCACTAGGGGCCCCCATATCTGGAAGCACCCTCGGTAAGAATTACCTCCAGGCAGAAAGGCTTGTGTCAGTGGGAAGCAAGTTCATCCCTCACCCTTTTGAGGCAGTTGATATATACCAGAGTCACAGTGGTAGTAAAATATTGTGAACTTGTAAATTTTGTGGGCCTCTTTGAAAGGGCGATATAGACAAATGTACGTGCTACAATAGCCAGGAGAATAACGTGCATTACAGATGCCAGAACTTCGTCCCCTTCCCCCAACAGTTGCAAAGCTAGCCAAAGCCACTGTGGCCTGCAGCTGGTGTTTCTGGGAGGAAGCAAGTGTGCTGTGTACTGTGTGCATTCCCTGCTCAGATCATATTGCTGCCGTGAATCGTGTCCATCAACACTCCCCGACCTGGTGCCCCTCTGTATGCTGGATGATTGGAAGCCACCGTGAATGCCGTTGTTCTTGGCAGGAAGGCAGGGTAGACATCAAATAAATGAACTTCCATCACTCCCAATAATTGGTCTTAATGACTGCGGTTAATGGGAGTTGTAGTCCAACACATCTGGAGGACCCCAGATTGGGGACAGGTATTGTGCTACATAGAAACATTCTAGTAAGAATGTCTTCATAGCACCTTTGCTTCCCACTACAGTACTAGGAGCATAGAATTTTAATCATGTTTGAAGATTTGACACAAGTGCATATTAGAGGTGGAGGCAAGAACTCCACCTTGCAGAAGGGAAGGGCACCCAATGCAATTGCCGCCCTGTTGGTAGATGTAACTTCCTTTTCATCCCATATTGGGAAGCACGGTGTGAATGCAAAAGGGACCATCACTCTCTAAGATTCCTCATTGCCCTGGGGAAGGACTTAGAAGTTCACAACACTGTGGCTCCAATTCACCAGGCTACTGCTTCCAAACATTACAGAAGGGAATTGGAACGGGGTTAAAAGAAAATTCATCACTACCCAAAGCCCATTTCTAGCAGCATTCTCAGATAGGCAAATGAAGCATATGCTTGTGGCTTCGTTCAGCCTTTAGAGAATAAGGACTCAGAGGCAATTATTATGTGCTTATCATTCCCTACTCATGTTTATTTAGTTCTTTAGATTACATCGCGACCTCCAATTCCACTTGTTTTTAAACAGCACTTTTCATGACTTTTTTTTTAGAGCAGGAAAAATGCTGTATTATTTATGAAAGCGAAAGAAAACATTTTTTCAACTTGTGTAATTGCACTATTCTGCTATACCCACAGTGCCACCTAGAGGTTAAGCAGTGGAAAGGCAGGAAAGGAAAAGCTCTTTGTGTAGAGCTTGGGTCTCAATTCTGTGACAAAACCAAAAGTAGATACAGCGGATTAACAGCCTCGTGTAGAAGAGCTGTGTACATTAACCCAGCCTTCCCCAACCTTTCCAGATGTGTTGGACTACAACTACAGCATGGCTGAATAGTCCAGCACATCTGGAGGGTGTTAGGTTGGGTGATCCTGCATTAGACTGTGAGAAGAACAGTGACTTACCAGATTCAGCCATGACATAGAGAAAGACTTCATAGGATGCTTCTTTTGACATCAGGCCATCAAACACACAGAAAGGTTTCTCTAACGCCACCGTTGTGAGGGTGGGATTGTTCATGGCAAATCTGGGATTTGCAATTTGTGGTCTCTGAATCTGGGCTACCGGAAGGAGGAAAATATGTTTTTATTAGAACAGATTCAAATGTCCAAGCGAGAAGGCAGCGTGTGCTGCCCTTTCAAATTATGGAGACAATATGTGCGTGTGTATGGTGGGTGTGAAGGAAGGCTGGGGTCCACCCAACCTCCCTGCAAGGTAGGCTTTGGACCAATTGTCCGATTACCCAGGCTCTCACCTCCTTAACCGTGAACCAAGACAGTATCAGCCAGTCTTTCAGAGAATAAATAAATAAATAAACACACACACACACACACACACACACACACACACACACACACACACCAGACTAAGGACTGAGGCAATTTATTTAAAACTCTAAAATGAACACGTCTAAAGAAACGTTTAACACAGGGTGGGGGGAGGGAAAAAGAGAGTGAAGGGAGAGAGTATTGGGTGTTCAAGCAAACACTAAAATTATTAGCCAACTATTAATCATGCCTCAGAGGCGTCAAAGCATTCTCTGGAGCAACCAGGCCCTAAAACAATAAAAACCTTTCTAAATCCAAGGTATCACCCAACCTGGCTGGGGATCTCTCTTTTTCACACAGGTTCAGTTCCAGAGAAGATGGATGGCCGGCGCCCGGTGGCCAACTCCTTTATCCCTCTTTGGACCAGCCGGTACTGTGACCCATTCTAGCCAATCCCAAGCACCGCTCAGGCCTCTGGCCTCCCTCCCCTTTGGAAGGGAGCCGGTCCTGCCAAGCTGCTTTTCCCACAGCTAAAACCAGTCAATGCTAATTGCCCTCGGCCTGGGGCCTAGCTGGTAACTACCCTGGTGCTGCCTTCTAGGAGAAGTGCCCTAACCAGCTGTTTTTCTATGATGGTCCTTGAGGGCGGTTTGCATTAACCCTCTCGGTCCAAAAAGCGGTAGCAAGTCACTAGCAAGACCGCAGCCATCTTGGCCAATCTTCACAGTGTGGCGGACACACACACACACACACACACGAGGCTGCTTCACACATTCTTAAAAGTCAGATAGACAATGCAAGCAACTCTGGTGTGGTTTTATACCTTTTAAAATCTGGATTGGTCTTCCACTTCAGTTCCATTTCTCCAGCAGTACATACAAAGCCACTGCGTATGGCTCTCAAGATCCCCTTGGCAGCTCGGTTTTTAATACTTACAAAGTTAAGAGAACAGTCAGACCTTTGGCACAAGGACTATTCTAGAGCAGGGGTCCCCCCCCCCCCCCCGTCTGTGGAAAAATTGTCTTCCATGAAACTGGTCCCTGGTGCCAAAAAGATTGGGGACCGCTGTTCAAAAGGAAGGAGCCAAAGGACCACAAAATCCCTCCCCCTTGTTATCGCCATTCAAGCTCCCTAGAGCTGAATACTCAAACTGCCGAAATGTGGTGTGTGTGTGTGATGGTGGTGGTAGTGGTTGGTCGCTTTCTCAAATTTCTCAAATTAGCAGATGTGCCCATGGCTCTGAAACATTGCACACCCCTGGTGTATAGGGTTGCAGCCTTAGTTTACCCAAGTTAGGATCTATATCCAAGTTTACCAGACTAATAGAAAAAGGATGCTATGGGAAAATTGAATTATACTTATGTCCTATTGAATGAAATAGATAGGGTTAAGCAGTAAATAATTATGAAAAAGGAGAGCAAACTCCTACATAAGAACCATGTGCTAGGAGTATAGCTGCTCTAAACTAGGGATGTGCTCCGCTCCGATTAGGAGCGTAGAAGCAGTAGCGGATTGGCCTGCTCCGCCTTACCCAGAGGCGGAGTAGGAGCGGACCGCGGACCCCCTAGAAGCAAGGCGAAGAGAAGCGACCATTTTTCGGAGCTCCGAGTTCAGTCGGAGCGCTCCGGTCGCCATCTTGAAAACATTTCGCCATAGGATTGCATTGCGGCAAATAATCGCGCATAACTACGTTGTTTTTGAAGCTATCGTTCTGGAAATTCTTGTGCACAGAGAGTCGTGGATGGGGGTCATTTTGAGACCACTCTCACCTCTCTGCGTGCTGTGGTTCACGTGCAATATTTTTTTAAAAATCGGGGCAACCGCGGGGCTCAAACTGCGTTTCGGCTTTTCGCCCATAGGATTGCATTGAGGGAAAGAATCGGGGATAACTGGGGGGGGGTTTAAGCTATCGTTCTGAAAATTCTTGTGCACAGAGAGTCGTGGATGGGGGTCATTTTGAGACCACTCTCAACTTTCTGCATCGTACGGGTCGCGGGCTAGAAGTTTTTTAAAAATAGGGTCAACCGCGGGGCTCCGTTTCGGCTTTTCGCCCATAGGATTGCATTGAGGGAAAGAATCGGGGATAACTGGGGGGGGGTTTAAGCTATCGTTCTGAAAATTCTTGTGCACAGAGAGTCGTGGATGGGGGTCATTTTGAGACCACTCTCAACTTTCTGCATCGTACGGGTCGCGGGCTAGAAGTTTTTTAAAAATAGGGTCAACCGCGGGGCTCCGTTTCGGCTTTTCGCCCATAGGATTGCATTGAGGGAAAGAATCGGGGATAACTGGGGGGGGGTTTAAGCTATCGTTCTGAAAATTCTTGTGCACAGAGAGTCGTGGATGGGGGTCATTTTGAGACCACTCTCAACTTTCTGCATCGTACGGGTCGCGGGCTAGAAGTTTTTTAAAAATAGGGTCAACCGCGGGGCTCCGTTTCGGCTTTTCGCCCATAGGATTGCATTGAGGGAAAGAATCGGGGATAACTGGGGGGGGGTTTAAGCTATCGTTCTGAAAATTCTTGTGCACAGAGAGTCGTGGATGGGGGTCATTTTGAGACCACTCTCAACTTTCTGCATCGTACGGGTCGCGGGCTAGAAGTTTTTTAAAAATCGGCGGGAAAAATACCTTTTTCAAAGGGCTGAGGGGCAGAGTCAGCTCCCGGTCATGATGATCCCAAAGTTGGAGGAGGGCATAGGCAAAACAGGTAACTTGGGATTCTGGGAAACTTCTCTTTCTTCATCTGAACGGGCTTTTCCCCGTGTTTTTTAACACAGTAGCCCCACCAAATGCACAAACACAACCTGAAATCATATACTAAGCCAAGAATAAGAGATAGAAAACACAGCACTGCTCCCCACCCTAACCTTGGTGAACAACTGAATCGATGTGGTGCAAGGGGATGAGCTCCCCTAGGGCATCTCATCGTGGACGTGCCCCCACTCTCTCCTGCACTGGAAGGCCATAGAGCCTTCCAAAGAGAGTAAAACGGTGGAGCAATGCCTATCATGAGTTGAAGTGAATGGTCACTTTTCAGTGGTGGAGCAATGCCTGTTATGAGTTGAAGTGAGCGTTTTACTTCTTCTCAGAGCTGTTGGTGGCTGTCTTGAACTGGCAGCTACTTCCCCCTCCCCCGGGCACGTCCCCCTATTGCTGGTAAAAGACAGATATAGCCTTTTTTTTTTAATTCTTCTTGCTGTTTATTGAGCAACACTGCTGCTTTTAATTCCACCCCTCCTTTGTTTATTGATTGATTTATTCCATTTTCTATGCATTACTGGCTTATCCTTGGCTCCCTTCCTTATGCCCCCAGAAATGCCAGCTGCATGCCTGCCTGCCTTCCCTCCCTCCTCCCCTGCCCACCTCGCAGGGATGTTGTGTGTGGGGTGCCCGATTTTCAAAAATTCGCCAAAAATCAGGGGATGATGGGATTGCCTTGAAACTTGGCGTGTGTGTGTATACGCCCATGAGGTGTCATGGTGCCAAACGTGAGGTTTCTAACTTCAACGGAAAAAAAGTTGTTTACTTTTTTAGCTTTCAATGCAACCCTATGGGGGGGCAAAAACGGAGCTCCGGATCCGGATCCGGAGCTCCGAGCGGAGCGGAGCGGAAGTGGGCGGAGCGGGGGCGGGGCGGAGCGACCCGCTCCGAAAAATGGCGGATCTGCAAGTGAAGCGGAGCGGGGGGTCCGTGCACACCCCTACTCTAAACACACACAGTGGACTGCTGATGTGAATACAGACAGGATTGCCTTCTTACATTCCACTCCCAAGCACTTGATGCCCTTGAGACATGTAGCAAATGCTACAATAGAAAGAGAAAATCGAGTGAGTTTTCAGAACTGTGCAGGGATTTGACAATTCCAGGCACACTCACTTGAAAGTAAGTTCCATTAACCCATTCATCTTCCCAGAAAAGGAAAGAATCTTATACAGAAAGAAGCTGCCAAGAAGAACATCAACTGGGTAGCAAACATAAGGCACAGGAAAACAGGTCCAAAACAAACAGACAACCACAATCAATGACTTACCTGCACATAGGTGCCACAAACAGCAAAAAATCAGCCTAATCCAAGGACCCCTCATAATCAAACAAGAAAGGAAACCCCTAGTAAAGTTATCCCACACTCATTTCTCAGCAATCGCTGCCTACTCTTCCTCCCCCCCTTACCTATCTCATCTACTCCTTTCACTACCTGCTTTGTTCTCTTAATCCACGATTAGCTACGGATGTTCTCTGCTCCTTCTCAAGGCAGCTTGCATGTGCCCTGCCTCCTCCCTGCCCACATGCAGGTTATCACCTGCATCTAATTTGTTGGCAGGGAGGCAGTGGGTGTCCCCACCCAGCATTAGCAGATTCCAGTCTTTCTTTCCCACATGAGTAGCAAATAACCATCGTTTTTGAAAGACACTGGGATGGGTGTCTGCAGAACTTACTCATGTGCAGGGCTGTTTATTTTCCCAGCAAAGCAGCAGCTTATTGTAAAGTTCAAAGGCAAACCAACTTGCACAGGATATTGTGCAATGATAATGTACACAATAAATCAGGAAGGGAAAACAGCACTGTCGGTTTCACAAGAAGCTATTTACTGGAGCTGGTCTAGTGGCTAAGAATGACCAAGTCCCTAATTCTCTTAGGCAGCCTTTCTGAACCTACTAAACTGTAGTCCAAGACATCTGGAGAGCACCAGGTCGGGGAAGGGTGCTCTTGGGCAAATCTCGAACCCTCATCTACACCCCCCTAATTTGTTGCATGGGGATAACTGATAAGGCTGTTTTAAGGATTACCACAATATAGAGTATATGCCCCTCAAACACTCTCAAGCACAATAGAAATGCTAAATATATTTACCATTGGGGACAAATACAACTCATGAGAGTTTATTTGAGGATTTGGATCAGATGTTATTTAAGGTGACCCTATGAAAAGGAGGACAAGGCTCCTGTATCTTTAACAGTTGCATAGAAAGGGGAATTTTAGCAAGTGTCATTTGTCTATATGGGGAACCTGATGAAATTCCCTCTTCATCACCACAGTTAAAGGTGCAGGAGCTATACTAGAGTGAGCAGATTTAAAAGAGGGCAGGGCACCTGCAGCTTTAACTGTGGTGATGAAGAGGAAATTTCACCAGGTTCCCCATATATACAAATGAGACCTGCTGAAATTCCCTTTTCTATGCAACTGTTAAAGATACAGGAGCCCTGTCCTCCTTTTCATAGGGTCACCCTATACAATTGATTCTATGATCATGGCTCCCATTCACAGTCATCTCTTAAATTTGGGAAGGCAAGGTATCCAAATAAGAAGCCACTGGTATTAAGGCTGCCAACTTTTTTAACCTCTCCTGGCAGGCCAAAATTTAACAGGTGAAGCATTCCTGATGCATCTCCATGTTCCTGTCTTTACAGCAGTGCTTTGGTGGCACGAGGAGCCTTGCACCCACTCTTACATTCCTTCCCAATATCTGCAAGTGCGAACTTTCCCAGTCTTTAAAAGTAAAACCAAAACCAAAACCAGGGAGGGGAGGAGAGGAATGGGGCTGTTCCTCTCCCCTTTTTAATTATCTGTATTTCCGCAGCTCTGCAGATACAGATCATAAAAATAAAAAGAAATGGGGGGAAGGAATGGGCAGCCAGAGGGAGGGCATGAGGAAAGGAGGCAGGGACTCGGGGTGAACCACCTCTCCTCCCTCTGGTTGCCCATTCCTTCTCCCCCATTTCTTTTTATTTTTATTACCTGCATCTGCGCAGCTGCGCATTATTATCTGCGGAGATACAGATAATAAAATTAAAAAGGGGGGGAGGAACAGCCCCATTCCTCTCCCCCCCCGGTTGTTGTTTTTACTTTTACAGGTGTGGGGCCACCATGGGCTCTACTGCCAAAAAAGTTGGAGTAAGTGCCCAACTTTTTTGGAGTGGAGTTTCCAGGGTTTGCCCCTGGATGGCTTTGCAATGGCAGCTGCATCATGTAGATGACGTGCCGCTACTGCGAAGCCACCCGGGGCAAACCTGCCGTGTGGACAAGCCCCATGTTGGTGAACCTTTGCTAAGTTCCTAATTGGTAATGGAAACAGTGGGCCTGCTCATATGCACTTGGAGGGAAGGTGGTTAGGGGAACCAAGGAGTAGGAAGAGTTAATGAAACCATGATGTGCATGCCCATCACATGACCGCAGAACCACACAGCAACACATGGTTCCCTTACCTCTCCTCACTTGGTAGTTAGCCCATCTTCCACCAGCCACTATGGCTGCCTATCCCAGTAGCCACCATGGTGGGAATCAGCTCATTCCAGATGTTGTAGACCATGGAGGAAGTCCACACTAGCAAGAATGTCACTGGCTCTCTAGGGGCCATCTCTATGGTCACTGTGTCATTTTTGCGGGAGCGCCATTTTAACCATCCCCGGGGGCCCTTAACCCCACTGCAGAGTGTGGTTCCCTTGGCTGATTAGCCATCAAGGGTATGGTTTTTACATGCACATGCACACACACACACACACACACACCACGCTAAGCCACCACGGTTCTCTCACAAACGCTAACTATCATGGCTTAGTGTGATGTCTGAACAGGCACATTTTTTGATTACAAACTGCATTGATAGGGCAGGAATCAATACCTCTGTATAACATGTGGATGCGAAGATGTTTCAGTTTCACATGAGGGTTATGGTAAGGTTGGTTAAACCAGGGTCCTGGTGCAGGAATGGGGACCTCAGACAGACTGGCTGAGTTTGGACGACACACTAATTAATGGTTGTTCCCATTTTTGTGAACCGCCCAGAGAGCTTCGGCTATTGGGTGGTATAGAAATGAAATGAAATAAATAAATAAATAAATAAAGTCCTTCTACAACTTCATTGGCTGCCAGTCCAGGTCTGGGCCCGATTCAAAGTGCTGGTATTAACATTCAAAGCCCTAAACGGCTTGGGGCCAAGTTATTTGAAGGAATGCCTCCTCCCGTATGTGCCTGCCCGGACCTTAAGATCATCCACAGGGGTCCTTCTCCGTGAGCCCCTGCCAAAGGAAGTGAGGCAGGTGGCTACTAGGAGGAGGGCTTTCTCTGCTGTGGCACCCCGGCTGTGGAACGAGCTCCCCAGAGAGGTTCGCTTGGCACCTTCGTTGTTTTCCTTTCATCGCCAGCTGAAGACCTTTTTATTTTCTCAGTATTTTAACACCTAATTTAACTTAAATTTAAACTCTGCTGTTTTAATTTCATATTTTAACCTATATCAATTTTTGCTGTGTGCTTTTATCCTGGTCGTGCTTTTTATATTGTATTTTGTATTTGTGTTTTTAAATTGTTGGTTGTTTTATTATGCTCTTCATGGTTTTAATTTTTGTGAACCGCCCAGAGAGCTTCGGCAACTGGGTGGTATAGAAATGAAATGAAATGAAATGAAATAAATTCTGTTCCTATTATATTCCCCCCCCCCCCATTGATCAGCGTTTCATCCGAACTCAGTCACTGAGTGGTCACCCAGGACGGCTTGGCTACTATCTTTGAGTATCCTGTTTGGATTGAGAGATGTTTTGGTTTCATGTGAGGGTTAGGGTTAAACCTCAGGTTAGGGTTAGTAAAACCTGGGTCCCTATATAGGAACAGGGGTCTCAGTAAAGTTTAACTTGGGCAGACAGACTGAGTGGTCAGCCAGAACAGATTGCCTCCTGTCTTTGAGTATCCCGTGTGGATGGGGAGATACTTCAGTTTCATGTGAGGGTTAACTTTAAGCCTCAGGTTAGGGTTAATGTCGGTAAAACCTAGGACCTTGTACAGGACATGGCAGTAGCTGCGATACATCATGTTTCAAGTTGGGGAAAGTCAGTTTTGCTGTTTGTTCCATAACTGAAGCACAACTGGAGATTGTGTGAATATTTGAAGTATTTCTCAAATTAAAAGTGTACGTACGTACATCATAAATAGAGCAATGGTACCAAAGAAAAACGTTGATTGGACACCCAGGAAAAGAAGCAGGATTGCTGTATGACATGGATCAGGTCTTTCAAATGATATGAATGAATTCCTTTATTTGCATCAGCCACAGGCCTTAGCATTTGAAATGAGATGTACAAAAGAATAAAAGCAAGATTTTACTTGAGCAAAATTACCCAAGTTGCATTCTAAAAAATTGCATTAAATACAAATTCCAAAATTAGTACAAGTCTTTACACATAAAATAAGAATAAGTAAATAAAACAAATAAACTTCTGTTCAGTCAAAGGAGCTGTGAGAAATTAAGACTCTGATAAGATGGTAGATCTTATTTTGATAGCACCTGCTAAAAATCTTGCAGTTTTTGCTGCCTCCTGCTTATTTTGGTCTGCAAGAAGGAAAGATACAGAAGCAATAACTGACCGCCCTGGAATAGATAACAGAAGTGGACTGATCACCTCTTTCCTCAAGTCTCTGTAAAAAGTACAAAATAATAATACATGAGCTACTGTTTCTTTCAATTGATATATAAACATTTGAATTTCGTGAAACAGAACATTTCCTATAAGCCTGCAAAGTTGCAAAACATGAAAATTTCAAAAAGTGTCCACAATTTTGGCCACTGCTGTATATTGAGCTGTTAAAGAGCCCAGCAGCGCCACAAAATGATGAATAGCAATAAAGCAGGGGTACTTCTGTTACACTTGCACTAATGCTATGGTGAGAAACTGGGGAGCAACTTGGTCTTATTAGCTCCATCTACAATTTTGAGTCTTTAAAAGAAGTGCTCTGGGGAGCAAACAAAAGAGGTCCAAGTCTTGGCCTCCTTTCACACCAAGATCAACCCCCTGAGCTACTGAAAAGTCTTCAGGTCGCAACACATTGTTGAGATTTTTGCCTCAGGCAACTCAGTCCAACCTCTCGGTTCCGCTTTCCTCCTCTAGTAAACCAGGCTTTAAAACCCCTCATAGTGTTGCCCCAAGCACAGCATCACATATTTGCCCTGGAAGAGCTGCATGACATTATATATGGTTTGATTTTCTTCTGCAAGTCATGGAGAGAAGCAAAGGAAAGGAGGACCAGGCTCCTATATCTTTAACAGGTGTACTGAAAAGGGAATTTCAGCAGGTGTCATTTGCACGCATGCAGCACCTGGTGAAATTCCCTCTTCATCACAACAGTGAAAGCTGCAGGAGCCCTGCTTAGTGTGACCAGGTACAAAAGAGGGCAGGGCACCTGCATCTTTCACTGTTGTGATGAAGAGGGGATTTCACCAGGTGCTGCAGGCATACAAATGACACCTGGAGTGGATCTATGCAGATATATGAAACGTCGTTTTTTGAGTCATTAAACGTATTATTTTATTACGATTTAATATGTTTCTTACCGTTGTATTGTCCATAGATATCCGCTGATCTGGGCCACACAATGTATTTTTTATCGTTGTTTTCTCAAGTCCCCATCTGCTTATTGTTCCTCCCACTTCCTCTTTTCTTCCATTGTCCCTCCTCTGAGAGAAAGGGGGTGGTGAAGGGTGGTGGTGGGAAGATTTCCCCTCTTTCCACACCTGGGAGCATTTCCTAAGTTGGAGCTGTGGAGGGAGGGAGGGAGCCTCCAGGCAGGGTTAGGGGATTTACTTTACTCAAAAGTAAATCCCATTGATTTCAACTGCTAACTTGACCTGCTGCCCCTTGGTCTGTGCTTGGAGGGGAGAGAAAGGGAAAGAAGGGGGACTGGAAAGATTTCCCCTCTTTCTGCGCCCTTTTCCTAAGAGGCAGCATGTCATGTTAGCCATTGAAATCAATGGGATTTACTTTTGCGTAAAGTAAATCCACTAACCCTGCCTGGAGGCTCCCTCCCTGCTTGCTTGCATCTTCAAGTTCATGAACTACAGGTGTGCTGGTTCCCTTACTCAAAAGTAAATCCCATTGATTTCAACTGCTAACATCACATGCTGGCTTACCTTTGAGGAAAGCCCATTGAACAGGGAGAGTCTTACTTCTGAGTAAACACATATAGAACAATGCCCCTATATGGAAGGGGGAGGGAGGTTGTGGCTGCAAAGAGGAACACGAGGCAAGACTGAAAAAACGGCTGCAACTTTGGGCTAGGAAAGAAAAGGAACATGCCCCTAGGAAGTTGATTGGCTTTTAAAAAAAAATAGAAAAAGAAAGAACGCTTAGGAACGATACTAACAGATCATACTACGACTTATAAGAATAACATCACAAAATAATATGACAGGAAGGGTAAGCGATAAAACGATAAAAGCCATGCATCATGTGGCGGAAAAAGACAGAAAACGCCATTAAAACGTTTATAAGTGGTTTATTGACTTATGTGTAGATCCACTGGTGAAATTCCCTCTTCATATCAACAGTTAAAGCAGCAGGAATATAGTTAGAGTGACCAGATACAAAAGAGGGCAGGGCACCTGCATCTTTAACTGTTGTGATGAAGAGGGAATTTCACCAGGTGCTGCATGCATACAAAGGACACCTGGTGAAATTCCCTTTTCAATGCAACTGTTAAAGATACAGGAGCCCGGTCCTCCTTTTCATATGGTCACCCTACTTTTGATCAACTAAAAAGGTGTAACCATTATGATTAACATGGCAACATATCCTTGGAAGAATGGCAAGATTAAACTTAATAAAGAAAACCATAGTAGGGCTGCCATTTATTAAATATTGGAGTAGAGAAATCACTGGAATTACTGGGCTCTTTGAGAGCTGGTTCAGCATCAAATGATGACTTACACATGTAAATGCATTATCACGAATCATACCCTAAAGGCAGACCATTCATAGCACTTCATTCAGCTACAAGTTATCGGGTGTTGAGAAATCAAGTAAATGTACAGTCATGTATGAACTTCTACCTCTAACCTTTGTAAAGGAAGCACGCACCAGCAGAAGCCGGCCCTTGGACTGGATTTAGCACAGATCCCCAGAACAAACGCTCACAGCTCACAATTTGGAGGTTTAAGACCATTTATTTGGAAATGGGTAGGTTACATGGGATTAGCATACTAAAACTATTAAAACATGCATATATAGAAGAACCCAGAAAAAGCAAGCCAGAAAACTAAAACTACAGTTCATACATCACCCAGCCATGGAGTCAGCCAGCCGCGCTGAACTCCCCCCACGAAGTATTTTTATAGTTTCTTTTCTTCAACTCCTTCCCCCCTCCCCTTGGCTTTTCATACGTAGATCTTTCACACCTCCGCCTGAGATGTTAATGTCTCTCAAGGCCGGGCGGACATGCCTCAGGCGGTTCCTGGCCTCACCATTCTCCCCCATGCAGCTGGACCGCTTATCTCCCTTTTCCTATGAACCATAATAATAAAATTAACACGTTAAAAGACAGGCCAGCCCCAATTCCATTCTCCCATCCCTTACACCTCCCCCTTAAGATGGAATTTCTAGAAAATTCCATCCTACCCATACCTTGTTTTAATCGTTTACACATTGACCCCTGTACTTTATTCACTCTTTTATGCCCACGCAGGGGCAGGGGTTTATCCTCTTGTTTCTCGTTCCCCCCCTCCCGGTTGAAGCTCCGGGACAGTCCATCTGCCACAACATTCTCTTTGCCTTTTATATGGGAAATGGTAAAATCAAAATCTTGTAAGGTCAGACTCCATTGCAGAAGTTTCTGGTTGGTGTTTTTTACCCGGGCTAACCAGCAAAGCGGGGAGTGATCGGTTTGAATCTGAAACGGGCGCCCCCACAGGTACGG
The DNA here is from genome assembly GCF_023053635.1 of Elgaria multicarinata webbii. Lineage (NCBI taxonomy): Eukaryota > Metazoa > Chordata > Lepidosauria > Squamata > Anguidae > Elgaria > Elgaria multicarinata. The sequence continues at coordinate 94,159,840 of NC_086179.1, read as the reverse complement.
GCGTAATTTCCCCAGCGCCCAGACTATAGCTAAGCATTCTTTTTCAATGGTGGCTAGGGTCCTTTCTCGAGGCAAGAGCTTCTTGCTGATAAACGCCACGGGCTGCAGCTGCCCCCCCTCACCTTCTTGCAGCAGTACAGCTCCTAAACCTGCCTCGGAGGCGTCCGTTTGAACTACGAACGGCCGATCGAAATCGGGTGCTCGGAGGACTGGGGCCTGTTTCAGTTTTCCCCTTAACCCTTCAAACGCCCGCTGACACACTTCCGTCCACTGCACCCATATCGGTCATCTCTTTTGGCATAACTCGGTCAAGGGGGCTACTAGCTGGCTAAAATTAGGGACAAACCTCCGATAGTACCCTGCCAGTTCCAGGAAGGACTGGACCTGTTTCTTGGTCTGGGGGACGGGCCATTGTTGGATTGCCTCTACTTTGGCCTCCATAGGCTTTAACGCTCCCTGTCCCACTCTATGGCCCAAGTAGGTTACCTCCCCCCTCCCGAACTGGCACTTGGAGGCCTTCACGGTTAACCCGGCCTCCTGTAGCCGGCTTAACACCTGGGATAAATGTGATAAGTGCTGCTCCCACGTGTCACTGAACACTGCCACGTCATCCAAGTAAACGCACGAAAAAGCCCCCAAGCCCTCCAGAACCCGGTCCATAAGATTTTGAAAGCCCCCCGGTGCATTCGAGAGCCCGAATGGAAGTACCGTAAACTGATAGTGCCCCCTAGGGGTGGAAAAGGCGGACTTCAAAGCCGCATCCTCATCTAGGGGCACCTGCCAATATCCCTTGGTCAAATCAAGCGTGGAGATGAATTTAGCTTTCCCAAGTGTTTCTATCAGGTCGTCCGTGCGGGGCATGGGGTAGGCCGCCACCGTGGAGACACTGTTTAATTTCCGGAAGTCCACGCAAAAACGGACCGACCCGTCCTTCTTAGCCATGAGCACGAGAGGAGAAGACCATGGGCTTTGGCTCTTTTTAATCACGCCCATGGCCAGCATTTCCTCAATCTCCCTATTCACTATTTCTAACTGCTTTCCATTTAGCCGGTGGGGTGGGGACTGAATGGGCGGGTGCTTTCCTGTGTCGATGGAATGCGTGGTCAGCGACGTTCACCCTGGCAACCCCGAAAACAATTCCTCAAACTCCCCTAAACTGCCTAAACTCCCCTAAACTCCCTTTAGCTGCTTCCTCTGCTTGGGGTTCAATTCCTCCAGGACCTGAATGTCTGCTAGCCCCTCCTTTCCCCGATAGTTAGCCAATACATCCAACCCTGCCTCCTCCTCCAGGGGATCCCCCCTCCCCACTTGGCACACACGCACCACTCACTCGAGGAATGGCTTCATCATGTTTACATGATACACCTTAGCCCGGCGCTGGCGGTCGGGGTCCCTTTGCAAATAGTTGACTTCATTTAACTTCTTTTCTACCACTAATGGTCCCTCCCACCGAACCGCCAGCTTTTCCGGCTTCAGCGGTTTCAACACCAACACTTTGTCCCCTTCCTGGAACACCCGCTGTCTTGCCGTCCTATCGTACCATCTCTTCTGGGATTGCTGAGCCTGAGCCAGATTCTCCTGGGCTGCCTCCCCCACCTCCTGCAATAAATTTTGTAAATTTTGCATATAGGCCACCACTGAGACTGGAGTAGGAGCGGTCTGTCCTTCCCAACCCTCTCATAATAATTTTAATGGGCCTCTTAACTCCCACCCGAAAACCAATTCGTTGGCTGAGAATCCCAAGCTATCACTTTTAGCGTCCCATGCCGCAAAGAGAAGGTAGGGCAGAGCCTGATCCCAATCCGCTGTATGTTTAGTGGCATACGCTTTCAACATCCTTCCCAGAGTTTGGTTAAACCGTTCCACCAGCCCATTTCCCTCGTGGTGATAGGCTGCGGAGGTACACTGTTGCACTCCGGCTAGCTTCCATAACTCTTTCAGCAATTGAGACATAAATCCCCCTCCCAAGTCATGGACCAACTCTTTGGGGACCCCCACTCTGGTAAAAATCGTCATCATGGCTTTCGCCAATTGTGGGGCGGAAATAACCGTGAGGGGCACTGCTTCCGCATACCGGGTAGCATAGTCTACCAGTGTCAAGATGTACTTCTTTCCCGATTGGGTGGCTGGGCTAAAGGGTCCCAATATATCCACCCCCATCTTTTCAAATGGCACCTCCGTAATGGGTGAGGGGCGAAGGGGGGCTTTTGGATGATCCTTGGGGAACCCGACCCGCTGGCAAGTGTCGCATGAGGAACAAAAGTCCCGTACCTCTTGGGCGACCCCAGGCCAATAAAAGTCCCTGCTCACTCGTTCTAATGTTCGGCGGATCGCCAAATGTCCCCCCACAGCAACTCATGGGCTGCTTCCAACACCTTCCCTCTTGAGGACTGGGGCACCACCAGCTACCCCCCTCCCCCTTTTGGCGAGAACTGCTGGTAAAGCCTTCCCCGTTCCCAAGTGAACACAGCCGTCCCCACTTTCCCTCTCCCCTCCGCCGGGCCACCTGCCACCTCCCGACACTCCTGTAGAGTGGGATCCTGCTGTAACTCTTGGTGAAACTCCGGCGTGTCCAAGCCCGCAGGTTTGGGATTCCTGCCTTCCCCTCCCCTTTTGGAAGATTCGGTATTGGAAGGTTCTGTTAAAGGGCCTGTGGCGTTACACCCCACAAGTCAATTCCCAAAAGGTATGCCTGCAGTTTGTAAGTCTGTGGTTTGTAGAATGTTGGCCTGAGTGGGCGGAGTTAGAATGTCTTGGGAGGGGGGAGGAGTGATATATAAGATTGTGAGGGGATTGTGTGTTCTGTTCGGTTCTGTTCTAGTCTTGTGCTTGTTCTTTCCAGGGAGACTTGTTAGGGACTCTTAGAGTCTGTAGTGCTCTCTGTATTTATGGTACTTAACTTCTGGGAAATTTGAGAGTCAGTGTAGTGAGTGGTGTCTTTAGAGTGTGGTGTGCACGTAGTGGAAGTATATAATTCAATACTGATAATAAAGAAAGTTCAAGAGTGATTGTGTGAGTGAAAGGAAAGCGCGAATGTGAGGGTGACAGGATTGTATGGATGGTTTCAAAAAGGTTTTTAAATGTTGTTATTAGAAACAAAGCTTATGAACTTTTAAAAATAAATTTTGATTGTTTATTTTAAAAACTACCACGAAAATCCCACGTGTCTGTTTGGCATTTATCATCTTAAGTTTACACATTCAGCACCCACTCTGACAATCATTCACCTCAACAGATATAACTCACAGTGCATTATTATATATATATTAAATTGTTCTCCATTTTAAACCCCTTTCTCCACATAGTTTGGAGGAAGGTGGGCTTTATCCTTTGCCTCAGGCGTATCAAGTGGTGGTGCTTGGCTTGAGCAGGGAGTAGCCTCGGCCGGGTCTGGTGTTCAGAGCCTGTGTCATGGCAGGGCCCTCTGGGTCTTCCCCCCCAGTTATTCTTTCTGTTGCGCCGCTTTCCCCCGGATCGTCACCGTGAGCTGGGTAACTTTAAAACATAAGTCATTACCCAAAAGGAAGGCTGGCCCTTCTGTATGCGTGAGGATAACTATCTCCCCCTTCCACCCTCGGTATTCAATGTTCACTCGAGCCAGCGGTGCCTCGAACGGAGATGCCCCATACGGGGTCACGGTTATGGTTCGACCCACAAGTCTCTGTCCTGGCTTAAGCAAACCCACATGGGCACTGCTAAGGTCCGTGCCGGTATCTCTTTGAGCCCGAACCGGCCTCCCATCGACCACTACGCACTCACAGAATTTCCTGCGACTCCACTGGAGCTGGGCCGGGGTCACCAACTGCATGGAGACAGCTGTTAAGGAACCGGGATTCCCTGGGGTCACCGACGCCTGCGCCACTCCGGCAGGCTCGGTGCACATATACTCCCATTCAAGGTCAGCCACTTCCCCCTCGCTGTCGTCGCTCCAGTTAGACACCGGGGATGTTGGCACCGGTGGGGCTGCCGCCGCCCAGACCACCGGCCGAGGAGCTGGACCACCACTTCCTCCCACCTGCTTGGCCGCCAGCTTGGGACACTCTCTCTTCAAGTGCCCCGGCTCCTTGCAGTAGAAGCACCCCCCACTCGCCTGGGGTCCAGTCACCGCCGCGCCGCCTGATGCACTCCCTTTCTCCCAGCGCTCCTTTCCAGGCCATGCCACTTTCTTTTCCACCGACACTCCTCCAGGACATCTCTCCTGGCCCTTCTCCATAGGCCGTGGGGTCCCTCTGGCTCCCTTCCGCTCGAACGCCTGTAGACGATCTGCCATCTTTGCTGCTTCCATCAGAGTCGAGGGGTTCTTCTCTCCCACCCAAGCATCGTACTTTTCGGGGAACTGTCGATAGAGCTGCTCCTTGGCCACCAGGTCTTTGGCTCCTTTCAAGTCTTTAACCCCCTCCGCATCCATCCAAGCCTCCATAGCCGTCATCATACGAGTAGCGAAAGCAGCGAACGTCTCCTTGGGATTTCTGGTCAGCTGTCAAAACTTTTGCCGGCAATGCTCTGCCGTGAGGGCAAACTGCTCTTTGGCTATAGCCTTGAAATGCGTATAGTCGTGGCGTAACTCCCGAGGGATGGTGGCTATAATTTCTCTCAAAGTTCCAGTAACTTGTGGCCGCAATAGACTCATCCTCTGGGCCTCCAAAACTCCCAGCTCATCGCACGCATCTTCAAAGAGTGCTAGAAAGGCTCCCACGTCACCTCCCTCATGGTACATCGGGAAGGCCCGTCGGTCGAACCGCTGTCCCGGCACTCCCTCTCTCTCCCTCTCCACGATCCTCAGGTGGCGGGACATCAGCTCCAAGCATTCAGTATACATGCGCTGCACCTTCGTTTCCTCACTCTCCCCTTCGGCCCTCGCACCCGTGCCATTTCCGTCCGTTGTTCCCTGCGGATGAGGGGTCTGTAGCAGCGGGGTTCCCTGCAGGTGCGGGACCTGCACGTTCAAGGTGTCTCCTTCCATCATCACCGTGGGAAATGAAATCTTCGGTTGAACCTCGAACCACGCCCTCTCCTGCTCCTCACCTGGCATCCAGAGCTGCGCAGCATGTCGCCTCCGGGCCCTCTCCTCGGAGCCGGGTGTCCCCTGCATCCCCCACTCGGCAGTGGCCGGACTGGACCCCCTTTCCGCTCCCTCCTGAGAGGTCGCCCCCAACAACTCTACTACTGGAGCTTCCACTCCCCGATTCTGAGACATCCTTGGCTGGCCTACTCGACCTTGCTTGATCTGGGTTCAAACCTATGCTTCGTCACTCTCCCTTTTCCTACCAGCGCCTCGTTCCTCCGGATCTGTGTCGAATCCCAGCGCTGCCCACCATGTAAAGGAAGCACGCACCAGCCAAGCTGGCCTTTAGACTGGATTTAGCACAGATCCTCAGAACGGACACACACAGCTCACAAATCTGGAGGTTTAAGACCTTTATTTCAGGATAAGGGTAGGTTACATGGGATTAGCATACTAAAAACTATTAAAACATGCATATATATAAGAACCCAGAAAAAGCAAACCAGAAAACTAAAACTACAGTTCATACATCACCCAACCTTGGAGTCAGCCAGCCGCCTGAACTCCCCCCACAAAGTATATTTTATAGTTTTTTTTCTCTCACTCCTTCCCCCCTCCCCTTGGCTTTTCATACATAGATCTTTCATACTTCTGCCTGAGATGTTAATGTCTTTCAAGGCCGGGCGGACATGCCTCAGGCGGTTCCTGGCCTCACCATTCTCCCCCATGCAGCTGGACCGCTTATCTCCCTTTTCCTATGAACCATAATAATAAAATTAACATGTTAAAAGACAGGCCAGCCCCAGTTCCATTCTGCCATCCCTTACAACCTTTATATTCAAATGTATTTAGGGATGACCTATTCCAGTGGTGTAATTAGGATCCGTGCCCCCGCGAATTTGTCACTTGATAACTGCATCTTCCTGTGGTCACATGGGCTAGAATCCAATACGGCTGTTATGTTCCCCTTGATTGAAAAGCATCATGCTTGGAACCCATCGCTTGTGCAATGGGGATTTAGTTCTTCATAAAGCAAGACCCCCAAATGAGTGGAAATACTTGTTTGTAGATCAGGACAGGTCAGCATAGCTCTCATTTGCAAACTCTACTGACCTGCCCCATTCTGGGAAGAAGTGTTTCTGCTTCATATCTGAAGCACCACTGCCCAACACCTGGATGTGTGAATGTGCCTTCCCTGATCAAACACCACAGACAGAATTTTCAAACCAATTCCAACACACAATACTTTGCAATCGAGTTGATTCACCCATTCAACTGTGAGTGATTAAGCGTTAAATAATCAAATGATATATATGCCAGTGTAAATAGCTTTTACAAAACAGAGTGTTATTGTAATCTCTGCCATGCACACTCTTTTTGTGAGAAGGAGATGATGAGAACAGCAGCAAGAACTCTGGCTCATGAAAATTTATGCCACAATAAATCTTTGGATTTGGTCATATTTCATAGAAAGTGAAGTTATTGCGTGCTGTATTAATTCGTTACATTAAAAGGTAACTCTGTGTCAGAAAAGTACTTCTAGTTTTAGAATTCCTGGTTAGTATGTAATCAAAGTAGCAATCCTGTGTGCCCAGGAGATTGGAATGCCACTAATCCTGTTCTGAACTATTCGAAACTCTTTATTAAAGTTGTGAGAAAAAGCATAGTTTCAGAAAAGGAGCTGTTTTCTTGGTTGGTGTTGAGTCACAGCAATTTCTCAGAAATCTCTACCTGGGAAAGCATAAAGTCTTGCATGCTCCTTTGATACATTTGAAAGATATGCAAGATTTGTGTGGTCTGGTAACTTTCAAGTACACTGATATTATCTAGGGCACAAATCATATTTACATTGCGGAATGGAATGTAAAAAAAGAAAGAAAGTGTGTCACTGCTTATTTTTTAGCCAGTTGCTGGCATTAGATTTCACATTGGGTAGTAGCCAATGTTATTCCTATGTAGAGTGGACCCATTGAAATGAATGGGAAGTTAGTTGTGAGTAATCTAAGTTGCATTAATTTCAGTGGGTCTACTCTTTGTAGGACTAACATTGGATAATACCTATTATAAGAGACAAAAATTCTGGATGGAATTAGTTCTGAGAAGTTGGACAAACCTGACAGGTTCAGCCTTTCCATCCACCACCACCACTCCATAGAGAAATGACAGAATAGAGCCAGTGCGGTGTAGTGGCTAGAGTGTTGGACCGGGAGTCAGGAGATCCGGGTTCTAGTCCCCACTCGGCCATGGAAACCCACTGGGGGACTTTGGGCCAGTCACAGACTCTCAGCCCAACCTACCTCACAGGGTTGTTGTTGTGTGAGGATAACATGGGGAGGAGGAGGATTATGTACGCCGCCTTGGGTACCTTGGAGGGAAAAAAGGCGGGATATAAATGCAAAAATAAATAAATAAATAAATAAATAATAAATAGAGTGTGGATGCATCTTGTCTGCAACATGCTTGCATGTTACTGTGCACACACACACACACACACGAACACTAGGGCATATTGTGCACAACCTGCCATTTCACATGCTATAGCCAGTGAGGTTTATACTGAATGACTTATAATGGTCATCTCTACCTATAAAGCGGAAAGTATGTGTGTGTCTGGAAATGTCTACCCACTTCCACATATGGTACTGCCTTGATGCTGTTCACCCAGACAGGACTTCGTGTACATGGATCAGAAAAAAAACTAAAAGCATGGATTTTGGGGTTTTAAGTATTTTTTTTTAAAGAATTTAATAAAAACCTAGGTTTACGCCTACAACTCCCAGCATGCCTTAGGGTGGGAGGCCAGGCTTACTGGCCTTTGGTGGCCATTGTGATTCCTAAAATCAGCCGACCCAATTCCACACAAAAGGAAGGAAAGGAAAGGAACCTCTTGTGCAAGCACTGAGTCATTACTGACTCTTGGAGGGACGCCAGCTTTTGCTGACGTTTTCTTGGCAGGCCTTATAGCGGGGTGGTTTGCTGTTGCCTTCCCCGGCCGTTATTACCTTTCCCCCAGCTAACTGGGCACTCATTTGACCGACCTTGGGAGGATGGAAGGCTGAGTCGACCTGAGCCGGCTGCCTGAAACCAGCTTCCACTGGGATCGAACTCAGGCCATGGGGAGAGTTTCAGCTGCAAAAACTGCTGCTTTACGGTGCCTCCTCCCACCTGCCATCTGTGGTTTTAAAATCATAACTAGATACAACAGCGTGACTTCAAGGCAGCTCTGGACAAGCGTTGAGGGTGTGAGAGAGAAGGGGGAAATGTAATTTAATTTGTTTTAAAGTTACCTCACAGGCCTAGGACTGCTCTACTTTGCAGGGTTGTTGTGAGGGTAAGAGTAAAGAAAGAAAGAAATGAATTTAATGTATTTAAATGTTAACTCACAAGCCTAGCACTGGCCTGCTACTTTAAGATGATTACCTCACAGACATATATATCTTAGCGGGCTTGAAATCCACTTCCCTACTATATGTTATTCAGATATCTGGGCAATGCCAGGTATATTCTGAAAACATATTTTTAGGTTTGTATCTTTTTTAGCTGGTAGAAAGGGTGTTGTGCATCCTAGTTGTTTTTGAAGTTCAGACAGCTGCTGCGGCCAAGTTGTGATGGGAAGTGTAGGCATTTCAGGTAAAACAAAAAATGTGGTTTATCACGAAGCTCTAATTTAAAATTCAGTTCTTATTAACACAATTTTCCATTTATTCTAACAAAACAATTTACTAACTCAACCAAACTAAAAAAAACCCAACCAACCTACAGATGAATAAATTGCAGAGAAATTTATTCTTTATGAAATAAATGCTATAAACATTATTCACGGACCTAAGCAAGGCAGGGCATATCAGCTAGTTCAATATACACCTGGTCAAACTGACCTTGACTGAATTTGTTATTTAGTCAGAAAGTAACAAATTCGTCAGTGTGAGTTTGGATGAGAGTTCTCCTTTAATATGCCATATTGTTCCGTTCATACGAGATTTTGTACATAAGCAATATCAAAGTGCATCTTCAGAGCTGTAGCTTGGAATTGTGTAGTGCGGCACGGCATCAGCCATCAGTACGTTGTGTGCGTCCCCTTCTTGATTGGTTGATTTTGCAAGACCTGCCTGCGTGATGGTATCAAGTGATGTTTACTCACCGATCACTGGTATATGGAAGAAAGAAGATGGAGCCTAAGAGTCTGTAGTAGTGACAATGAATTAAAACAGCGATCGACAACATTTTTGGAACCAGAAACTGGTTTTGTGGAAGCCCCTCCACCCCTCCCACTTCAGCATACCGGCTATGCATCGGCTGGGTGAGCAAGTTGGTGTGCCATGCCCAGGAATCCTGGGGTGGGTGGGTGAAAGGGCAGGACCCCTCCCAATGACACAAAGCCCCCCTAGGCAGTAGCCCTCTCAACATCACAAGGCCCCCCAGGCATCAGCCCATCCCACATTACAAAGCCCCCCTGGGCAGGAGCCCTCCCCATGACACAAAGCCCCCCTTGGCATCAGCCCATCCCACATTACAAAGCCCCCCTGGGCAGGAGCCCTCCCCATGACACAAAGTCCCCCTGGGGAAACAGCCCTCCACATGACACACAGCCCTCCTGGGCAGCAGCCCTCCCCACATCACAAAGCCCCCCTGGGCAGCAGCCCTCCCCACGTCACAAAGCACCCCTGGAAAGCAGCGCTCCCCACGTCACAAAGCCCCCCTAGGCAGCAGCCCTCCCCATGTCACAAGGCCCCCTACGCAGTAGACCATCCCACATTAAAAAGCCCCCCTGAGAAGCAGCCCTCCCCACGTCACAAAGCCCCCTGGGCAGCAGCCCTCCCCACGACATACAGCCCCCCTGGGAAGCAGCCCTCCCCACATCACAAATCCCCCATGGGCAGCAGCCCTTCCCACATCACACAACCCCCCTGAGCGGCAGCCCTTCTCACGACAGAAAGCCCCCGTGGGCAGAAGCCCTCCTCACGACACAAGTCCCCCTGAGCGGCAGCCCTTCTCACGACAGAAAGCCCCCCTGGGCAACAGTCCCCCATGACACAAAGCCCCCGTGGGCAGCAGCCCTTCTCACGACAGAAAGCCCCCGTGGGCAGCAGCCCACCTCACGACACAAGTCCCCCTGGGTAGAAGCCCTCCCCATATCACAAAGCCCCCTGGGCAGCAGTCCTCCCTACGTCACAAAGCCCCCATGAGCAGCAGCCCTCCTCACGACAGAAAGCCCCCCGGGGCAGCAGTCCTCCCTATGACACAAAGCTCCCCTGAGCGGCAGCCCTTCTCACGACAGAAAGCCCCCCTGGGCAGCAGCCCTTCTCACGACACAAGTCCCCCTGGGCAGAAGCCCTCCTCACGACACAAGTCCCCCTGGGCAGAAGCCCTCCTCACGACAGAAAGCCCCCCGGGGCAGAAGCTCTCATCACGACACAAGTCCCCCTGGGCAGAAGCCATCCCCATGTCACAAAGCCCCCTGGGCAGCAGTCCTCCCTACGTCACAAAGCCCCCCTGGGAAGCAGCCCTCCTCACGACACAAGTCCCCCTGGGCAGCAGCCCCCCCCCATGACACAAAGCCCCCTGGGCAGCAGTCCTCCCTACGTCACAAAGCCCCCATGAGCAGCAGCCCTCCTCACGACAGAAAGCCCCCCTGAGAAACAGTCCCCCATGACACAAAGCCCCCCTAAGCAGCAGCCCTTCTCACGACAGAAAGCCCCTGTGGGCAGCAGCACTTCTCACGACACAAGTCCCCCTGGGCAGCAGCCCTCCCCATGTCACAAAGCCCACTGGGCAGCAGCCCTCCTCACGACAGAAAGCCCCCGTGGGCAGCAGCCCTCCTCACGACACAAGTCCCCATGAGCGGCAGCCCTTCTCACGACAGAAAGACCCCCTGGGCAACAGTCCCCCATGACACAAAGCCCCCCTGGGCGGAAGCCCTCCTCACGACACAAGTCCCCCTGGGCAGAAGCCCTCCTAACGACACAAGTCCCCCTGGGCAGCAGTCCTCCCCATGTCACAAAGCCCCCCTGGGCAGAAGCCCTCCTCACGACAGAAAGCCCCCCAGGGCAGAAGCCCTCCTCACGACACAAGTCCCCCTGGGCAGCAGTCCTCCCTACGTCACAAAGCCCCCATGAGCAGCAGCCCTTCTCACGACAGAAAGCCCCCGTGGGCAGCAGCCCTTCTCACGACAGAAAGCCCCCCGGGGCAGCAGCCCTCCCTATGACACAAAGCCCCCATGAGCAGCAGTCCTCCCTATGACACAAAGCCCCCATGAGCAGCAGCCCTTCTCACGACAGAAAGCCCCCGTGGGCAGCAGCCCTTCTCACGACACAAGTTCCCCTGGGCAACAGCCCTCCCCATGTCACAAAGCCCCATGGGCAGCAGTCCTCCCTACGTCACAAAGCCCCCATGAGCAGCAGCCCTCCTCACGACAGAAAGCCCCCGTGGGCAGAAGCCCTCCTCACGACACAAGTCCCCCTGGGCAGCAGCCCTCACCATGTCACAAAGCCCCCTGGGCAGCAGTCCTCCCTACGTCACAAAGCCCCCATGAGCAGCAGCCCTCCTCACGACAGAAAGACCTCCGGGGCAGCAGCCCTCCCTATGACACAAAGCCCCCCTGAGCGGCAGCCCTTCTCACGACAGAAAGCCCCCCTGGGCAACAGTCCCCCATGACACAAATCAGCCCTCCTCACGACAGAAAGACCTCCGGGGCAGCAGCCCTCCCCAAGACACAAAGTCCCCTGGGCAGCAGTCCTCCTCACGACAGAAAGCCCCCCTGGGCAACAGTCCCCCATGACACAAAGCAGCCCTTCTCACGACAGAAAGATCCCCTGGGCAGAAGCCCTCCTCACGACACAAGTCCCCCTGGGCAGAAGCCCTCCCCATGTCACAAAGACCCCTGGGCAGCAGTCCTCCCTACGTCACAAAGCCCCCCTGGGAAGCAGCCCTCCTCACGACAGAAAGCCCCCCGGGGCAGCAGCCCTCCCTATGACACAAAGCCCCCCTGAGCGGCAGCCCTTCTCACGACAGAAAGCCCCCCTGGGCAACAGTCCCCCATGACACAAAGCCCCCGTGGGCAGCAGCCCTTCTCACGACAGAAAGATCCCCTGGGCAGAAGCCCTCCTCACGACACAAGTCCCCCTGGGCAGCAGTCCTCCCTACGTCACAAAGCCCCCCTGAGCGGCAGCCCTTCTCACGACAGGAAGCCCTTGTGGGCAGAAGCCCTCCTCACGACACAAGTCCCCCTGGGCAGCAGCCCTCCCCATGACACAAAGCCCCCTGGGCAACAGTCGCCCATGACACAAAGCCCCCCTGGAAAGAAGCCCTCCTCACGACACAAGTCCCCCTGGGCAGCAGTCCTCCCTACGTCACAAAGCCCCCTGGGCAGCAGCCCTCCTCACGACAGAAAGCCCCGCTGGGCAACAGTCCCCCATGACACAAAGCCCCCGTGGGCAGAAGCCCTCCTCACGACACAAGTCCCCCTGGGCAGAAGCCTTCCTCACGACACAAGTCCCCCTGGGCAGCAGTCCTCCCTACGTCACAAAGCCCCCTGGGCAGCAGCCCTCCTCACGACAGAAAGCCCCCCTGGGCAACAGTCCCCCATGACACAAAGCCCCCCTGGGCAGAAGCCCTCCTCACGACACAAGTCCCCTTGGGCAGCAGCCCTCCCCATGACACAAAGCCACCCTGGGCAGAAGCCCTCCTCACGACACAAGTCCCCCTGGGCAGCAGTCCTCCCTACGTCACAAAGCCCCCTGGGCAGCAGCCCTCTTCACGACAGAAAGCCCCCATGAGCAGCAGCCCTCCTCACGACAGAAAGCCCCCCTGGGCAACAGTCCCCCATGACACAAAGCCCCCCTGGGCAGAAGCCCTCCTCACGACACAAGTCCCCCTGGGCAGAAGCCCTCCTCACGACACAAGTCCCCCTGGGCAGCAGTCCTCCCTACGTCACAAAGCCCCCCTGGGCAGCAGCCCTCCTCACGACAGAAAGCCCCGCTGGGCAACAGTCCCCCATGACACAAAGCCCCCGTGGGCAGAAGCCCTCCTCACGACACAAGTCCCCCTGGGCAGAAGCCCTCCTCACGACATAAGTCCCCCTGGACAGCAGTCCTCCCTACGTCACAAAGCCCCCTGGGCAGCAGCCCTCCTCACGACAGAAAGCCCCCCTGGGCAACAGTCCCCCATGACACAAAGCCCCCCTGAGCGGCAGCCCTTCTCACGACAGAAAGCCCCCGTGGGCAGCAGCCCTCCCCATGACACAAAGCCCCCCTGGGCAGAAGCCCTCCTCACGACACAAGTCCCCCTGGGCAGCAGCCCTCCCCATGACACAAAGCCCCCCTGGGCAGAAGCCCTCCTCACGACACAAGTCCCCCTGGGCAGCAGTCCTCCATACGTCACAAAGCCCCCTGGGCAGCAGCCCTCCTCACGACAGAAAGCCCCCCGGGACAGCAGCCCTCCCTATGACACAAAGCCCCCCTGAGCGGCAGCCCTTCTCACAACAGAAAGCCCCCGTGGGCAGCAGCCCTCCTCATAACACAAGTCCCCCTGGGCAGCAGCCCTCCCCATGACACAAAGCCCCCATGAGCAGCAGCCCTCCTCACGACAGAAAGCCCCCCTGGGCAACAGTACCCCATGACACAAAGCCCCCCTGGGCAGAAGCCCTCCTCACGACACAAGTCCCCCTGGGCAGAAGCCCTCCTCACGACACAAGTCCCCCTGGGCAGAAGCCCTCCTCACGACACAAGTCCCCCTGGGCAGAAGCCCTCCTCACGACACAAGTCCCCCTGGGCAGAAGCCCTCCTCACGACACAAGTCCCCCTGGGCAGCAGTCCTCCCTACGTCACAAAGCCCCCCTGGGAAGCAGCCATCCTCACGACAGAAAGCCCACCTGGGCAGAAGCCCTCCTCACGACACAAGTCCCCCTGGGCAGCAGCCCACCCCATGTCACAAAGCCCCCTGGGCAGCAGTCCTCCCTACGTCACAAAGCCCCCCTGAGCGGCAGCCCTTCTCACGACAGAAAGCCCCCCTGGGCAGAAGCCCTCCTCACGACACAAGTCCCCCTGGGCAGCAGCCCTCCCCATGACACAAAGCCCCCGTGGGCAGAAGCCCTCCTCACGACACAAGTCCTCCTGGGCAGCAGCCCTCCCCATGACACAAAGCCCCCTGGGCAGCAGTCCTCCCTACATCACAAAGCCCCCATGAGCAGCAGCCCTCCTCACGACAGAAAGCCCCCCGGGGCAGCAGCCCTCCCTATGACACAAAGTCCCCTGAGCGGCAGCCCTTCTCACGACAGAAAGCCCCCCTGGGCAGAAGCCCTCCTCACGACACAAGTCCCCCTGGGCAGCAGCCCTCCCCATGACACAAAGCCCCCCTGGGCAGAAGCCCTCCTCACGACACAAGTCCCCCTGGGCAGCAGTCCTCCATACGTCACAAAGCCCCCTGGGCAGCAGCCCTCCTCACGACAGAAAGCCCCCCGGGACAGCAGCCCTCCCTATGACACAAAGCCCCCCTGAGCGGCAGCCCTTCTCACAACAGAAAGCCCCCGTGGGCAGCAGCCCTCCTCATAACACAAGTCCCCCTGGGCAGCAGCCCTCCCCATGACACAAAGCCCCCATGAGCAGCAGCCCTCCTCACGACAGAAAGCCCCCCTGGGCAACAGTACCCCATGACACAAAGCCCCCCTGGGCAGAAGCCCTCCTCACGACACAAGTCCCCCTGGGCAGAAGCCCTCCTCACGACACAAGTCCCCCTGGGCAGAAGCCCTCCTCACGACACAAGTCCCCCTGGGCAGAAGCCCTCCTCACGACACAAGTCCCCCTGGGCAGAAGCCCTCCTCACGACACAAGTCCCCCTGGGCAGCAGTCCTCCCTACGTCACAAAGCCCCCCTGGGAAGCAGCCATCCTCACGACAGAAAGCCCACCTGGGCAGAAGCCCTCCTCACGACACAAGTCCCCCTGGGCAGCAGCCCACCCCATGTCACAAAGCCCCCTGGGCAGCAGTCCTCCCTACGTCACAAAGCCCCCCTGAGCGGCAGCCCTTCTCACGACAGAAAGCCCCCCTGGGCAGAAGCCCTCCTCACGACACAAGTCCCCCTGGGCAGCAGCCCTCCCCATGACACAAAGCCCCCGTGGGCAGAAGCCCTCCTCACGACACAAGTCCTCCTGGGCAGCAGCCCTCCCCATGACACAAAGCCCCCTGGGCAGCAGTCCTCCCTACATCACAAAGCCCCCATGAGCAGCAGCCCTCCTCACGACAGAAAGCCCCCCGGGGCAGCAGCCCTCCCTATGACACAAAGTCCCCTGAGCGGCAGCCCTTCTCACGACAGAAAGCCCCCCTGGGCAGAAGCCCTCCTCACGACACAAGTCCCCCTGGGCAGCAGCCCTCCCCATGACACAAAGCCCCCCTGGGCAGAAGCCCTCCTCACGACACAAGTCCCCCTGGGCAGCAGTCCTCCATACGTCACAAAGCCCCCTGGGCAGCAGCCCTCCTCACGACAGAAAGCCCCCCGGGACAGCAGCCCTCCCTATGACACAAAGCCCCCCTGAGCGGCAGCCCTTCTCACAACAGAAAGCCCCCGTGGGCAGCAGCCCTCCTCATAACACAAGTCCCCCTGGGCAGCAGCCCTCCCCATGACACAAAGCCCCCATGAGCAGCAGCCCTCCTCACGACAGAAAGCCCCCCTGGGCAACAGTACCCCATGACACAAAGCCCCCCTGGGCAGAAGCCCTCCTCACGACACAAGTCCCCCTGGGCAGAAGCCCTCCTCACGACACAAGTCCCCCTGGGCAGAAGCCCTCCTCACGACACAAGTCCCCCTGGGCAGAAGCCCTCCTCACGACACAAGTCCCCCTGGGCAGAAGCCCTCCTCACGACACAAGTCCCCCTGGGCAGCAGCCCACCCCATGTCACAAAGCCCCCTGGGCAGCAGTCCTCCCTACGTCACAAAGCCCCCCTGAGCGGCAGCCCTTCTCACGACAGAAAGCCCCCCTGGGCAGAAGCCCTCCTCACGACACAAGTCCCCCTGGGCAGCAGCCCTCCCCATGACACAAAGCCCCCGTGGGCAGAAGCCCTCCTCACGACACAAGTCCTCCTGGGCAGCAGCCCTCCCCATGACACAAAGCCCCCTGGGCAGCAGTCCTCCCTACATCACAAAGCCCCCATGAGCAGCAGCCCTCCTCACGACAGAAAGCCCCCCGGGGCAGCAGCCCTCCCTATGACACAAAGTCCCCTGAGCGGCAGCCCTTCTCACGACACAAAGCCCCCCTGGGCAGAAGCCCTCCTCACGACACAAGTCCCCCTGGGCAGCAGCCCTCCCCATGACACAAAGCCCCCCTGGGCAGAAGCCCTCCTCACGACACAAGTCCCCCTGGGCAGCAGTCCTCCATACGTCACAAAGCCCCCTGGGCAGCAGCCCTCCTCACGACAGAAAGCCCCCCGGGACAGCAGCCCTCCCTATGACACAAAGCCCCCCTGAGCGGCAGCCCTTCTCACAACAGAAAGCCCCCGTGGGCAGCAGCCCTCCTCATAACACAAGTCCCCCTGGGCAGCAGCCCTCCCCATGACACAAAGCCCCCATGAGCAGCAGCCCTCCTCACGACAGAAAGCCCCCCTGGGCAACAGTACCCCATGACACAAAGCCCCCCTGGGCAGAATCCCTCCTCACGACACAAGTCCCCCTGGGCAGAAGCCCTCCTCACGACACAAGTCCCCCTGGGCAGAAGCCCTCCTCACGACACAAGTCCCCCTGGGCAGAAGCCCTCCTCACGACACAAGTCCCCCTGGGCAGAAGCCCTCCTCACGACACAAGTCCCCCTGGGCAGCAGTCCTCCCTACGTCACAAAGCCCCCCTGGGAAGCAGCCATCCTCACGACAGAAAGCCCACCTGGGCAGAAGCCCTCCTCACGACAAAAGTCCCCCTGGGCAGCAGCCCACCCCATGTCACAAAGCCCCCTGGGCAGCAGTCCTCCCTACGTCACAAAGCCCCCCTGAGCGGCAGCCCTTCTCACGACAGAAAGCCCCCCTGGGCAGAAGCCCTCCTCACGACACAAGTCCCCCTGGGCAGCAGCCCTCCCCATGACACAAAGCCCCCGTGGGCAGAAGCCCTCCTCACGACACAAGTCCTCCTGGGCAGCAGCCCTCCCCATGACACAAAGCCCCCTGGGCAGCAGTCCTCCCTACATCACAAAGCCCCCATGAGCAGCAGCCCTCCTCACGACAGAAAGCCCCCCGGGGCAGCAGCCCTCCCTATGACACAAAGTCCCCTGAGCGGCAGCCCTTCTCACGACAGAAAGCCCCCCGGGGCAGCAGCCCTCCCCAAGACACAAGCCCCCATGAGCAGCAGCCCTCCTCACGACAGAAAGCCCCGCTGGGCAAAAGTCCCCCATGACACAAAGCCCCAGTGGGCAGCAGCCCTTCTCACGACAGAAAGCCCCCCTGGGCAGAAGCCCTCCTCACGACACAAGTCCTCCTGGGCAGCAGCCCTCCCCATGACACAAAGCCCCCTGGGAAGCAGTCCTCCCTACATCACAAAGCCCCCATGAGCAGCAGCCCTCCTCACGACAGAAAGCCCCCCTGGGCAGCAGCCCTCCTCACGACAGAAAGCCCACCTGGGCAGAAGCCCTCCACACGACACAAGTCCCCCTGGGCAGCAGCCCTACTCACGACACAAGTCCTCCTGGGCAGCAGCCCTCCCCATGACACAAAGCCCCCTGGGAAGCAGTCCTCCCTACATCACAAAGCCCCCATGAGCAGCAGCCTTCCTCACGACAGAAAGCCCCCCGGGGCAGCAGCCCTCCCTATGACACAAAGCCCCCTGGGCAGCAGCCCTCCTCACGACAGAAAGCCCCCCTGGGCAGCAGCCCTCCCCATGTAACAAAGCCCCTTGGGCAGCAGCCCTCCCTACGTCACAAAGCCCCCTGGGCAGCAGCCCTCCTCACGACAGAAAGCCCACCTGGGCAGAAGCCCTCCACACGACACAAGTCCCCCTGGGCAGCAGCCCTACTCACGACACAAGTCCCCCTGGGCAGAAGCCCTCCCCATGTCACAAAGCCCCCTGGGCAGCAGTCCTCCCTACGTCACAAAGCCCCCCTGGGAAGCAGCCCTCCTCACGACAGAAAGCCCCCCGGGGCAGCAGCCCTCCCTATGACACAAAGCCCCCCTGAGCATCAGCCCTTCTCACGACAGAAAGCCCCCGTGGGCAGAAGCCTTCCTCACGACACAAGTCCCTCTGGGCAGCAGCCCTCCCCATGACACAAAGCCCCCTGGGCAGCAGCCCTCCTCACGATACAAGTCCCCCTGGGCAGCAGCCCTCCCCATGACACAAAGCCCCCTGGGCAGCAGTCCCCCATGACACAAAGCCCCCCTGGGCAGCAGCCCTCCTCACGATACAAGTCCCCCTGGGCAGCAGCCCTCCCCATGTCACAAAGCCCCCTGCGCAGCAGTCCTCCCAACGTCACAAAGCCCCCCTGAGCGGCAGCCCTTCTCACGACAGAAAGCCCCCCGGGGCAGCAGCCCTCCCCAAGACACAAAGTCCCCTGGGCAGCAGTCCTCCCTATGACACAAAGCCCCCATGAGCAGCAGCCCTCCTCACAACAGAAAGCCCCCCTGGGCAACAGTCCCCCATGACACAAAGCCCCCGTGCGCAGCAGCCCTTCTCACGACAGAAAGCCCCCTGGGCAGCAGTCCTCCCTACGTCACAAAGCCCCCTTGGCAGCAGCCCTCCTCACGACAGAAAGCCCCCCGGGGCAACAGCCCTCCCTATGACCCAAAGCCCCCCTGAGCGCCAGCCCTTCTCACGACAGAAAGCCCCCCTGGGCAGAAGCCCTCTTCACGACACAAGTCCCCCTGGGCAGCAGCCCTCCCCATGTAACAAAGCCCCCTGGGCAGCAGCCCTTCTCAAGACACAAGGTCACCCTCGGCAGAAGCCCTCCTCACGACACAAGTCCCCCTGGGCAGAAGCCCTCCCCATGTCACAAAGCCCCCTGGGCAGAAGCCCTCCCCATGTCACAAAGCTCCCTGGGCAGCAGTCCTCCCTACGTCACAAAGCCCCCATGAGCAGCAGCCCTTCTCACGACAGAAAGCCCCCGTGGGCAGAAGCCTTCCTCACGACACAAGTCCCTCTGGGCAGCAGCCCTCCCCATGACACAAAGCCCCCTGGGCAACAGTCCCCCATGACACAAAGCCCCCCTGGGCAGAAGCCCTCCTCACGACACAAGTCCCCCTGGGCAGCAGTCCTCCCTACGTCACAAAGCCCCATAGGCAGCAGCCCTCCTCACGACAGAAAGCCCCCCGGGGCAGCAGCCCTCCCTATGACACAAAGCCCCCCTGAGCGGCAGCCCTTCTCACGACAGAAAGCCTAAGTGGGCAGAAGCCCTCCTCACGATACAAGTCCCCCTGGGCAGCAGCCCTCCCCATGACACAAAGCCCCCTGGGCAGCAGTCCTCCCTACGTCACAAAGCCCCCATGAGCAGCAGCCCTTCTCACGACAGAAAGCCCCCGTGGGCAGAAGCCTTCCTCACGACACAAGTCCCCCTGGGCAGCAGCCCTCCCCATGACACAAAGCCCCCTGGGCAACAGTCCCCCATGACACAAAGCCCCCCTGGGCAGAAGCCCTCCTCACGACACAAGTCCCCCTGGGCAGCAGTCCTCCCTACGTCACAAAGCCCCATAGGCAGCAGCCCTCCTCACGACAGAAAGCCCCCCGGGGCAGCAGCCCTCCCTATGACACAAAGCCCCCCTGAGCGGCAGCCCTTCTCACGACAGAAAGCCTAAGTGGGCAGAAGCCCTCCTCACGATACAAGTCCCCCTGGGCAGCAGCCCTCCCCATGACACAAAGCCCCCTGGGCAGCAGTCCTCCCTACGTCACAAAGCCCCCATGAGCAGCAGCCCTCCTCACGACAGAAAGCCCCCCGGGGCAGCAGCCCTCCCTATGACACAAAGCCCCCCTGAGCGGCAGCCCTTCTCACGACAGAAAGCCTAAGTGGGCAGAAGCCCTCCTCACGATACAAGTCCCCCTGGGCAGCAGCCCTCCCCATGACACAAAGCCCCCTGCGCAGCAGTCCTCCCAACGTCACAAAGCCCCCCTGAGCGGCAGCCCTTCTCACGACAGAAAGCCCCCCGGGGCAGCAGCCCTCCCCAAGACACAAAGTCCCCTGGGCAGCAGTCCTCCCTATGACACAAAGCCCCCATGAGCAGCAGCCCTCCTCACAACAGAAAGCCCCCCTGGGCAACAGTCCCCCATGACACAAAGCCCCCGTGGGCAGCAGCCCTTCTCACGACAGAAAGCCCCCCGGGGCAACAGCCCTCCCTATGACCCAAAGCCCCCCTGAGCGCCAGCCCTTCTCACGACAGAAAGCCCCCCTGGGCAGAATCCCTCTTCACGACACAAGTCCCCCTGGGCAGCAGCCCTCCCCATGTAACAAAGCCCCCTGGGCAGCAGACCTTCTCAAGACACAAGGTCACCCTCGGCAGAAGCCCTCCTCACGACACAAGTCCACCTGGGCAGAAGCCCTCCCCATGTCACAAAGCCCCCTGGGCAGAAGCCCTCCCCATGTCACAAAGCTCCCTGGGCAGCAGTCCTACCTACGTCACAAAGCCCCCATGAGCAGCAGCCCTTCTCACGACAGAAAGCCCCCTGGGCAGAAGCCCTCCCCAGGTCACAAAGCCCCCTGGGCAGCAGCCCTCCCCATGTCACAAAGCCCCCTGGGCAGCAGTCCTCCCTACGTCACAAAGCCCCCATGAGCAGCAGCCCTTCTCACGACAGAAAGCCCCCGTGGGCAGAAGCCCTCCTCACGACACCAAGTCCCCCTGGGCAGCAGCCCTCCCCATGTCACAAAGCCCCCCTGGGAAGCAGCCCTCCTCACGACAGAAAGCCTCCCGGGGCAGCAGCCCTCCCTATGACACAAAGCCCCCCTGAGCGGCAGCCCTTCTCACGACAGAAAGCCCCCCGGGGCAGCAGCCCTCCTCACGACACAAAGTCCCCTGGGCAGCAGTCCTCCCTATGACACAAAGCCCCCCTGAGCGGCAGCCCTTCTCACGACAGAAAGCCCCCCATGAGCAGAAGCCCTCCTCAAGACAGAAAGCCCCCCTGGGCAACAGTCCCCCATGACACAAAGCCCACGTGGGCAGCAGCCCTCCTCACGACACATGTCCCCCTGGGCAGAAGCCCTCCTCACGACAGAAAGGCCCCCGGGGCAACAGTCCCCCATGACACAAAGTCCCCCTGGGCAGAAGCCCTCCTCATGACAGAAAGGCCCCCGGGGCAACAATCCCCCATGTCACAAAGCCCCCTGGGCAGCAGTCCTCCCTACTTCACAAAGCCCCCCTGGGAAGCAGCCCTCCTCACGACAGAAAGCGCCCCGGGGCAGCAGACCTCCCTATGACACAAAGCCCCCCTGAGCGGCAGCCCTTCTCATGACAGAAAGCCCCCCTGGGCAGAAGCCCTCCTCACGACACAAGTCCCCCTGGGCAGCAGCCCTCCCCAAGACACAAATTCTCCTAGGAAGCAGCCCTCCCAATGTAACAAAGCCCCCCTGGGCAGCAGCCCTTCTCACGACAGAAAGCCCCCCTGGGCAGAAGCCCTCCTCACGACACAAGTCCCCCTGGGCAGTAGCCCTCCCCATGACACAAAGCCCCCGTGGGCAGAAGCCCTCCTCACGACACAAGTCCCCATGGGCAGCAGCCCACCCATGCACAAAGCCCCCCTGAGCGGCAGCCCTCCTCACGATAGAAAGCCCCCCTGGGCAGAAGCCCTCCCCATGTCACAAAGTCCCCTGGGCAGCAGTCCTCCCTATGACACAAAGCCCCCATGAGCAGCAGCCCTCCTCACGACAGAAAGCCCCCCTGGGCAGAAGCCCTCCTCACGACCCAAGTCCCCCTGGGCAGCAGCCCTCCCCATGACACAAAGCCCCC
Source organism: Elgaria multicarinata webbii (assembly GCF_023053635.1). Lineage (NCBI taxonomy): Eukaryota > Metazoa > Chordata > Lepidosauria > Squamata > Anguidae > Elgaria > Elgaria multicarinata. The sequence goes on along the minus strand of NC_086179.1, from coordinate 94,137,944 downwards.
ATGAGCAGCAGCCCTCCTCACGACACAAAGCCCCCTGAGCGGCAGCCCTTCTCACGATAGAAAGCCCCCCTGGGCAGAAGCCCTCCTCACGACACAAGTCCCCCTGGGCAGCAGCCCTCCCCATGTCACAAAGCCCCCTGGGCAGCAGCCCTCCCTATGACACAAAGCCCCCCATAGCGGCAGCCCTTCTCACGATAGAAAGCCCCCCTGGGCAGAAGCCCTCCTCACGACACAAGTCCCCCTGGGCAGCAGCCCTCCCCATGTAACAAAGCCCCCTGAGCGCCAGCCCTTCTCACGACAGAAAGCCCCCCTGGGCAGCAGCCCTCCCTATGACACAAAGCCCCCCATAGCGGCAGCCCTTCTCACGATAGAAAGCCCCCCTGGGCAGAAACACTCCTCAAGACACAAGTCCCCCTGGGCAAAAGCCCTCCCCATGTCACAAAGCCCCCTGGGCAGCAGCCCTCCCTATGATACAAAGCCCCCCTGAGCGCCAGCCCTTCTCACGACAGAAAGCCCCCCTGGGCAGCAGCCCTCACCATGTAACAAAGCCCCCGTGGGCAGCAGCCCTTCTCACGACGCAAGTCCCCCTGGGCAGAAGCCCTCCACATGTAACAAAGCCCCCTGGGCAGCAGCCCTTCTCACGACGCAAGTCCCCCTGGGCAGAAGCCCTCCCCATGTCACAAAGCCCCCTGGGCAGAAGCCCTCCCCATGTCACAAAGCCCCCTGGGCAGAAGCCCTCCCCATGTCACAAAGCCCCCCTGGGCAGAAGCCCTCCTCACGACACAAGTCCCCCTGGGCAACAGCCCTCCCCATGTCACAAAGCCCCCTGGGCAGAAGTCCTCCCTATGACACAAAGCCCGCATGAGCAGCAGCCCTCCTCACAACAGAAAGCCCCCCTGGGCAGCAGCCCTCCCTATGTCACAAAGCCCCCAGGGCAGCAGCCATCCCCATGACACAAAGCCCCCGTGGGCACCAGCCCTTCCTATGACACAAAGCCCCCTGGGCAGAAGCCCTCCCCATGTCACAAAGCCCCCTGGGCAGAAGCCCTCCCCATGTCACAAAGTCCCCTGGGCAGCAGTCCTCCCTACGTCACAAAGCCCCCATGAGCAGCAGCCCTTCTCATGACACAAGTCCCCCTGGGCAGAAGCCCTCCCCATGTCACAAAGCCCCCTGGGCAGCAGTCCTCCTCACGACACAAAGCCCCCTGAGCGGCAGCCCTTCTCACGATAGAAAGCCCCCCTGGGCAGAAGGCCTCCTCACGACACAAAGCCCCCCTGGGCAGAAGCCCTCCTCACGACAGAAAGCCCCCCTGGGCAGCAGCCATCCCCATGACACAAAGCCCCCGTGGGGAGCAGTCCTCCCTACGTCACAAAGCCCCCATGAGCAGCAGCCCTTCTCACGACAGAAAGCCCCCGTGGGCAGAAGCCCTCCTCACGACACAAGTCCCCCTGGGCAGAAGCCCTCCTCACGACAGAAAGCCCCCCTGGGCAGCAGCCCTCCCCATGTCACAAAGCCCCCTGGGCAGCAGTCCTCCCTACGTCACAAAGCCCCCCTGGGAAGCAGCCCTCCTCACGACCGAAAGCCCCCCGGGGCAGCAGCCCTCCTCACGACACAAGTCCCCCTGGGCAGAAGCCCTCCTCACGACAGAAAGCCCCCCAGGGCACCAGCCCTCCCTATGACACAAAGCCCCCCTGAGCGGCAGCCCTTCTCACGACAGAAAGCCCCCCGGGGCAGCAGCCCTCCTCACGACACAAGTCCCCCTGGGCAGAAGCCCTCCTCACGACAGAAAGCCCCCCAGGGCACCAGCCCTTCCTATGACACAAAGCCCCCCTGAGCGGCAGCCCTCCTGACGACACAAAGCCCCCTTGGCAGCAGCCCTCCCCAAGACACAAAGTCCCCTGGGCAGCAGTCCTCCCCATGACACAAAGCCCCCGTGGGGAGCAGCCCTTCTCACGACAGAAAGCCCCCCTTGGCAGAAGCCCTCCCCATGTCACAAAGCCCCCTGGGCAGCAGTCCTCCCTACGTCACAAAGCCCCCATGAGCAGCAGCCCTTCTCATGACACAAGTCCCCCTGGGCAGAAGCCCTCCCCAGGTCACAAAGCCCCCTGGGCAGCAGTCCTCCCTACGTCACAAAGCCCCCCTGGGAAGCAGCCCTCCTCACGACCGAAAGCACCCCGGGGCAGCAGCCCTCCCAATGTAACAAAGCCCACCTGGGCAGCAGCCCTTCTCACGACAGAAAGCCCCCCTGGGCAGAAGCCCTCCTCACGACACAAGTCCCCCTGGGCAGCAGCCCTCCCCATGCACAAAGCCCCCCTGAGCGGCAGCCCTTCTCACGATAGAAAGCCCCCCTGGGCAGAAGGCCTCCTCACGACACAAGTCCCCCTGGGCAGCAGCCCTCCCCATGACACAAAGCCCCCGTGGGCAGAAGCCCTCCTCACGACACAAGTCCCCCTGGGCAGCAGCCCTCCCCATGCACAAAGCCCCCCTGAGCGGCAGCCCTTCTCACGATAGAAAGCCCCCCTGGGCAGAAGCCCTCCTCACGACACAAGTCCCCCTGGGCAGCAGCCCTCCCCATGACACAAAGCCCCCGTGGGCAGAAGCCCTCCTCACGACACAAGTCCCCCTGGGCAGCCGCCCTCCCCATGACACAAAGCCCCCATGAGCAGAAGCCCTCCTCACGACACAAGTCCCCCTGGGCAGCCGCCCTCCCCATGTCACAAAGTCCCCAGGGCAGCAGTCCTCCCTATGACACAAAGCCCCCATGAGCAGCAGTCCTCCTCACGACACAAAGCCCCCTGGGCAGCAGCCCTCCCCATGACACAAAGCCCCCCTGAGCGGCAGCCCTTCTCACGATAGAAAGCCCCCCTGGGCAGAAGGCCTCCTCACGACACAAAGCCCCCCTGGGCAGAAGCCCTTCTCACGACAGAAAGCCCCCCTTGGCAGAAGCCCTCCCCATGTCACAAAGCCCCCGTGGGGAGCAGTCCTCCCTACGTCACAAAGCCCCCATGAGCAGCAGCCCTTCTCACGACAGAAAGCCCCCGTGGGCAGAAGCCCTCCTCACGACACAAGTCCCCCTGGGCAGCAGCCCTCCCCATTTCACAAAGCCCCCTGGGCAGCAGTCCTCCCTACGTCACAAAGCACCCCTGGGAAGCAGCCCTCCTCACGACAGAAAGCCCCCCGGGGCAGCAGCCCTCCCTATGACACGAAGCCCCCCTGAGCGGCAGCCCTTCTCACGACAGAAAGCCCCCCGGGGCAGCAGCCCTCCCTATGACACAAAGCCCCCCTGAGCGGCAGCCCTTCTCACGACAGAAAGCCCCCCTGGGCAGAAGCCCTCCTCACGACACAAAGCCCCCCTGGGCAGAAGCCCTCCTCACGACACAAGTCCCCCTGAGCGGCAGCCCTTCTCACGATAGAAAGCCCCCCTGGGCAGAAGCCCTCCTCACGACACAAGTCCCCCTGGGCAGCAGCCCTCCCAATGTCACAAAGCCCCCTGGGCAGCAGCCCTCCCTATGACACAAAGCCCCCCATAGCGGCAGCCCTTCTCACGATAGAAAGCCCCCTGGGCAGAAGCCCTCCTCACGACACAAGTCCCCCAGGGCAGCAGCACTCCCCATGTAACAAAGCCCCCTGGGCAGCAGCACTCCTCACGACACAAGTACCCCTGGGCAGCAGCCCTCCCCATGACACAAAGCCCCCTGGGCAGCAGCCCTCCCTATGACACAAAGCCCCCCTGAGCGGCAGCCCTTCTCACGATAGAAAGCCCCCCTGGGCAGAATCCCTCTTCACGACACAAGTCCCCCTGGGCAACAGCCCTCCCCATGTCACAAAGCCCCCTGGGCAGAAGTCCTCCCTATGACACAAAGCCCGCATGAGCAGCAGCCCTCCTCACAACAGAAAGCCCCCCTGGGCAGCAGCCCTCCCTATGTCACAAAGCCCCCAGGGCAGCAGCCATCCCCATGACACAAAGCCCCCGTGGGCAGCAGCCCTTCTCACGACACAAGTCCCCCTGGGCAGAAGCCCTCCTCACGACAGAAAGCCCCCCAGGGCACCAGCCCTTCCTATGACACAAAGCCCCCCTGAGCGGCAGCCCTTCTGACGACAGAAAGCCCCCGTGGGAAGCAGCCCTCCTCACGACACAAGTCCCCCTGGGCAGCAGCACTCCCCAAGTAACAAAGCCCCCTGGGCAGCAGTCCTCCCTACGTCACAAAGCCCCCTTGGCAGCAGCCCTCCCCAAGACACAAAGTCCCCTGGGCAGCAGTCCTCCCCATGACACAAAGCCCCCGTGGGGAGCAGCCCTTCTCACGACAGAAAGCCCCCCTTGGCAGAAGCCCTCCCCATGTCACAAAGCCCCCTGGGCAGCAGTCCTCCCTACGTCACAAAGCCCCCATGAGCAGCAGCCCTTCTCATGACACAAGTCCCCCTGGGCAGAAGCCCTCCCCATGTCACAAAGCCCCCTGGGCAGTAGTCCTCCCTACGTCACAAAGCCCCCCTGGGAAGCAGCCCTCCTCACGACCGAAAGCACCCCGGGGCAGCAGCCCTCCCTATGACACAAAGCCCCCCTGAGCGGCAGCCCTTCTCACGACAGAAAGCCCCCCGGGGCAGCAGCCCTCCTCACGACACAAGTCCCCCTGGGCAGCAGCCCTCCCCATGTCACAAAGCCCCCATGAGCAGCAGCCCTCCTCAAGACAGAAAGCCCCCCTGGGCAACAGTCCCCCATGACACAAAGCCCCCGTGGGCAGCAGCCCTCCTCACGACACATGTCCCCCTGGGCAGAAGCCCTCCTCACGACAGAAAGGCCCCCGGGGCAACAATCCCCCATGTCACAAAGCCCCCTGGGCAGCAGTCCTCCCTACTTCACAAAGCCCCCCTGGGAAGCAGCCCTCCTCACGACAGAAAGCCCCCCGGGGCAGCAGACCTCCCTATGACACAAAGCCCCCCTGAGCGGCAGCCCTTCTCATGACAGAAAGCCCCCCTGGGCAGAAGCCCTCCTCACGACACAAGTCCCCCTGGGCAGCAGCCCTCCCCATGTCACAAAGCCCCCTGGGCAGCAGCCCTTCTCATGACACAAGGCCACCCTCGGCAGCAGCCCTCCCCATGTCACAAAGCCCCCGTGGGCAGCAGCCCTTCTCACGACACAAGTCCCCCTAGGCAGAAGCCCTCCCCATGTCACAAAGCCCCCGTGGGCAGCAGCCCTTCCCACGACACAAGGCTTCCCTCGGCAGCAGCCCTCCCCATGTCACAAGTCCCCCTGGGCTGCAGCCATCCCCACGTCAGCAGCCTTCCCCACGACAAAAAGCCCCCCGGGGCAGCAGCCCTCCTCACGACACAAGTCCCCCTGGGCAGCAGCCCCCCCCATGTAACAAAGCCCCCTGGGCAGCAGCCCTCCCTATGACACAAAGCCCCCCTGAGCGGCAGCCCTTCTCACGATAGAAAGCCCCCCTGGGCAGAAGCCCTCCTCACGACACAAGTCCCCCTGGGCAACAGCCCTCCCCATGTCACAAAGCCCCCTGGGCAGAAGTCCTCCCTATGACACAAAGCCCGCATGAGCAGCAGCCCTCCTCACAACAGAAAGCCCCCCTGGGCAGCAGCCCTCCCCATGTCACAAAGCCCCCAGGGCAGCAGCCATCCCCATGACACAAAGCCCCCGTGGGCAGCAGCCCTTCTCACGACACAAGTCCCCCTGGGCAGAAGCCATCCTCACGACAGAAAGCCCCCCTGAGCGGCAGCCCTTCTGATGACAGAAAGCCCCCGTGGGAAGCAGCCCTCCTCACGACACAAAGCCCCCTTGGCAGCAGCCCTCCCCAAGACACAAAGTCCCCTGGGCAGCAGTCCTCCCCATGACACAAAGCCCCCGTGGGGAGCAGCCCTTCTCACGACAGAAAGCCCCCCTTGGCAGAAGCCCTCCCCATGTCACAAAGCCCCCTGGGCAGCAGTCCTCCCTACGTCACAAAGCCCCCCTGGGAAGCAGCCCTCCTCACGACCGAAAGCACCCCGGGGCAGCAGCCCTCCCTATGACACAAAGCCCCCCTGAGCGGCAGCCCTTCTCACGACAGAAAGCCCCCCGGGGCAGCAGCCCTCCTCACGACACAAAGTCCCCTGGGCAGCAGTCCTCCCTATGACACAAAGCCCCCGTGGGCAGCAGCCCTCCTCACGACACATGTCCCCCTGGGCAGCAGCCCTCCTCAAGACAGAAAGCCCCCCTGGGCAACAGTCCCCCATGACACAAAGCCCCCGTGGGCAGCAGCCCTCCTCACGACACATGTCCCCCTGGGCAGCAGCCCTCCCCATGACACAAAGCCCCCTGGGCAACAGTCCCCCATGACACAAAGCCCCCCTGGGCAGAAGCCCTCCTCACGACACAAGTCCCCCTGGGCAGCAGCCCTCCCCATGACACAAAGCCCCCTGGGCAACAGTCCCCCATGACACAAAGCCCCCCTGGGCAGAAGCCCTCCTCACGACACAAGTCCCCCTGGGCAGCAGTCCTCCCTACGTCACAAAGCCCCATAGGCAGCAGCCCTCCTCACGACAGAAAGCCCCCCGGGGCAGCAACCCTCCCTATGACACAAAGCCCCCCTGAGCGGCAGCCCTTCTCACGACAGAAAGCCCCAGTGGGCAGAAGCCCTCCTCACGATACAAGTCCCCCTGGGCAGCAGCCCTCCCCATGACACAAAGCCCCCTGGGCAGCAGTCCTCCCTACGTCACAAAGCCCCCATGAGCAGCAGCCCTTCTTACGACAGAAAGCCCCCCTAGGCAGCAGCCCTACTCACGACACAAGTCCCCCTGGGCAGAAGCCCTCCCCATGACACAAAGCCCCCTGCGCAGCAGTCCTCCCAACGTCACAAAGCCCCCCTGAGCGGCAGCCCTTCTCACGACAGAAAGCCCCCCGGGGCAGCAGCCCTCCCCAAGACACAAAGTCCCCTGGGCAGCAGTCCTCCCTATGACACAAAGCCCCCATGAGCAGCAGCCCTCCTCACAACAGAAAGCCCCCCTGGGCAACAGTCCCCCATGACACAAAGCCCCCGTGGGCAGCAGCCCTCCTCACGACAGAAAGCCCCCCGGGGCAACAGCCCTCGCTATGACCCAAAGCCCCCCTGAGCGCCAGCCCTTCTCACGACAGAAAGCCCCCCTGGGCAGAAGCCCTCTTCACGACACAAGTCCCCCTGGGCAGCAGCCCTCCCCATGTAACAAAGCCCCCTGGGCAGCAGCCCTTCTCAAGACACAAGGTCACCCTCGGCAGAAGCCCTCCTCACGACACAAGTCCCCCTGGGCAGAAGCCCTCCCCATGTCACAAAGCCCCCTGGGCAGAAGCCCTCCCCATGTCACAAAGCTCCCTGGGCAGCAGTCCTACCTACGTCACAAAGCCCCCATGAGCAGCAGCCCTTCTCACGACAGAAAGCCCCCTGGGCAGAAGCCCTCCCCAGGTCACAAAGCCCCCTGGGCAGCAGCCCTCCCCATGTCACAAAGCCCCCTGGGCAGCAGTCCTCCCTACGTCACAAAGCCCCCATGAGCAGCAGCCCTTCTCACGACAGAAAGCCCCCGTGGGCGGAAGCCCTCCTCACGACACCAAGTCCCCCTGGGCAGCAGCCCTCCCCATGTCACAAAGCCCCCTGGGCAGCAGTCCTCCCTACGTCACAAAGCCCCCCTGGGAAGCAGCCCTCCTCACGACAGAAAGCCTCCCGGGGCAGCAGCCCTCCCTATGACACAAAGCCCCCCTGAGCGGCAGCCCTTCTCACGACAGAAAGCCCCCCGGGGCAGCAGCCCTCCTCACGACACAAAGTCCCCTGGGCAGCAGTCCTCCCTATGACACAAAGCCCCCATGAGCAGCAGCCCTCCTCAAGACACATGTCCCCCTGGGCAGAAGCCCTCTTCACGACACAAGTGCCCCTGGGCAGCAGCCCTCCCCATGTAACAAAGCCCCCTGGGCAGCAGCCCTTCTCAAGACACAAGGTCACCCTCGGCAGAAGCCCTCCTCACGACACAAGTCCCCCTGGGCAGAAGCCCTCCCCATGTCACAAAGCCCCCTGGGCAGAAGCCCTCCCCATGTCACAAAGCTCCCTGGGCAGCAGTCCTACCTACGTCACAAAGCCCCCATGAGCAGCAGCCCTTCTCACGACAGAAAGCCCCCTGGGCAGAAGCCCTCCCCAGGTCACAAAGCCCCCTGGGCAGCAGCCCTCCCCATGTCACAAAGCCCCCTGGGCAGCAGTCCTCCCTACGTCACAAAGCCCCCATGAGCAGCAGCCCTTCTCACGACAGAAAGCCCCCGTGGGCAGAAGCCCTCCTCACGACACCAAGTCCCCCTGGGCAGCAGCCCTCCCCATGTCACAAAGCCCCCTGGGCAGCAGTCCTCCCTACGTCACAAAGCCCCCCTGGGAAGCAGCCCTCCTCACGACAGAAAGCCTCCCGGGGCAGCAGCCCTCCCTATGACACAAAGCCCCCCTGAGCGGCAGCCCTTCTCACGACAGAAAGCCCCCCGGGGCAGCAGCCCTCCTCACGACACAAAGTCCCCTGGGCAGCAGTCCTCCCTATGACACAAAGCCCCCATGAGCAGCAGCCCTCCTCAAGACAGAAAGCCCCCCTGGGCAACAGTCCCCCACGACACAAAGCCCCCGTGGGCAGCAGCCCTCCTCACGACAGAAAGGCCCCCGGGGCAACAGTCCCCCATGACACAAAGCCCCCCTGGGCAGAAGCCCTCCTCACGACAGAAAGGCCCCCGGGGCAACAGTCCCCCATGACACAAAGCCCCCCTGGGCAGAAGCCCTCCTCACGACAGAAAGGCCCCCGGGGCAACAATCCCCCATGTAACAAAGCCCCCTGGGCAGCAGTCCTCCCTACTTCACAAAGCCCCCCTGGGAAGCTGCCCTCCTCACGACAGAAAGCCCCCCGGGGCAGCAGACCTCCCTATGACACAAAGCCCCCCTGAGCGGCAGCCCTTCTCATGACAGAAAGCCCCCCTGGGCAGAAGCCCTCCTCACGACACAAGTCCCCCTGGGCAGCAGCCCTCCCCAAGACACAAATTCTCCTAGGAAGCAGCCCTCCCAATGTAACAAAGCCCCACTGGGCAGAAGCCCTCGTCACGACACAAGTCCCCCTGGGCAGCAGCCCTCCCCATGACACAAAGCCCCCGTGGGCAGAAGCCCTCCTCATGACACAAGTCCCCCTGGGCAGCAGCCCTCCCCATGCACAAAGCCCCCCTGAGCGGCAGCCCTTCTCACGATAGAAAGCCCCCCTGGGCAGAAGCCCTCCCCATGTCACAAAGTCCCCTGGGCAGCAGTCCTCCCTATGACACAAAGCCCCCATGAGCAGCAGCCCTCCTCACGACAGAAAGCCCCCCTGGGCAGAAGCCCTCCTCACGACCCAAGTCCCCCTGGGCAGCAGCCCTCCCCATGACACAAAGCCCCCATGAGCAGCAGCCCTCCCCATGACACAAAGCCCCCCTGAGCGGCAGCCCTTCTCACGATAGAAAGCCCCCCTGGGCAGAAGCCCTCCTCACGACACAAGTCCCCCTGGGCAGCAGCCCTCCCCATGTCACAAAGCCCCCTGGGCAGCAGCCCTCCCTATGACACAAAGCCCCCCATAGCGGCAGCCCTTCTCACGATAGAAAGCCCCCCTGGGCAGAAGCCCTCCTCACGACACAAGTCCCCCTGGGCAGCAGCCCTCCCCATGTAACAAAGCCCCCTGAGCGCCAGCCCTTCTCACGACAGAAAGCCCCCCTGGGCAGCAGCCCTCCCTATGACACAAAGTCCCCCATAGCGGCAGCCCTTCTCACGATAGAAAGCCCCCCTGGGCAGAAACACTCCTCAAGACACAAGTCCCCCTGGGCAAAAGCCCTCAACATGTCACAAAGCCCCCTGGGCAGCAGCCCTCCCTATGACACAAAGCCCCCCTGAGCGCCAGCCCTTCTCACGACAGAAAGCCCCCCTGGGCAGCAGCCCTCAACATGTAACAAAGCCCCCGTGGGCAGCAGCCCTTCTCACGACGCAAGTCCCCCTGGGCAGAAGCCCTCCACATGTAACAAAGCCCCCTGGGCAGCAGCCCTTCTCACGACGCAAGTCCCCCTGGGCAGAAGCCCTCCCCATGTCACAAAGCCCCCTGGGCAGAAGCCCTCCCCATGTCACAAAGGCCCCTGGGCAGAAGCCCTCCCCATGTCACAAAGCCCCCTTGGCAGCAGTCCTCCCTACGTCACAAAGCCCCCATGAGCAGCAGCCCTTCTCACGACAGAAAGCCCCCTGGGCAGAAGCCCTCTCCATGTCACAAAGCCCCCTGGGCAGCAGTACTCCACATGTCACAAAACCCCCATGAGCAGCAGCCCTTCTCACGACAGAAAGCCCCCTGGGCAGAAGCCCTCTCCATGTCACAAAGCCCCCTGGGCAGAAGCCCTCCCCATGTCACAAAGCCCCCTGGGCAGCAGTCCTCCCTACGTCACAAAGCCCCCATGAGCAGCAGCCCTTCTCACGACAGAAAGCCCCCGTGGGCAGAAGCCCTCCTCACGACACAAGTCCCCCTGGGCAGCAGCCCTCCCCATGTCACAAAGCCCCCTGGGCAGCAGTCCTCCCTACGTCACAAAGCCCCCATGGGAAGCAGCCCTTCTCATGACAGAAAGCCCCCCGGGGCAGCAGCCCTCCCTATGACACAAAGTCCCCCTGAGCGGCAGCCCTTCTCACGACAGAAAGCCCCTGTGGGCAGCAGCCCTCCTCACGACACAAGTCCCCCTGGGCAGAAGCCATGCCCATGTCACAAAGCCCCCTGGGCAGCAGTCCTCCCTACGTCACAAAGCCCCCATGAGCAGCAGCCCTTCTCACGACAGAAAGCCCCCGTGGGCAGAAGCCCTCCTCACGACACAAGTCCCCCTGGGCAGCAGCCCTCCCCATTTCACAAAGCCCCCTCGGCAGCAGTCCTCCCTACGTCACAAAGCACCCCTGGGAAGCAGCCCTCCTCACGACAGAAAGCCCCCCGGGGCAGCAGCCGTCCCTATGACACAAAGCCCCCCTGAGTGGCAGCCCTTCTCACGACAGAAAGCCCCCCGGGGCAGCAGCCCTCCCTATGACACAAAGCCCCCCTGAGCGGCAGCCCTTCTCACGACAGAAAGCCCCCCGGGGCAGCAGCCCTCCCTATGACACAAAGCCCCCCTGAGCGGCAGCCCTTCTCACGACAGAAAGCCCCCCTGGGCAGAAGCCCTCCTCACGACACAAGTCCCCCTGGGCAGCAGCCCTCCCCAAGACACAAATTCTCCTAGGCAGCAGGCCTCCCAATGTAACAAAGCCCACCTGGGCAGCAGCCCTTCTCACGACAGAAAGCCCCCCTGGGCAGAAGCCCTCCTCACGACACAAGTCCCCCTGGGCAGCAGCCCTCCCCAAGACACAAATTCTCCTAGGCAGCAGCCCTCCCAATGTAACAAAGCCCACCTGGGCAGCAGCCCTTCTCACGACAGAAAGCCCCCCTGGGCAGAAGCCCTCCTCACGACACAAGTCCCCCTGGGCAGCAGCCCTCCCCATGCACAAAGCCCCCCTGAGCGGCAGCCCTTCTCACGATAGAAAGCCCCCCTGGGCAGAAGCCCTCCTCACGACACAAGTCCCCCTGGGCAGCCGCCCTCCCCATGTCACAAAGTCCCCAGGGCAGCAGTCCTCCCCATGACACAAAGCCCCCATGAGCAGCAGCCCTTCTCACGATAGAAAGCCCCCCTGGGCAGAAGCCCTCCTCACGACACAAAGCCCCCCTGGGAAGAAGCCCTCCTCACGACAGAAAGCCCCCCTGGGCAGAAGCCCTCCTCACGACACAAAGCCCCCCTGGGCAGAAGCCCTCCTCACGACACAAGTCCCCCTGAGCAGCAGCCCTCCCCATGTAACAAAGCCCCCTGGGCAGCAGCCCTTCTCAAGACACAAGGTCACCCTCGGCAGAAGCCCTCCTCACGACACAAGTCCCCCTGGGCAGAAGCCCTCCCCATGTCACAAAGCCCCCTGGGCAGAAGCCCTCCCCATGTCACAAAGCTCCCTGGGCAGCAGTCCTACCTACGTCACAAAGCCCCCATGAGCAGCAGCCCTTCTCATGACACAAGTCCCCCTGGGCAGCAGCCCTCCCCATGTAACAAAGCCCCCTGGGCAGCAGCCCTCCTCACGACACAAGTCCCCCTGGGCAGCAGCCCTCCCCATGACACAAAGCCCCCTGGGCAGCAGCCCTCCCTATGACACAAAGCCCCCCATAGCGGCAGCCCTTCTCACGATAGAAAGCCCCCTGGGCAGAAGCCCTCCTCACGACACAAGTCCCCCTGGGCAGCAGCCCTCCCCATGTAACAAAGCCCCCTGGGCAGCAGCCCTCCTCACGACACAAGTCCCCCTGGGCAGCAGCCCTCCCCATGACACAAAGCCCCCTGGGCAGCAGCCCTCCCTATGACACAAAGCCCCCCTGAGCGGCAGCCCTTCTCACGATAGAAAGCCCCCCTGGGCAGAAGCCCTCCTCACGACACAAGTCCCCCTGGGCAACAGCCCTCCCCATGTCACAAAGCCCCCTGGGCAGAAGTCCTCCCTATGACACAAAGCCCGCATGAGCAGCAGCCCTCCTCGCAACAGAAAGCCCCCCTGGGCAGCAGCCCTCCCCATGTCACAAAGCCCCCAGGGCAGCAGCCATCCCCATGACACAAAGCCCCCGTGGGCAGCAGCCCTTCTCACGACACAAGTCCCCCTGGGCAGAAGCCCTCCTCACGACAGAAAGCCCCCCAGGGCAGCAGCCCTTCCTATGACACAAAGCCCCCCTGAGCGGCAGCCCTTCTGACGACAGAAAGCCCCCGTGGGAAGCAGCCCTCCTCAAGACACAAGTCCCCCTGGGCAGCAGCACTCCCCATGTAACAAAGCCCCCTGGGCAGCAGTCCTCCCTACGTCACAAAGCCCCCTTGGCAGCAGCCCTCCCCAAGACACAAAGTCCCCTGGGCAGCAGTCCTCCCCATGACACAAAGCGCCCGTGGGGAGCAGCCCTTCTCACGACAGAAAGCCCCCCTTGGCAGAAGCCCTCCCCATGTCACAAAGCCCCCTGGGCAGCAGTCCTCCCTACGTCACAAAGCCCCCATGAGCAGCAGCCCTTCTCATGACACAAGTCCCCCTGGGCAGAAGCCCTCCCCATGTCACAAAGCCCCCTGGGCAGCAGTCCTCCCTACGTCACAAAGCCCCCCTGGGAAGCAGCCCTCCTCACGACCGAAAGCACCCCGGGGCAGCAGCCCTCCCTATGACACAAAGCCCACCTGAGCGGCAGCCCTTCTCATGACAGAAAGCCCCCCGGGGCAGCAGCCCTCCTCACGACACAAAGTCCCCTGGGCAGCAGTCCTCCCTATGACACAAAGCCCCCATGAGCAGCAGCCCTCCTCAAGACAGAAAGCCCCCCTGGGCAACAGTCCCCCATGACACAAAGCCCCCGTGGGCAGCAGCCCTCCTCACGACACATGTCCCCCTGGGCAGAAGCCCTCCTCACGACAGAAAGGCCCCCGGGGCAACAGTCCCCCATGACACAAAGCCCCCCTGGGCAGAAGCCCTCCTCACGACAGAAAGGCCCCCGGGGCAACAATCCCCCATGTCACAAAGCCCCCTGGGCAGCAGTCCTCCCTACTTCACAAAGCCCCCCTGGGAAGCAGCCCTCCTCACGACAGAAAGCCCCCCGGGGCAGCAGACCTCCCTATGACACAAAGCCCCCCTGAGCGGCAGCCCTTCTCATGACAGAAAGCCCCCCTGGGCAGAAGCCCACCTCACGACACAAGTCCCCCTGGGCAGCAGCCCTCCCCATGTCACAAAGCCCCCTGGGCAGCAGCCCTTCTCATGACACAAGGCCACCCTCGGCAGCAGCCCTCCCCATGTCACAAAGCCCCCGTGGGCAGCAGCCCTTCTCACGACACAAGTCCCCCTAGGCAGAAGCCCTCCTCATGACACAATTCCCCCTGGGCAGAAGCCCTCCCCATGTCACAAAGCCCCCTTGGCAGCAGCCCTCCTCATGACACAAGGCCACCCTCGGCAGCAGCCCTCCCCATGTCACAAGTCCCCCTGGGCTGCAGCCATCCCCACGTCAGCAGCCTTCCCCACGACAGAAAGCCCCCCGGGGCAGAAGCCCTCCTCACGACATAAGTCCCCCTGGGCAGCAGCCCCCCCCATGTAACAAAGCCCCCGTGGGCAGCAGGCCTTCTCACGACACAAGGCCACCCTCGGCAGAAGCCCTCCACACGACACAAGTCCCCCGGGGCAGAAGCCCTCCCCATGTCACAAAGCCCCCTGGGCAGCAGCCCTCCCCGTGACACAAAGCCCCCTGGGCAGCAGCCCTCCCTATGACACAAAGCCCCCCTGAGCGGCAGCCCTTCTCACGATAGAAAGCCCCCCTGGGCAGAAGCCCTCCCTATGACACAAAGCCCCCCTGAGCGGCAGCCCTCCTCACGACACAAAGCCCCCCTGGGCAGAAGCCCTCCTCACGACAGAAAGCCCCCCTGGGCAGCAGCCCTCCCCATGTCACAAAGCCCCCTGGGCAGAAGTCCTCCCTATGACACAAAGCCCGCATGAGCAGCAACCCTCCTCACAACAGAAAGCCCCCCTGGGCAGCAGCCCTCCCCATGTCACAAAGCCCCCAGGGCAGCAGCCATCCCCATGACACAAAGCCCCCGTGGGCAGCAGCCCTTCTCACGACACAAGTCCCCCTGGGCAGAAGCCCTCCTCACGACAGAAAGCCCCCCAGGGCAGCAGCCCTCCCTATGACACAAAGCCCCCCTGAGCGGCAGCCCTTCTGACGACAGAAAGCCCCCGTGGGAAGCAGCCCTCCTCACGACACAAGTCCCCCTGGGCAGCAGCACTCCCCATGTAACAAAGCCCCCGTGGGGAGCAGCCCTTCTCACGACAGAAAGCCCCCCTTGGCAGAAGCCCTCCCCATGTCACAAAGCCCCCTGGGCAGCAGTCCTCCCTACGTCACAAAGCCCCCATGAGCAGCAGCCCTTCTCACGACAGAAAGCCCCCCTGGGCAGCAGCCCTCCTCACGACACAAGTCCCCCTGGGCAGCAGCCCTCCCCATGTCACAAAGCCCCCTGCGCAGCAGTCCTCCCAACGTCACAAAGCCCCCCTGAGCGGCAGCCCTTCTCACGACAGAAAGCCCCCCGGGGCAGCAGCCCTCCCCAAGACACAAAGTCCCCTGGGCAGCAGTCCTCCCTATGACACAAAGCCCCCATGAGCAGCAGCCCTCCTCACAACAGAAAGCCCCCCTGGGCAACAGTCCCCCATGACACAAAGCCCCCGTGGGCAGCAGCCCTCCTCACAACAGAAAGCCCCCCTGGGCAACAGTCCCCCATGACACAAAGCCCCCGTGGGCAGCAGCCCTTCTCACGACAGAAAGCCCCCTGGGCAGCAGTCCTCCCTACGTCACAAAGCCCCCTTGGCAGCAGCCCTCCTCACGACAGAAAGCCCCCCGGGGCAACAGCCCTCCCTATGACCCAAAGCCCCCCTGAGCGCCAGCCCTTCTCACGACAGAAAGCCCCCCTGGGCAGAAGCCCTCTTCACGACACAAGTCCCCCTGGGCAGCAGCCCTCCCAATGTAACAAAGCCCCCTGGGCAGCAGCCCTTCTCAAGACACAAGGTCACCCTCGGCAGAAGCCCTCCTCACGACACAAGTCCCCCTGGGCAGAAGCCCTCCCCATGTCACAAAGCCCCCGTGGGCAGCAGCCCTTCTCACGACACAAGTCCCCCTAGGCAGAAGCCCTCCTCATGACACAATTCCCCCTGGGCAGAAGCCCTCCCCATGTCACAAAGCCCCCTTGGCAGCAGCCCTCCTCATGACACAAGGCCACCCTCGGCAGCAGCCCTCCCCATGTCACAAGTCCCCCTGGGCTGCAGCCATCCCCACGTCAGCAGCCTTCCCAACGACAGAAAGCCCCCCGGGGCAGAAGCCCTCCTCACGACATAAGTCCCCCTGGGCAGCAGCCCCCCCCATGTAACAAAGCCCCCGTGGGCAGCAGGCCTTCTCACGACACAAGGCCACCCTCGGCAGAAGCCCTCCACACGACACAAGTCCCCCGGGGCAGAAGCCCTCCCCATGTCACAAAGCCCCCTGGGCAGCAGCCCTCCCCGTGACACAAAGCCCCCTGGGCAGCAGCCCTCCCCATGTAACAAAGCCCCCTGAGCGCCAGCCCTTCTCACGACAGAAAGCCCCCCTGGGCAGCAGCCCTCCCTATGACACAAAGTCCCCCATAGCGGCAGCCCTTCTCACGATAGAAAGCCCCCCTGGGCAGAAACACTCCTCAAGACACAAGTCCCCCTGGGCAAAAGCCCTCCCCATGTCACAAAGCCCCCTGGGCAGCAGCCCTCCCTATGACACAAAGCCCCCCTGAGCGCCAGCCCTTCTCACGACAGAAAGCCCCCCTGGGCAGCAGCCCTCAACATGTAACAAAGCCCCCGTGGGCAGCAGCCCTTCTCACGACGCAAGTCCCCCTGGGCAGAAGCCCTCCACATGTAACAAAGCCCCCTGGGCAGCAGCCCTTCTCACGACGCAAGTCCCCCTGGGCAGAAGCCCTCCCCATGTCACAAAGCCCCCTGGGCAGAAGCCCTCCCCATGTCACAAAGCCCCCTGGGCAGAAGCCCTCCCCATGTCACAAAGCCCCCTTGGCAGCAGTCCTCCCTACGTCACAAAGCCCCCATGAGCAGCAGCCCTTCTCACGATAGAAAGCCCCCCTGGGCAGAAGCCCTCCTCACGACACAAGTCCCCCTGGGCAACAGCCCTCCCCATGTCACAAAGCCCCCTGGGCAGAAGTCCTCCCTATGACACAAAGCCCGCATGAGCAGCAGCCCTCCTCGCAACAGAAAGCCCCCCTGGGCAGCAGCCCTCCCCATGTCACAAAGCCCCCAGGGCAGCAGCCATCCCCATGACACAAAGCCCCCGTGGGCAGCAGCCCTTCTCACGACACAAGTCCCCCTGGGCAGAAGCCCTCCTCACGACAGAAAGCCCCCCAGGGCAGCAGCCCTTCCTATGACACAAAGCCCCCCTGAGCGGCAGCCCTTCTGACGACAGAAAGCCCCCGTGGGAAGCAGCCCTCCTCAAGACACAAGTCCCCCTGGGCAGCAGCACTCCCCATGTAACAAAGCCCCCTGGGCAGCAGTCCTCCCTACGTCACAAAGCCCCCTTGGCAGCAGCCCTCCCCAAGACACAAAGTCCCCTGGGCAGCAGTCCTCCCCATGACACAAAGCGCCCGTGGGGAGCAGCCCTTCTCACGACAGAAAGCCCCCCTTGGCAGAAGCCCTCCCCATGTCACAAAGCCCCCTGGGCAGCAGTCCTCCCTACGTCACAAAGCCCCCATGAGCAGCAGCCCTTCTCATGACACAAGTCCCCCTGGGCAGAAGCCCTCCCCATGTCACAAAGCCCCCTGGGCAGCAGTCCT
The DNA here is from genome assembly GCF_023053635.1 of Elgaria multicarinata webbii. Classification (NCBI taxonomy): domain Eukaryota; kingdom Metazoa; phylum Chordata; class Lepidosauria; order Squamata; family Anguidae; genus Elgaria; species Elgaria multicarinata. The sequence goes on along the minus strand of NC_086179.1, from coordinate 94,120,564 downwards.
CCCTACGTCACAAAGCCCCCCTGGGAAGCAGCCCTCCTCACGACCGAAAGCACCCCGGGGCAGCAGCCCTCCCTATGACACAAAGCCCACCTGAGCGGCAGCCCTTCTCATGACAGAAAGCCCCCCGGGGCAGCAGCCCTCCTCACGACACAAAGTCCCCTGGGCAGCAGTCCTCCCTATGACACAAAGCCCCCATGAGCAGCAGCCCTCCTCAAGACAGAAAGCCCCCCTGGGCAACAGTCCCCCATGACACAAAGCCCCCGTGGGCAGCAGCCCTCCTCACGACACATGTCCCCCTGGGCAGAAGCCCTCCTCACGACAGAAAGGCCCCCGGGGCAACAGTCCCCCATGACAAAAAGCCCCCCTGGGCAGAAGCCCTCCTCACTACAGAAAGGCCCCCGGGGCAACAATCCCCCATGTCACAAAGCCCCCTGGGCAGCAGTCCTCCCTACTTCACAAAGCCCCCCTGGGAAGCAGCCCTCCTCACGACAGAAAGCCCCCCGGGGCAGCAGACCTCCCTATGACACAAAGCCCCCCTGAGCGGCAGCCCTTCTCATGACAGAAAGCCCCCCTGGGCAGAAGCCCACCTCACGACACAAGTCCCCCTGGGCAGCAGCCCTCCCCATGTCACAAAGCCCCCTGGGCAGCAGCCCTTCTCATGACACAAGGCCACCCTCGGCAGCAGCCCTCCCCATGTCACAAAGCCCCCGTGGGCAGCAGCCCTTCTCACGACACAAGTCCCCCTAGGCAGAAGCCCTCCTCATGACACAATTCCCCCTGGGCAGAAGCCCTCCCCATGTCACAAAGCCCCCTTGGCAGCAGCCCTCCTCATGACACAAGGCCACCCTCGGCAGCAGCCCTCCCCATGTCACAAGTCCCCCTGGGCTGCAGCCATCCCCACGTCAGCAGCCTTCCCCACGACAGAAAGCCCCCCGGGGCAGAAGCCCTCCTCACGACATAAGTCCCCCTGGGCAGCAGCCCCCCCCATGTAACAAAGCCCCCGTGGGCAGCAGGCCTTCTCACGACACAAGGCCACCCTCGGCAGAAGCCCTCCACACGACACAAGTCCCCCGGGGCAGAAGCCCTCCCCATGTCACAAAGCCCCCTGGGCAGCAGCCCTCCCCGTGACACAAAGCCCCCTGGGCAGCAGCCCTCCCTATGACACAAAGCCCCCCTGAGCGGCAGCCCTTCTCACGATAGAAAGCCCCCCTGGGCAGAAGCCCTCCTCACGACACAAAGCCCCCCTGGGCAGAAGCCCTCCTCACGACAGAAAGCCCCCCTGGGCAGCAGCCCTCCCCATGTCACAAAGCCCCCTGGGCAGAAGTCCTCCCTATGACACAAAGCCCGCATGAGCAGCAACCCTCCTCACAACAGAAAGCCCCCCTGGGCAGCAGCCCTCCCCATGTCACAAAGCCCCCAGGGCAGCAGCCATCCCCATGACACAAAGCCCCCGTGGGCAGCAGCCCTTCTCACGACACAAGTCCCCCTGGGCAGAAGCCCTCCTCACGACAGAAAGCCCCCCAGGGCAGCAGCCCTCCCTATGACACAAAGCCCCCCTGAGCGGCAGCCCTTCTGACGACAGAAAGCCCCCGTGGGAAGCAGCCCTCCTCACGACAGAAAGCCCCCCTTGGCAGAAGCCCTCCCCATGTCACAAAGCCCCCTGGGCAGCAGTCCTCCCTACGTCACAAAGCCCCCATGAGCAGCAGCCCTTCTCACGACAGAAAGCCCCCCTTGGCAGAAGCCCTCCCCATGTCACAAAGCCCCCTGGGCAGCAGTCCTCCCTACGTCACAAAGCCCCCCTGAGCGGCAGCCCTTCTCACGACAGAAAGCCCCCCGGGGCAGCAGCCCTCCCCAAGACACAAAGTCCCCTGGGCAGCAGTCCTCCCTATGACACAAAGCCCCCATGAGCAGCAGCCCTCCTCACAACAGAAAGCCCCCCTGGGCAACAGTCCCCCATGACACAAAGCCCCCGTGGGCAGCAGCCCTCCTCACAACAGAAAGCCCCCCTGGGCAACAGTCCCCCATGACACAAAGCCCCCGTGGGCAGCAGCCCTTCTCACGACAGAAAGCCCCCTGGGCAGCAGTCCTCCCTACGTCACAAAGCCCCCTTGGCAGCAGCCCTCCTCACGACAGAAAGCCCCCCGGGGCAACAGCCCTCCCTATGACCCAAAGCCCCCCTGAGCGCCAGCCCTTCTCACGACAGAAAGCCCCCCTGGGCAGAAGCCCTCTTCACGACACAAGTCCCCCTGGGCAGCAGCCCTCCCAATGTAACAAAGCCCCCTGGGCAGCAGCCCTTCTCAAGACACAAGGTCACCCTCGGCAGAAGCCCTCCTCACGACACAAGTCCCCCTGGGCAGAAGCCCTCCCCATGTCACAAAGCCCCCGTGGGCAGCAGCCCTTCTCACGACACAAGTCCCCCTAGGCAGAAGCCCTCCTCATGACACAATTCCCCCTGGGCAGAAGCCCTCCCCATGTCACAAAGCCCCCTTGGCAGCAGCCCTCCTCATGACACAAGGCCACCCTCGGCAGCAGCCCTCCCCATGTCACAAGTCCCCCTGGGCTGCAGCCATCCCCACGTCAGCAGCCTTCCCCACGACAGAAAGCCCCCCGGGGCAGAAGCCCTCCTCACGACATAAGTCCCCCTGGGCAGCAGCCCCCCCCATGTAACAAAGCCCCCGTGGGCAGCAGGCCTTCTCACGACACAAGGCCACCCTCGGCAGAAGCCCTCCACACGACACAAGTCCCCCGGGGCAGAAGCCCTCCCCATGTCACAAAGCCCCCTGGGCAGCAGCCCTCCCCGTGACACAAAGCCCCCTGGGCAGCAGCCCTCCCTATGACACAAAGCCCCCCTGAGCGGCAGCCCTTCTCACGATAGAAAGCCCCCCTGGGCAGAAGCCCTCCTCACGACACAAAGCCCCCCTGGGCAGAAGCCCTCCTCACGACAGAAAGCCCCCCGGGGCAGCAGCCCACCCCATAACACAAAGCCCCCCTGAGCGGCAGCCCTCCTCACGACACAAGTCCCCCTGGGCAGAAGCCCTCCCTATGACACAAAGCCCCAATGAGCAGCAGCCCTCCTCACAACAGAAAGCCCCCCGGGGCAGCAGCCCTCCTCACGACAGAAAGCCCCCCGGGGCAGCAGTCCTCCCTATGACACAAAGCCCCCATGAGCAACAGCCCTCCTCACGACAGAAAGCCCCCCTTGGCAACAGTCCCCCATGATACAAAGCCCCCGTGGGCAGCAGCCCTTCTCACGACACAAAGCCCCCCTGAGCGGCAGCCCTTCTCACGACAGAAAGCCCCCCTGGGCAGAAGCCCTCCTCACGACACAAGTCCCCTTGGGCAGCAGCCCTCCCAATGACACAAAGCCCCCGTGGGCAGCAGCCCTTCTCACGACACAAGGCCTCCCTTGGCAGCAGCCCTCCTCTTGACACAAGGCCACCCTCGGCAGCAGCCCTCCCCATGTCACAAGTCCCCCTGGGCTGCAGCCATCCCCACGTCAGCAGCTTTCCCCACGACAGAAAGCCCCCCTGGGCAGCAGCCTTCCCCACGACAGAAAGCCCCCCGGGGCAGCAGCCCACCCCATAACACAAAGTCCCCCTGAGCGGCAGCCCTCCTCACGACACAAGTCCCCCTGGGCAGAAGCCCTCCCCATGTCACAAAGCCCCCTGGGCAACAGTCCTCCCTACGTCACAAAGCCCCCCTGGGAAGCAGCCCTCCTCACGACAGAAAGCCCCCTGGAGCAGCAGCCCTCCCTATGACACAAAGCCCCCCTGAGCGGCAGCCCTTCTCACGACAGAAAGCCCCCCTGGGCAGCAGCCCTCCCCATGACACAAAGCCCCCCTGAGCGGCAGCCCTTCTCACGACAGAAAGCCCAGCTGGGCAGCAGCCCTTCTCACGACACAAGTCCCCCCGTGGGCAGAAGCCCTCCTCACGACACAAGTCCCCCTGGGCAGCAGCCCTCCCCATGTCACAAAGCCCCCTGGGCAGCAGTCCTCCCTACGTCACAAAGCCCCCATGGGAAGCAGCCCTTCTCATGACAGAAAGCCCCCCGGGGCAGCAGCCCTCCCTATGACACAAAGTCCCCCTGAGCGGCAGCCCTTCTCACGACAGAAAGCCCCTGTGGGCAGCAGCCCTCCTCACGACACAAGTCCCCCTGGGCAGAAGCCATGCCCATGTCACAAAGCCCCCTGGGCAGCAGTCCTCCCTATGTCACAAAGCCCCCATGAGCAGCAGCCCTTCTCACGACAGAAAGCCCCCGTGGGCAGAAGCCCTCCTCACGACACAAGTCCCCCTGGGCAGCAGCCCTCCCCATTTCACAAAGCCCCCTCGGCAGCAGTCCTCCCTACGTCACAAAGCACCCCTGGGAAGCAGCCCTCCTCACGACAGAAAGCCCCCCGGGGCAGCAGCCGTCCCTATGACACAAAGCCCCCCTGAGTGGCAGCCCTTCTCACGACAGAAAGCCCCCCGGGGCAGCAGCCCTCCCTATGACACAAAGCCCCCCTGAGCGGCAGCCCTTCTCACGACAGAAAGCCCCCCGGGGCAGCAGCCCTCCCTATGACACAAAGCCCCCCTGAGCGGCAGCCCTTCTCACGACAGAAAGCCCCCCTGGGCAGAAGCCCTCCTCACGACACAAGTCCCCCTGGGCAGCAGCCCTCCCCAAGACACAAATTCTCCTAGGCAGCAGCCCTCCCAATGTAACAAAGCCCACCTGGGCAGCAGCCCTTCTCACGACAGAAAGCCCCCCTGGGCAGAAGCCCTCCTCACGACACAAGTCCCCCTGGGCAGCAACCCTCCCCAAGACACAAATTCTCCTAGGCAGCAGCCCTCCCAATGTAACAAAGCCCACCTGGGCAGCAGCCCTTCTCACGACAGAAAGCCCCCCTGGGCAGAAGCCCTCCTCACGACACAAGTCCCCCTGGGCAGCAGCCCTCCCCATGCACAAAGCCCCCCTGAGCGGCAGCCCTTCTCACGATAGAAAGCCCCCCTGGGCAGAAGCCCTCCTCACGACACAAGTCCCCCTGGGCAGCCGCCCTCCCCATGTCACAAAGTCCCCAGGGCAGCAGTCCTCCCCATGACACAAAGCCCCCATGAGCAGCAGCCCTTCTCACGATAGAAAGCCCCCCTGGGCAGAAGCCCTCCTCACGACACAAAGCCCCCCTGGGAAGAAGCCCTCCTCACGACAGAAAGCCCCCCTGGGCAGAAGCCCTCCTCACGACACAAAGCCCCCCTGGGCAGAAGCCCTCCTCACGACACAAGTCCCCCTGAGCAGCAGCCCTCCCCATGTAACAAAGCCCCCTGGGCAGCAGCCCTTCTCAAGACACAAGGTCACCCTCGGCAGAAGCCCTCCTCATGACACAAGTCCCCCTGGGCAGAAGCCCTCCCCATGTCACAAAGCCCCCTGGGCAGAAGCCCTCCCCATGTCACAAAGCTCCCTGGGCAGCAGTCCTACCTACGTCACAAAGCCCCCATGAGCAGCAGCCCTTCTCATGACACAAGTCCCCCTGGGCAGCAGCCCTCCCCATGTAACAAAGCCCCCTGGGCAGCAGCCCTCCTCGCGACACAAGTCCCCCTGGGCAGCAGCCCTCCCCATGACACAAAGCCCCCTGGGCAGCAGCCCTCCCTATGACACAAAGCCCCCCATAGCGGCAGCCCTTCTCACGATAGAAAGCCCCCTGGGCAGAAGCCCTCCTCACGACACAAGTCCCCCTGGGCAGCAGCCCTCCCCATGTAACAAAGCCCCCTGGGCAGCAGCCCTCCTCACGACACAAGTCCCCCTGGGCAGCAGCCCTCCCCATGACACAAAGCCCCCTGGGCAGCAGCCCTCCCTATGACACAAAGCCCCCCTGAGCGGCAGCCCTTCTCACGATAGAAAGCCCCCCTGGGCAGAAGCCCTCCTCACGACACAAGTCCCCCTGGGCAACAGCCCTCCCCATGTCACAAAGCCCCCTGGGCAGAAGTCCTCCCTATGACACAAAGCCCGCATGAGCAGCAGCCCTCCTCGCAACAGAAAGCCCCCCTGGGCAGCAGCCCTCCCCATGTCACAAAGCCCCCAGGGCAGCAGCCATCCCCATGACACAAAGCCCCCGTGGGCAGCAGCCCTTCTCACGACACAAGTCCCCCTGGGCAGAAGCCCTCCTCACGACAGAAAGCCCCCCAGGGCAGCAGCCCTCCCTATGACACAAAGCCCCCCTGAGCGGCAGCCCTTCTGACGACAGAAAGCCCCCGTGGGAAGCAGCCCTCCTCACGACACAAGTCCCCCTGGGCAGCAGCACTCCCCATGTAACAAAGCCCCCGTGGGGAGCAGCCCTTCTCACGACAGAAAGCCCCCCTTGGCAGAAGCCCTCCCCATGTCACAAAGCCCCCTGGGCAGCAGTCCTCCCTACGTCACAAAGCCCCCCTGGGAAGCAGCCCTCCTCACGACACAAGTCCCCCTGGGCAGCAGCCCTCCCCATGTCACAAAGCCCCCTGCGCAGCAGTCCTCCCTACGTCACAAAGCCCCCCTGGGAAGCAGCCCTCCTCACGACAGAAATCCCCCCGGGGCAGCAGCCCTCCCTATGACACAAAGCCCCCCTGAGCGGCAGCCCTTCTCACGACAGAAAGCCCCCCGGGGCAGCAGCCCTCCCCAAGACACAAATTCCCCTAGGCAGCAGCCCTCCCTATGACACAAAGCCCCCCTGAGCGGCAGCCCTTCTCACGACAGAAAGCCCCCCGGGGCAGCAGCCCTCCCCAAGACACAAATTCCCCTAGGCAGCAGCCCTCCCAACGTCACAAAGCCCCCCTGAGCGGCAGCCCTTCTCACGACAGAAAGCCCCCCGGGGCAGCAGCCCTCCCCAAGACACAAATTCCCCTAGGCAGCAGTCCTCCCAACGTCACAAAGCCCCCCTGAGCGGCAGCCCTTCTCACGACAGAAAGCCCCCCGGGGCAGCAGCCCTCCCCAAGACACAAAGTCCCCTGGGCAGCAGTCCTCCCTATGACACAAAGCCCCCATGAGCAGCAGCCCTCCTCACAACAGAAAGCCCCCCTGGGCAACAGTCCCCCATGACACAAAGCCCCCGTGGGCAGCAGCCCTCCTCACAACAGAAAGCCCCCCTGGGCAACAGTCCCCCATGACACAAAGCCCCCGTGGGCAGCAGCCCTTCTCACGACAGAAAGCCCCCTGGGCAGCAGTCCTCCCTACGTCACAAAGCCCCCTTGGCAGCAGCCCTCCTCACGACAGAAAGCCCCCCGGGGCAACAGCCCTCCCTATGACCCAAAGCCCCCCTGAGCGCCAGCCCTTCTCACGACAGAAAGCCCCCCTGGGCAGAAGCCCTCTTCACGACACAAGTCCCCCTGGGCAGCAGCCCTCCCAATGTAACAAAGCCCCCTGGGCAGCAGCCCTTCTCAAGACACAAGGTCACCCTCGGCAGAAGCCCTCCTCACGACACAAGTCCCCCTGGGCAGAAGCCCTCCCCATGTCACAAAGCCCCCGTGGGCAGCAGCCCTTCTCACGACACAAGTCCCCCTAGGCAGAAGCCCTCCTCATGACACAATTCCCCCTGGGCAGAAGCCCTCCCCATGTCACAAAGCCCCCTTGGCAGCAGCCCTCCTCATGACACAAGGCCACCCTCGGCAGCAGCCCTCCCCATGTCACAAGTCCCCCTGGGCTGCAGCCATCCCCACGTCAGCAGCCTTCCCCACGACAGAAAGCCCCCCGGGGCAGAAGCCCTCCTCACGACATAAGTCCCCCTGGGCAGCAGCCCCCCCCATGTAACAAAGCCCCCGTGGGCAGCAGGCCTTCTCACGACACAAGGCCACCCTCGGCAGAAGCCCTCCACACGACACAAGTCCCCCGGGGCAGAAGCCCTCCCCATGTCACAAAGCCCCCTGGGCAGCAGCCCTCCCCGTGACACAAAGCCCCCTGGGCAGCAGCCCTCCCTATGACACAAAGCCCCCCTGAGCGGCAGCCCTTCTCACGATAGAAAGCCCCCCTGGGCAGAAGCCCTCCTCACGACACAAAGCCCCCCTGGGCAGAAGCCCTCCTCACGACAGAAAGCCCCCCGGGGCAGCAGCCCACCCCATAACACAAAGCCCCCCTGAGCGGCAGCCCTCCTCACGACACAAGTCCCCCTGGGCAGAAGCCCTCCCTATGACACAAAGCCCCAATGAGCAGCAGCCCTCCTCACGACAGAAAGCCCCCCGGGGCAGCAGCCCTCCTCACGACAGAAAGCCCCCCGGGGCAGCAGTCCTCCCTATGACACAAAGCCCCCATGAGCAACAGCCCTCCTCACGACAGAAAGCCCCCCTTGGCAACAGTCCCCCATGATACAAAGCCCCCGTGGGCAGCAGCCCTTCTCACGACACAAAGCCCCCCTGAGCGGCAGCCCTTCTCACGACAGAAAGCCCCCCTGGGCAGAAGCCCTCCTCACGACACAAGTCCCCGTGGGCAGCAGCCCTCCCAATGACACAAAGCCCCCGTGGGCAGCAGCCCTTCTCACGACACAAGGCCTCCCTTGGCAGCAGCCCTCCTCTTGACACAAGGCCACCCTCGGCAGCAGCCCTCCCCATGTCACAAGTCCCCCTGGGCTGCAGCCATCCCCACGTCAGCAGCTTTCCCCACGACAGAAAGCCCCCCTGGGCAGCAGCCTTCCCCACGACAGAAAGCCCCCCGGGGCAGCAGCCCACCCCATAACACAAAGTCCCCCTGAGCGGCAGCCCTCCTCACGACACAAGTCCCCCTGGGCAGAAGCCCTCCCCATGTCACAAAGCCCCCTGGGCAACAGTCCTCCCTACGTCACAAAGCCCCCATGGGAAGCAGCCCTCCTCACGACAGAAAGCCCCCTGGAGCAGCAGCCCTCCCTATGACACAAAGCCCCCCTGAGCGGCAGCCCTTCTCACGACAGAAAGCCCCCCTGGGCAGCAGCCCTCCCCATGACACAAAGCCCCCCTGAGCGGCAGCCCTTCTCACGACAGAAAGCCCAGCTGGGCAGCAGCCCTTCTCACGACACAAGTCCCCCCGGGGCAGCAGCCCTCCCTATGACACAAAGCCCCCCTGAGCGGCAGCCCTTCTCACGACAGAAAGCCCCCCTGGGCAGCAGCCCTTCTCATGACACAAGTCCCCCTGGGCAGAAGCCCTCCGCACGACACAAGTCCCACTGGGCAGAAGCCCTCCCCATGTCACAAAGCCCCCTGGGCAGCAGTCCTCCCTACGTCACAAAGCACCCATGAGCAGCAGCCCTCCTCACGACAGAAAGCCCCCCGGGGCAGCAGCCCTCCCCAAGACACAAAGTCCCCTGGGCAACAGTCCCCCATGACACAAAGCCCCCGTGGGCAGCAGCCCTTCTTACAACAGAAAGCCCCCCTGGGCAGAAGCCCTCCCCATGTCGCAAAGCCCCCTGGGCAGCAGTCCTCCCTACGTCACAAAGCCCCCTGGGCAGCAGCCCTCCTCACGACAGAAAGCCCCCCGGGGCAGCAGCCCTCCCCATGACACAAAGCCCCCGTGGGCAGCAGCCCTTCTCACGACAGAAAGCCCCCCTGGGCAACAGTCCCCCATGACACAAAGCCCCCATGAGCAGCAGCCCTTCTCACGACACAAGTCCCCCTGGGCAGAAGACCTCCCCATGTCACAAAGCCCCCTGGGCAGCAGCCCTCCCCATGACACAACGCCCCCCTGAGCGGCAGCCCTTCTCACGACAGAAAGCCCCCCTGGGCAGAAGCCCTCCTCACGACACAAGTCCCCCTGGGCAGCAGCCCTCCCCATGACACAAAGCCCCCCTATGAAGCAGCCCTCCTCACGACAGAAAGCCCCCCGGGGCAGCAGCCCTCCCTATGACACAAAGCCCCCCTGAGCGGCAGCCCTTCTCACGACAGAAAGCCCCCGTGGGCAGCAGCCCTCATCATGACACAAGTCCCCCTGGGCAGCAGGCCTCCCCATGACACAAAGCCCCAATGAGCAGCAGCCCTCCTCACGACAGAAAGCCCCCCTGGGCAACAGTCTCCAATGACACAAAGCCCCCCTGGGCAGAAGCCCTCCTCACGACACAAGTCCCCCTGGGCAGAAGCCCTCGTCACGACACAAGTCCCCCTGGGCAGCAGTCCTCCCTACGTCACAAAGCCCCCTGGGCAGCAGCCCTCCTCACGACAGAAAGCCCCCCTGGGCAGAAGCCCTCCCCAAGACACAAAGTCCCCTGGGCAGCAGTCCTCCCTATGACACAAAGCCCTCATGAGCAGCAGCCATCCTCACGACAGAAAGCCCCCCTGGGCAACAGTCCCCCATGACACAAAGCCCCCTGGGCAGCAGTCCTCCCTACGTCACAAAGCCCCCTGGGCAGCAGCCCTCCTCACGACAGAAAGCCCCCGTGGGCAGAAGCCCTCCTCACGACACAAGTCCCACTGGGCAGCAGCCCTCCCCATGACACAAAGCCCCCGTGGGCAGCAGCCCTTCTCACGACACAAGTCCCCCTGGGCAGCAGCCCTCCCCATGTCACAAAGCCCCTTGGGCAGCAGTCCTCCCTACGTCACAAAGCCCCCCTGGGAAGCAGCCCTCCTCACGACAGAAAGCCCCCCGGTGCAGCAGCCTTCCCTATGACACAAAGCCCCCCTGAGCGGCAGCCCTTCTCACGACAGAAAGCCCCCGTGGGCAGCAGCCCTCCTCACAACACAAGTCCCCCTGGGCAGCAGCCCTTCTCACGACACAAGTCCCCCTGGGCAGCAGCCCTCCACATGTCACAAAGCCCCCTGGGCAGCCGTCCTCCCTACGTCACAAAGCCCCCCTGGGAAGCAGCCCTCCTCACGACAGAAAGCCCCCCGGGGCAGCAGCTCTCCCTATGACACAAAGCCCCCTTGAGCGGCAGCCCTTCTCATGACAGAAAGCCCCCGTGGGCAGCAGCCCTCCTCATGACACAAGTCCCCCTGGGCAGAAGCCCTCCCCATGTCACAAAGCCCCCTGTGCAGCAGTCCTCCCTACGTCACAAAGCCCCCCAGGGAAGCAGCCGTCCTCACGACAGAAAGCCCCCTGGGCAGAAGCCCTCCTCACGACACAAGTCCCCCTGGGCAGAAGCCCTCCTCACGACACAAGTCCCCCTGGGCAGCAGTCCTCCCTACGTCACAAAGCACCCCTGAGCGGCAGCCCTTCTCACGACAGAAAGCCCCTCTGGGCAGAAGCCCTCCTCACGACACAAGTCCCCCTGGGCAGCAGCCCTCCCTATGACAAAAAGCCCCCCTGAGCGGCAGCCCTTCTCACGACAGAAAGCCCCCCTGGGCAGAAGCCCTCCTCACGACACAAGTCCTCCCCCTGGGCAGCAGCCCTCCCCATGACACAAAGCCCCCCTGGGAAGCAGCCCTCCTCACGACAGAAAGCCCCCCGGGGCAGCAGCCCTCCCTATGACACAAAGCCCCCCTGAGCGGCAGCCCTTCTCACGAGAGAAAGCCCCCGTGGGCAGCAGCCCTCCTCATGACACAAGTCCCCCTGGGCAGCAGCCCTCCCCATGACACAAAGCCCCCATGAGCAGCAGCCCTCCTCACGACAGAAAGCTCCCCTGGGCAACAGTCCCCCAAGACACAAAGCCCCCCTGGGCAGAAGCCCTCCTCACGACACAAGTCCCCCTGGGCAGCAGTCCTCCCTACGTCACAAAGCCCCCCTGGGAAGCAGCCCTCCTCACGACACAAGCCCCCCTGGGCAACAGTCCCCCATGACACAAAGCCCCCGTGGGCAGAAGCCCTCCTCACGACACAAGTCCTCCTGGGCAGCAGTCCTCCCTACGTCACAAAGCTCCCTGGGCAGCAGCCCTCCTCACGACAGAAAGCCCCCCTGGGCAACAGTCCCCCATGACACAAAGCCCCCCTGGGCAGAAGCCCTCCTCACGACACAAGTCCCCCTGGGCAGAAGCCCTCCTCACGACACAAGTTCCCCTGGGCAGCAGTCCTCCCTACGTCACAAAGCCCCCCTGAGCGGCAGCCCTTCTCACGACAGAAAGCCCCCCTGGGCAGAAGCCCTCCTCACGACACAAGCCCCCCTGGGCAGCAGCCCTCCCCATGACACAAAGCCCCCCTGGGAAGCAGCCCTCCTCACGACAGAAAGCCCCCCGGGGCAGCAGCCCTCCCTATGACACAAAGCCCCCCTGAGCGGCAGCCCTTCTCACGACAGAAAGCCCCCGTGGGCAGCAGCCCTCATCATGAAACAAGTCCCCCTGGGCAGCAGCCCTCCTCATGACACAAAGCCCCCATGAGCAGCAGCCCTCCTCACGACAGAAAGCCCCCCTGGGCAACAGTCCCCCATGACACAAAGCCCCCCTGGGCAGAAGCCCTCCTCACGACACAAGTCCCCCTGGGCAGAAGCCCTCCTCACGACACAAGTCCCCCTGGGCAGAAGCCCTCCTCACGACAGAAAGCCCCCCTGGGCAGAAGCCCTCCTCACGACACAAGTCCCCCTGGGCAGAAGCACTCCCCATGTCACAAAGCCCCCTTGGCAGCAGTCCTCCCTACGTCACAAAGCCCCCCTGGGAAGCAGCCCTCCTCACGACAGAAAGCCCCCCGGGGCAGCAGCCCTCCCTATGACACAAAGCCCCCTTGGGAAGCAGCCCTCCTCACGACAGAAAGCCCCCCTGGGCAGAAGCCCTCCTCACGACACAAGTCCCCCTGGGCAGCAGCCCTCCCCATGACACAAAGCCCCCTGGGCAGAAGCCCTCCCTATGACACAAAGCCCCCCTGAGCGGCAGCCCTCCTCACGACAGAAAGCCCACCGGGGCAGCAGCCCTCCCTATGACACAAAGCCCCCCTGAGCGGCAGCCCTTCTCAGGACAGAAAGCCCCCCGGGGCAGCAGCCATCCCCAAGACACAAAGTCCCCTGGGCAGAAGTCCTCCCTATGACACAAAGCAACCTTGAGCAGCAGTCCTCCTCACGACAGAAAGCCCCCCTGGGCAACAGTCCCCCATGACACAAAGCCCCCGTGGGCAGCAGCCCTTCTCACGACAGAAAGCCCCCCTGGGCAGAAGCCCTCCTCACGACACAAGTCCCCCTGGGTAGAAGCCCTCCCCATGACACAAAGCCCCCTGGGCAGAAGCCCTCCCTATGACACAAAGCCCCCCTGAGCGGCAGCCCTCCCCAAGACACAAAGCCCCCTGGGCAGCAGTCCTCCCTACGTCACAAAGCCCCCTGGGCTGCAGCCCTCCTCACGACAGAAAGCCCCCCGGGGCAGCAGCCCTCCCTATGACACAAAGCCCCCCTGAGCGCCAGCCCTTCTCATGACAGAAAGCCCCCTTGGGCAGAAGCCCTCCTCACGACACAAGTCCCCCTGGGCAGAAGCCCTCCCCATGTTACAAAGACCCCTGGGCAGAAGCCCTTCTCACGACTCAAGTCCCCCTGGGCAGAAGCCCTCCCCATGTAACAAAGCCCCCTGGGAAGAAGCCCTCCCCATGTCACAAAGCCCCCTGGGCAGCAGTCCTCCCTACGTCACAAAGCCCCCCTGGGAAGCAGCCCTCCTCACGACAGAAAGCCCCCCGGGGCAGCAGCCCTCCCTATGACACAAAGCCCCCCTGAGCGGCAGCCCTTCTCACGACAGAAAGCCCCCATGAGCAGCAGCCCTCCTCACGACAGAAAGCCCCCGTGGGCAGAAGCCCTCCTCACGACACAAGTCCCCCTGGGCAGCAGCCCTCCCCATGTAACAAAGCCCCCGTGGGCAGCAGCCCTTCTCACGACACAAGTCCCCCCGGGCAGAAGCCCTCCCCATGTCACAAAGCCCCCTGGGCAGCAGTCCTTCTCACGACAGAAAGCCCCCGTGGGCAGAAACCCTCCCTATGACACAAAGCCCCCCTGAGCGGCAGCCCTTCTCACGACAGAAAGCCCCCTGGGCAGAAGCCCTCCTCACGACACAAGTCCCCCTGGGCAGCAGCCCTCCCCATGACAGAAAGCCCCCCGGGGAAGCAGCCCTCCCTATGAAACAAAGCCCCCCTGAGCGGCAGCCCTTCTCACGACAGAAAGCCGCCCGGGGCAGCAGCCCTCCCCAAGACACAAAGTCCCCTGGGCAGCAGTCCTCCCTATGACACAAAGCCCCCATGAGCAGCAGCCCTCCTCACGACAGAAAGCCCCCCGGGGAAGCAGCCCTCCCTATGACACAAAGCCCCCCTGAGCGGCAGCCCTTCTCACGACAGAAAGCCCCCCTGGGCAGAAGCCCTCCTCACGACACAAGTCCCCCTGGGCAGCAGCCCTCCCCATGACACAAAGCCCCCTGGGCAGCAGTCCTCCCTACGTCACAAAGCCCCCCTGAGCGGCAGCCCTCCTCACGACAGAAAGCCCCCCGGGGAAGCAGCCCTCCCTATGACACAAAGCCCCCCTGAGCGGCAGCCCTTCTCACGACAGAAAGCCCCCCTGGGCAGAAGCCCTCCTCACGACACAAGTCCCCCTGGGCAGCAGCCCTCCCAATGTCACAAAGCCCCCTGGGCAGCAGTCCTCCCTACGTCACAAAGCCCCCCTGGGAAGCAGCCCTCCTCACGACAGAAATCCCCCCGGGGCAGCAGCCCTCCCTATGACACAAAGCCCCCCTGAGCGGCAGCCCTTCTCACGACAGAAAGCCCCCCGGGGCAGCAGCCCTCCCCAAGACACAAATTCCCCTAGGCAGCAGCCCTCCCTATGACACAAAGCCCCCCTGAGCGGCAGCCCTTCTCACGAAAGAAAGCCCCCTGGGCAGAAGCCCTCCTCACGACACAAGTCCCCCTGGGCAGCAGCCCTCCCCATGTCACAAAGCCCCCTGGGCAGCAGTCCTACCTACGTCACAAAGCCCCCCAGGGAAGCAGCCCTCCCTATGACACAAAGCCCCCCTGAGCGGCAGCCCTTCTCACGACAGAAAGCCCCCCGGGGCAGAAGCCCTCCCTACGTCACAAAGCCCCCCTGAGCGGCAGCCCTTCTCACGACAGAAAGCTCCAATGAGTAGCAGCCCTCCTCACGACAGAAAGCCCCCCGGGGCAGCAGCCCTCCCTATGACACAAAGCCCCCCTGAGCGGCAGCCCTTCTCACGACAGAAAGCCCCCCGGGGCAGCAGCCCTCCCCAAGACACAAGTCCCCCTGGGTAGCAGCCCTCCCTATGACACAAAGCCCCCCTGAGCGGCAGCCCTTCTCACGACAGAAAGCCCCCCTGGGCAGAAGCCCTCCCCATGACACAAAGCCTCCTGGGAAGCAGTCCTCCCTACGTCACAAAGCCCCCATGAGCAGCAGCCCTCCTCACGACAGAAAGCCCCCCGGGGCAGAAGCCCTCCCTACGTCACAAAGCCCCCCTGAGCGGCAGCCCTTCTCACGACAGAAAGCTCCCATGAGTAGCAGCCCTCCTCACGACAGAAAGCCCCCCGGGGCAGCAGCCATCCCTATGACACAAAGCCCCCCTGAGCGGCAGCCCTTCTCACGACAGAAAGCCCCCCTGGGCAGAAGCCCTCCGCACGACACAAGTCCCCCTGGGCAGCAGCCCTCCCCATGTAACAAAGCCCCCGTGGGCAGCAGCCCTTCTCACGACAGAAAGCCCCCCGGGGCAGCAGCCCTTCCCAAGACACAAATTCCCCTAGGCAGCAGCCCTCCCTATGACACAAAGCCCCCCTGAGCTGCAGCCCTTCTCACGACAGAAAGCCCCCCTGGGCAGAAGCCCTCCTCACGACACAAGTCTCCCGGGGCAGCAGCCCTCCCCAAGACACAAAGCCCCCGGGGCAGCAGCCCTCCCTATGACACAAAGCCCCCTGGGCAGCAGTCCTCCTTCCGTCACAAAGCCCCCCTGAGACCAAGCCCTTCTCACGACAGAAAGCCCCCCTGGGCAGTAGCCCTCCTCACGACACAAGTCCCCCTGGGCAGCAGCCCTCCCCGTGTAACAAAGCCCCCGTGGGCAGCAGCCCTTCTCACGACACAAGTCCACCTGGGCAGCAGCCCTCCCCATGACACAAAGCCCCCATGAGCAGCAGCCCTCCTCACGACAGAAAGCCCCCCGGGGCAGCAGCCCTCCCTATGACACAAAGCCCCCCTGAGCGGCAGCCCTTCTCACGACAGAAAGCCCCCGTGGGCAGCAGCCCTCCTCACGACACAAGTCTCCCTGGGCAGCAGCCCTCCCCATGACACAAAGCCCCCATGAGCAGCAGCCCTCCTCACGACAGAAAGCCCCCCTGGGCAGCAGCCCTCCCTATGACACAAAGCCCCCCTGAGCGGCAGCCCTTCTCACGACAGAAAGCCCCCGTGGGCAGCAGCCCTCCTCACGACACAAGTCCCGCTGGGCAGCAACCCTCCCAATGACACAAAGCCCCCATGAGCAGCAGCCCTCCTCACGACAGAAAGCCCCCCGGGGCAGCAGCCCTCCCTATGACACAAAGCCCCCCTGACCGGCAGCATTTCTCACGACAAAAAGCCCCCGTGGGCAGCAGCCCTTCTCACGACACAAAGCCCCCTGGGCAGAAGCCCTCCCCATGTCACAAAGCCCCCTGGGCAGCAGTCCTCCCTACGTCACAAAGCCCCCATGAGCAGCAGCCCTCCTCACGACAGAAAGCCCCCGTGGGCAGCAGCCCTCCTCACGACACAAGTCCCCCTGGGCAGAAGCCCTCCCCATGTCACAAAGCCCCCGGGGCAGCAGCCCTCCCTATGACAAAAAGCCCCCCTGAGCGGCAGCCCTTCTCACGACAGAAAGCCCCCTGGGCAGAAGCCCTCCTCACGACACAAGTCCCCCTGGGCAGAAGCCCTCCCCATGTCACAAAGCCCCCGGGGCAGCAGCCCTCCCCATGTCACAAAGCCCCCTGGGCAGCAGCCCTTCTCATGACACAAGGCCACCCTCGGCAGCAGCCCTCCCCAAGTCACAAGTCCCCCTGGGCTGCAGCCATTCCCACGTCAGCAGCCTTCCCCACGACAGAAAGCCCTCCTGGGCAGAAGCCCTCCCCATGTCACAAAGCCCCCGGGGCAGCAGCCCTCCCCATGTCACAAAGCCCCCTGGGCAGCAGCCCTTCTCATGACACAAGGCCACCCTCGGCAGCAGCCCTCCCCATGTCACAAGTCCCCCTGGGCTGTAGCCATCCCCACGTCAGCAGCCCTCCTCACGACACAAGTCCCCCTGGGCAGCAGCCCTCCCCATGACACGTCCCCCTGGGCAGAAGCCCTCCTCACGACACGTCCCCCTGGGCAGCAGCATTCTCCACGACAGAAAGCCCCCCGGGGCAGAAGCCCACCCCATGTCACAAAGCCCCCTGGGCTGCAGCCATCCCCACGTCAGCAGCCTTCCCCACGACAGAAAGCCCCCCTGGGCAGCAGCCTTCCCCACGACAGAAAGCCCACCGGGGCAGCAGCCCACCCCATAACACAAAGTCCCCCTGAGCGGCAGCCCTTCTCACGACAGAAAGCCCCCTGGGCAGAAGCCCTCCTCACGACACAAGTCCCCCTGGGCAGCAACCCTCCCCATGACACAAAGCCCCCTGGGCAGCAGTCCTCCCTACGTCACAAAGCCCCCCTGAGCGGCAGCCCTCCTAACGACAGAAAGCCCCCCGGGGAAGCAGCCCTCCCTATGACACAAAGCCCCCCTGAGCAGCAGCTCTTCTCACGACAGAAAGCCGCCCGGGGCAGCAGCCCTCCCTATGACACAAAGCCCCCCTGAGCGGCAGCCCTTCTCACGACAGAAAGCCCCCCTGGGCAGAAGCCCTCCTCACGACACAAGTCCCCCTGGGCAGCAGCCCTCCCCATGACACAAAGCCCCCTGGGCAGCAGTCCTCCCTACGTCACAAAGCCCCCCTGAGCGGCAGCCCTCCTCACGACAGAAAGCCCCCCGGGGAAGCAGCCCTCCCTATGACACAAAGCCCCCCTGAGCGGCAGCACTTCTCACGACAGAAAGCCCCCCTGGGCAGAAGCCCTCCTCACGACACAAGTCCCCCTGGGCAGCAGCCCTCCCAATGTCACAAAGCCCCCTGGGCAGCAGTCCTCCCTACGTCACAAAGCCCCCCTGGGAAGCAGCCCTCCTCACGACAGAAAGCCCCCCGGGGCAGCAGCCCTCCCTATGACACAAAGCCCCCCTGAGCGGCAGCCCTTCTCACGACAGAAAGCCCCCTGGGCAGAAGCCCTCCTCACGACACAAGTCCCCCTGGGCAGCAGCCCTCCCCATGTCACAAAGCCCCCTGGGCAGCAGTCCTACCTACGTCACAAAGCCCCCCAGGGAAGCAGCCCTCCCTATGACACAAAGCCCCCCTGAGCGGCAGCCCTTCTCACGACAGAAAGCCCCCCTGAGCGGCAGCCCTCCTCACGACAGAAAGCCCCCCGGGGCAGCAGCCCTCCCTATGACACAAAGCCCCCCTGAGCGGCAGCCCTTCTCACGACAGAAAGCCCCCCTGGGCAGAAGCCCTCCCCATGACACAAAGCCTCCTGGGAAGCAGTCCTCCCTACGTCACAAAGCCCCCATGAGCAGCAGCCCTCCTCACGACAGAAAGCCCCCCGGGGCAGCAGCCCTCCCTATGACACAAAGCCCCCCTGAGCGGCAGCCCTTCTCACGACAGAAAGCCCCCCGGGGCAGCAGCCCTCCCCAAGACACAAAGTCCGCTGGGCAGCAGTCCTCCCTATGACACAAAGCCCCCATGAGCAGCAGCCCTCCTAACGACAGAAAGCCCCCCTGGGCAGAAGCCCTCCTCACGACACAAGTCCCCCTGGGCAGCAGCCCTCCCCATGTCACAAAGCCCCCTGGGCAGCAGTTCTCCCTACATCACAAAGCCCCCCTGGGAAGCAGCCCTCCTCACGACAGAAAGCCCCCCGGGGCAGCAGCCCTCCCTACGTCACAAAGCCCCCCTGAGCGGCAGCCCTTCTCACGACAGAAAGCTCCCATGAGTAGCAGCCCTCCTCACGACAGAAAGCCCCCCGGGGCAGCAGCCCTCCCTATGACACAAAGCCCCCCTGAGCGGCAGCCCTTCTCACGACAGAAAGCCCCCCGGGGCAGCAGCCCTCCCCAAGACACAAAGTCCCCTAGGCAGCAGCCCTCCCTATGACACAAAGCCCCCCTGAGCGGCAGCCCTTCTCACGACAGAAAGCCCCCCGGGGCAGCAGCCCTCCCCAAGACACAAAGCCCCCGGGGCAGCAGCCCTCCATATGACACAAAGCCCCCTGGGCAGCAGTCCTCCTTCCGTCACAAAGCCCCCCTGAGACCAAGCCCTTCTCACGACAAAAAGCCCCCCTGGGCAGTAGCCCTCCTCACGACACAAGTCCCCCTGGGCAGCAGCCCTCCCCGTGTAACAAAGCCCCCGTGGGCAGCAGCCCTTCTCACGACACAAGTCCCCCTGGGCAGCAGCCCTCCCCGTGTAACAAAGCCCCCATGAGCAGCAGCCCTCCTCACGACAGAAAGCCCCCCGGGGCAGCAGCCCTCCCTATGACACAAAGCCCCCCTGAGCGGCAGCCCTTCTCACGACAGAAAGCCCCCGTGGGCAGCAGCCCTCCTCACGACACAAGTCTCCCTGGGCAGCAGCCCTCCCCATGACACAAAGCCCCCATGAGCAGCAGCCCTCCTCACGACAGAAAGCCCCCCTGGGCAGCAGCCCTCCCTATGACACAAAGCCCCCCTGAGCGGCAGCCCTTCTCACGACAGAAAGCCCCCGTGGGCAGCAGCCCTCCTCACGACACAAGTCCCGCTGGGCAGCAACGCTCCCAATGACACAAAGCCCCCATGAGCAGCAGCCCTCCTCACGACAGAAAGCCCCCCGGGCCAGCAGCCCTCCCTATGACACAAAGCCCCCCTGAGCGGCAGCCTTTCTCACGACAAAAAGCCCCCGTGGGCAGCAGCCCTTCTCACGACACAAAGCCCCCTGGGCAGAAGCCCTCCCCATGTCACAAAGCCCCCTGGGCAGCAGTCCTCCCTACGTCACAAAGCCCCCATGAGCAGCAGCCCTCCTCACGACAGAAAGCCCCCGTGGGCAGCAGCCCTCCTCACGACACAAGTCCCCCTGGGCAGAAGCCCTCCCCATGTCACAAAGCCCCCGGGGCAGCAGCCCTCCCTATGACACAAAGCCCCCCTGAGCGGCAGCCCTTCTCACGACAGAAAGCCCCCTGGGCAGAAGCCCTCCTCACGACACAAGTCCCCCTGGGCAGAAGCCCTCCCCATGTCACAAAGCCCCCGGTGCAGCAGCCCTCCCCATGTCACAAAGCCCCCTGGCCAGCAGCCCTTCTCATGACACAAGGCCACCCTCGGCAGCAGCCCTCCCCAAGTCACATTTCCCCCTGGGCTGCAGCCATCCCCACGTCAGCAGCCTTCCCCACGACAGAAAGCCCTCCTGGGCAGAAGCCCTCCCCATGTCACAAAGCCCCCGGGGCAGCAGCCCTCCCCATGTCACAAAGCCCCCTGGGCAGCAGCCCTTCTCATGACACAAGGCCACCCTCGGCAGCAGCCCTCCCCATGTCACAAGTCCCCCTGGGCTGTAGCCATCCCCACGTCAGCAGCCCTCCTCACGACACAAGTCCCCCTGGGCAGCAGCCCTCCCCATGACACAAAGCCCCCTGGGCAGCAGTCCTCCCTACGTCACAAAGCCCCCATGAGCAGCAGCCCTTCTCATGACAGAAAGCCCCCCTGGGCAGAAGCCCTCCTCACGACACGTCCCCCTGGGCAGCAGCATTCTCCACGACAGAAAGCCCCCCGGGGCAGAAGCCCACCCCATGTCACAAAGCCCCCTGGGCTGCAGCCATCCCCACGTCAGCAGCCTTCCCCACGACAGAAAGCCCCCCTGGGCAGCAGCCTTCCCCACGACAGAAAGCCCACCGGGGCAGCAGCCCACCCCATAACACAAAGTCCCCCTGAGCGGCAGCCCTCCTCACGACACAAGTCCCCCTGGGCAGAAGCCCTCCCCATGTCACAAAGGCCCCTGGGCAGCAGTCCTCCCTACGTCACAAAGCCCCCCTGGGAAGCAGCCCTCCTCACGATAGAAAGCCCCCCGGGGCAGCAGCCCTCCCCATGACACAAAGCCCCCGTGGGCAGCAGCCCTTCTCACGACAGAAAGCCCCCCTGGGCAACAGTCCCCCATGACACAAAGCCCCCATGAGCAGCAGCCCTTCTCACGACACAAGTCCCCCTGGGCAGAAGCCCTCCCCATGTCACAAAGCCACCTGGGCAGCAGTCCTCCCTACGTCACAAAGCCCCCCTGGGAAGCAGCCCTCCTCACGACAGAAAGCCCCCCGGGGCAGCAGCCCTCCCCATGACACAAAGCCCCCTGGGCAGCAGTCCTCCCCATGTCACAAAGCCCCCTGGGCAGCAGTCCTCCCCATGTCACAAAGCCCCCTGGGCAGCAGTCCTCCCCATGACACAAAGCCCCCTGGGCAGAAGCCCTCCCCATGTCACAAAGCCCCCTGGGCAGCAGTCCTCCCCATGTCACAAAGCCCCCTGGGCAGCAGTCCTCCCCATGACACAAAGCCCCCTGGGCAGAAGCCCTCCCCATGTCACAAAGCCCCCTGGGAAGCAGTCCACCCCATGACACATAGCCCCCTGGGCAGAAGCCCTCCCCATGTCACAAAGCCCCCCTGGGCAGCAGCCCTCCCCATGTCACAAAGCCCCCTGGGCAGCAGTCCTCCCCATGACACAACGCCCCCTGGGCAGAAGCCCTCCCCATGTCACAAAGCCCCCTGGGAAGCAGTCCTCCCCATGACACATAGCCCCCTGGGCAGAAGCCCTCCCCATGACACAAAGCCCCCTGTGCAGAAGCCCTCCCCATGACACAAAGCCCCCCTGGGCAGCAGCCCTCCCCATGTCACAAAGCCCCCTGGGCAGAAGCCCTCACCATGTAACAAAGCCCCCTGGGCAGAAGCCCTCCCCATGTCACAAAGCCCCCCTGGGCAGCAGCCCTCCCCATGTCACAAAGCCCCCCTGAGCGGCAGCCCTCCTCACGACAGAAAGCCCCCCTTGGCAGCAGCCCTCCCCATGACACAAAGCCCCCCTAAGCGGCAGCCCTTCTGACGACAGTAAGCCCCCCTGAGCGGCAGCCCTTCTCACGACAGAAAGCCCCCTTGGGCAGCAGCCCTCCCTATGACACAAAGCCCCCCTGAGCGGCAGCCCTCCGCACGACACAAGTCCCCCTTGGCAGAAGCCCTCCCCATGTCACAAAGCCCCCTGGGCAGCAGTCCTCCCTACTTCACAAAGCCCCCATGAGCAGCAGCCCTCCCCAAGACACAAAGTCCCCTGGGCAACAGTCCCCCATGACACAAAGCCCCCGTGGGCAGCAGCCCTTCTCACGACAGAAAGCCCCCCTGGGCAGAAGCCCTCCCTACGTCATAAAGCCCCCTGGGAAGCAGTCCTCCCCATGACACATAGCCCCCTTGGCAGAAGCCCTCCCCATTTCACAAAGCCCCCTGGGCAGAAGCCCTCCCCATGTCACAAAGCCCCCCTGGGCAGCAGTCCTCCCTACCTCACAAAGCCCCCCTGGGTAGCAGCCCTCCTCACGACAGAAAGCCCCACTGGGCAGAAGCCCTCCCCATGACACAAAGCCCCCCTGGGCAGAAGCCCTCCACATGACACAAAGCCCCCCTGGGCAGAAGCCCTCCCCATGACACAAAGCCCCCCTGGTCAGAAGCCCTCCCCATGACACAAAGCCCCCCTGGGAAGCAGCCCTCCCCATGACACAAAGCCCCCCTGGGAAGAAGCCCTCCCCATGACACAAAGCCCCCCTGGGCAGAAGGCCTCCCCATGACACAAAGCCCCCCTGGGCAGAAGGCCTCCCCATGACACAAAGCCCCCCTGGGCAGAAGGCCTCCCCATGACACAAAGCCCCCCTGGGCAGAAGGCCTCCCCATGACACAAAGCCCCCCTGGGCAGAAGGCCTCCCCATGACACAAAGCCCCCCTGGGCAGAAGGCCTCCCCATGACACAAAGCCCCCCTGGGCAGAAGGCCTCCCCATGACACAAAGCCCCCCTGGGCAGAAGGCCTCCCCATGACACAAAGCCCCCCTGGGCAGAAGGCCCCCCCATGACACAAAGCCCCCCTGGGCAGAAGCCCCCCCCATGACACAAAGCCCCCCTGGGCAGAAGCCCTCCCCATGACACAAAGCCCCCCTGGGCAGCAGTCCTCCCCATGTCACAAAGCCCCCCTGAACGTCAGCCCTTCTCACGACAGAAAGCCCCCCTGGGCAGAAGCCCTCCTCACGACAGAAAGCCCCCCGGGGCAACAGTCCCCCATGACACAAAGTCCCCCTGGGCAGAAGCCCTCCCCATGACACAAAGCCCCCCTGGGCAGAAGCCCTCCCCATGACACAAAGCCCCCCTGGGCAGAAGCCCTCCCTACGTCACAAAGCCCCCCTGAGCGTCAGCCCTTCTCACGACAGAAAGCCCCCCTGGGCAGAAGCCCTCCTCACGACAGAAAGCCCCCCGGGGCAACAGTCCCTTATGACACAAAGTCCCCCTGGGCAGAAGCCCTCCTCACGACAGAAAGCCCCCCGGGGCTGCAGCCCTCCCTATGACACAAACCCCCCATGAGCAGCACCCCTTCTCACGACAGAAAGCCCCCCTGGGCAGAAGCCCTCCTCAAGACATAAGTCCCCCTGGGCAGTAGCCCTCCCCATGACACAAAGCCCCCGTGGGCAGCAGCCCTTCTCAAGACACAAGTCCCCCTGGGCAGAAGCCCTCCTCATGACACAAGTCCCCCTGGGCAGAAGCCCTCCCCATGTCACAAAGCCCCCTGGGCAGCAGTCATCCCTACGTCACAAAGCCCCCCTGGGAAGCAGCCCTCCTCACGACAGAAAGCCCCCCGGGGCAGCAGCCCTCCCTATGACACAAAGCCCCCCTGAGCGGCAGCCCTTCTCACGACAGAAAGCCCCCCTGGGCAGAAGCCCTCCTCACGACACAAGTCCCCCTGGGCAGTAGCCCTCCCCATGACACAAAGCCCCCGTGGGCAGCAGCCCTTCTCAAGACACAAGTCCCCCTGGGCAGAAGCCCTCCTCATGACACAATTCCCCCTGGGCAGAAGCCCTCACCATGTCACAAAGCCCCCTGGGCAGCAGCCCTTCTAACGACACAAGGCCTCCCTTGGCAGCAGCCCTCCTCATGACACAAGTCCCCCTGGGCTGCAGCCATCCCCACGTCAGCAACTTTCCCCACGACAGAAAGCCCCCCTGGGCAGCAGCCTTCCCAACGACAGAAAGCCCCCCGGGGCAGCAGTCCACCCCATAACACAAAGTCCCCCTGAGCGGCAGCCCTCCTAACGACACAAGTCCCCCTGGGCAGCAGTCCTCCCTACGTCACAAAGCCCCCCTGGGAAGCAGCCCTCCTCACGACAGAAAGCCCCCTGGGGCAGCAGCCCTCCCTATGACACAAAGCCCCCCTGAGCGGCAGCGCTTCTCACGACAGAAAGCCCCCCTGGGCAGCAGCCCTCCCCATGAAACAAAGCCCCCCTGAGCGGCAGCCCTTCTCACGACAGAAAGCCCCCCTGGGCAGCAGCCCTTCTCACGACACAAGTCCCCCCGGGGCAGCAGCAATCCCTATGACACAAAGCCCCCCTGAGCGGCAGCCCTTCTCACGACAGAAAGCCCACCTGGGCAGCAGCCCTTCTCACGACACAAAGCCCCCCGGGGCAGCAGCCCTCCCTATGACACAAAGCCCCCCTGAGCGGCAGCCCTTCTCACGACAGAAAGCCCCCCTGGGCAGCAGCCCTCCCCATGACACAAAGCCCCCCTGAGCGGCAGCCCTTCTCACGACAGAAAGCCCCCCTGGGCAGCAGCCCTTCTCACGACACAAGTCCCCCCGGGGCAGCAGCCCTCCCTATGACACAAAGCCCCCCTGAGCGGCAGCCCTTCTCACGACAGAAAGCCCCCCTGGGCAGAAGCCCTCTGCACGATACAAGTCCCCCTGGGCAGAAGCCCTCCCCATGTCACAAAGCCCCCATGAGCAGCAGCCCTCCCCATGACACAAAGCCCCCGTGGGCAGCAGCCCTTCTCACGACAGAAAGCCCCCCTGGGCAGAAGCCCTCCCCATGTCACAAAGCCCCCTGGGCAGCAGTCCTCCCTACGTCACAAAGCCCCCATGAGCAGCAGCCCTTCTCACGACAGAAAGCCCCCCGGGGCAGCAGCCCTCCCTATGACACAAAGCCCCCCTGAGCGGCAGCCCTTCTCACGACACAAGTCCCCCTGGGCAGAAGCCCTCCCCATGTCACAAAGCCCCCTGGGCAGCAGTCCTCCCTACGTCACAAAGCCCCCATGAGCAGCAGCCCTTCTCACGACAGAAAGCCCCCCGGGGCAGCAGCCCTCCCCATGACACAAAGCCCCCTGGGCAGCAGTCCTCCCCATGTCACAAAGCCCCCTGGGCAGCAGTCCTCCCCATGTCACAAAGCCCCCTGGGCAGCAGTCCTCCCCATGTCACAAAGCCCCCTGGGCAGAAGCCCTCCCCATGACACAAAGCCCCCCTGGGCAGCAGTCCTCCCCATGTCACAAAGCCCCCTGGGCAGCAGCGCTCCTCACGACAGAAAGCCCCCCTGGGCAGCAGTCCTCCCCATGACACAAAGCCCCCCTGGGAAGCAGCCCTCCTCACGACAGAAAGCCCCCCTGGGCAGAAGCCCTCCCCATGACACAAAGCCCCCCTGGGAAGCAGCCCTCCCCATGACACAAAGCCCCCCTGGGCAGAAGCCCTCCCCATGACACAAAGCCCCCCTGGGAAGCAGCCCTCCTCATGACAGAAAGCCACCTGGGCAGAAGCCCTCCCCACGTCACAAAGCCCCCTGGGCAGCAGTCCTCCCCATGACACACAGCCCCTTCGGCAGAAGCCCTCCCCATGTCACAAAGCCCCCTGGGCAGAAGCCCTCCCCATGACACAAAGCCCCCTGGGCAGAAGGCCTCCCCAGGACACAAAGCCCCCCTGGGCAGAAGGCCTCCCCATGACACAAAGCCCCCCTGGGCAGAAGCCCTCCCCAAGACACAAAGCCCCCCTGGGCAGAAGCCCTCCCCATGACACAAAGCCCCCCTGGGCAGAAGGCCTCCCCATGACACAAAGCCCCCCTGGGCAGAAGCCCTCCCCATGACACAAAGCCCCCCTGGGCAGAAGCCCTCCCCATGACACAAAGCCCCCCTGGGCAGAAGCCCTCCCCATGACACAAAGCCCCCCTGGGCAGCAGTCCTCCCCATGTCACAAAGCCCCCCTGAGCGTCAGCCCTTCTCACGACAGAAAGCCCCCCTGGGCAGAAGCCCTCCTCAAGACAGAAAGCCCCCCGGGACAACAGTCCCCCATGACACAAAGTCCCCCTGGGCAGAAGCCCTCCCCATGACACAAAGCCCCCCTGGGCAGAAGCCCTCCCCATGACACAAAGCCCCCCTGGGCAGAAGCCCTCCCCATGACACAAAGCCCCCCTGGGCAGAAGCCCTCCCTACGTCACAAAGCCCCCCTGAGCGTCAGCCCTTCTCACGACAGAAAGCCCCCCTGGGCAGAAGCCCTCCTCACGACAGAAAGCCCCCCGGGGCAACAGTCCCCCATGACACAAAGTCCCCCTGGGCAGAAGCACTCCTCACGACAGAAAGCCCCCCGGGGCAGCAGCCCTCCCTATGACACAAACCCCCCCTGAGCGGCAGCCCTTGTCACGACAGAAAGCCCCCCTGGGCAGAAGCCCTCCTCAAGACACAAGTCCCTCTGGGCAGAAGGCCTCCCCATGTCACAAGTCCCCCTGGGCAGAAGCCCTCCCCATGTCACAAAGCCCCCTGGGCAGCAGTCATCCCTACGTCACAAAGCCCCCCTGGGAAGCAGCCCTCCTCACGACAGAAAGCCCCCCGGGGCAGCAGCCCTCCCCATGACACAAAGCCCCCGTGGGCAGCAGCCCTTCTCAAGACACAAGTCCCCCTGGGCAGAAGCCCTCCTCATGACACAATTCCCCCTGGGCAGAAGCCCTCCCCATGTCACAAAGCCCCCTGGGCAGATGCCCTCCCCATGTCACAAAGCCCCCCTGGGCAGCAGCCCTCCCCATGTCACAAAGCCCCCTGGGCAGCAGTCCTCCCCATGACACAACGCCCCCTGGGCAGAAGCCCTCCCCATGTCACAAAGCCCCCTGGGAAGCAGTCCTCCCCATGACACATAGCCCCCTGGGCAGAAGCCCTCCCCATGACACAAAGCCCCCTGTGCAGAAGCCCTCCCCATGACACAAAGCCCCCCTGGGCAGCAGCCCTCCCCATGTCACAAAGCCCCCTGGGCAGAAGCCCTCCCCATGTCACAAAGCCCCCCTGGGCAGCAGCCCTCCCCATGTCACAAAGCCCCCCTGAGCGGCAGCCCTCCTCACGACACAAGTCCCCCTGGGCAGAAGCCCTCCCCATGTCACAAAGCCCCCTGGGCAGCAGTCCTCCCTACGTCACAAAGACCCCCTGAGAAGCAGCCCTCCTCACGACAGAAAGCCCCTGGGGCAGCAGCCCTCCCTATGACACAAAGCCCCCCTGAGCGGCAGCCCTTCTCACGACAGAAAGCCCCCCTGGGCAGCAGCCCTCCCCATGACACAAAGCCCCCCTGAGCGGCAGCCCTTCTGACGACAGTAAGCCCCCCTGAGCGGCAGCCCTTCTCACGACAGAAAGCCCCCCTGGGCAGCAGCCCTCTTCACGACAGAAAGCCCCCCGGGGCAACAGTCCCCCATGACACAAAGTCCCCCTGGGCAGAAGCCCTCCCCATGACACAAAGCCCCCCTGGGCAGAAGCCCTCCCCATGACACAAAGCCCCCCTGGGCAGAAGCCCTCCCTACGTCACAAAGCCCCCCTGAGCGGCAGCCCTTCTCACGACAGAAAGCACCCCTGGGCAGCAGCCCTCCTCACGACAGAAAGCCCCCCGGGGCAACAGTCCCCCATGACACAAAGTCCCCCTGGGCAGAAGCCCTCCCCATGACACAAAGCCCCCCTGGGCAGAAGCCCTCCCCATGACACAAAGTCCCCCTGGGCAGAAGCCCTCCTCACGACAGAAAGCCCCCCGGGGCAGCAGCCCTCCGCACGACACAAGTCCCCCTTGGCAGAAGCCCTCCCCATGTCACAAAGCCCCCTGGGCAGCAGTCCTCCCTACTTCACAAAGCCCCCATGAGCAGCAGCCCTCCCCAAGACACAAAGTCCCCTGGGCAACAGTCCCCCATGACACAAAGCCCCCGTGGGCAGCAGCCCTTCTCACGACAGAAAGCCCCCCTGGGCAGAAGCCCTCCCTACGTCACAAAGCCCCCTGGGAAGCAGTCCTCCCCATGACACATAGCCCCCTTGGCAGAAGCCCTCCCCATTTCACAAAGCCCCCTGGGCAGAAGCCCTCCCCATGTCACAAAGCCCCCCTGGGCAGCAGTCCTCCCTACCTCACAAAGCCCCCCTGGGTAGCAGCCCTCCTCACGACAGAAAGCCCCACTGGGCAGAAGCCCTCCCCATGACACAAAGCCCCCCTGGGCAGAAGCCCTCCACATGACACAAAGCCCCCCTGGGCAGAAGCCCTCCCCATGACACAAAGCCCCCCTGGGCAGAAGCCCTCCCCATGACACAAAGCCCCCCTGGGAAGCAGCCCTCCCCATGACACAAAGCCCCCCTGGGAAGAAGCCCTCCCCATGACACAAAGCCCCCCTGGGCAGAAGGCCTCCCCATGACACAAAGCCCCCCTGGGCAGAAGGCCTCCCCATGACACAAAGCCCCCCTGGGCAGAAGGCCTCCCCATGACACAAAGCCCCCCTGGGCAGAAGGCCTCCCCATGACACAAAGCCCCCCTGGGCAGAAGGCCTCCCCATGACACAAAGCCCCCCTGGGCAGAAGGCCTCCCCATGACACAAAGCCCCCCTGGGCAGAAGCCCCCCCCATGACACAAAGCCCCCCTGGGCAGAAGTCCTCCCCATGACACAAAGCCCCCCTGGGCAGCAGTCCTCCCCATGTCACAAAGCCCCCCTGAACGTCAGCCCTTCTCACGACAGAAAGCCCCCCTGGGCAGAAGCCCTCCTCACGACAGAAAGCCCCCCGGGGCAACAGTCCCCCATGACACAAAGTCCCCCTGGGCAGAAGCCCTCCCCATGACACAAAGCCCCCCTGGGCAGAAGCCCTCCCCATGACACAAAGCCCCCCTGGGCAGAAGCCCTCCCTACGTCACAAAGCCCCCCTGAGCGTCAGCCCTTCTCACGACACAAGGCCTCCCTTGGCAGCAGCCCTTCTCACGACACAAGGCCTCCCTTGGCAGCAGCCCTTCTCACGACACAAGTCCCCCTGGGCAGAAGCCCTCCTCACGACAGAAAGCCCCCCTGGGCAACAGTCCCCCATGACACAAAGCCCCCATGAGCAGCAGCCTTCCTCACGACAGAAAGCCCCCCTGGGCAGCAGCCCTCCCCATGACACAAAGCCCCCGTGGGCAGCAGCCCTCCCCATGACACAAAGCCCCCCTGGGCAACAGTCCCCCATGACACAAAGCCCCCATGAGCAGCAGCCTTCCTCACGACAGAAAGCCCCCGTGGGCAGCAGCCCTTCTCACGACACAAGTCCCCCTAGGCAGAAGCCCTCCCCATGTCACAAAGCCCCCTGGGCAGCAGTCCTCCCTACGTCACAAAGCCCCCCTGAGCGGCAGCCCTCCTCACGACAGAAAGCCCCCCTGGGCAGCAGCCCTCCCCATGTCACAAAGCCCCTGGGCAGCAGTCCTCCTTACGTCACAAAGCCCCCCTGGGAAGCAGCCCTCCTCACGACAGAAAGCCCCCCTGGGCAGAAGCCCTCCCCATGACACAAGTCCCCCTGGGCAGCCGCCCTCCCCATGACACAAAGCCCCCTGGGCAGCAGTCCTCCCTACGTCACAAAGCCCCCCTGAGCGGCAGCCCTTCTCAGGACAGAAAGCCCCCCTGGGCAGAAGCCCTCCTCACGACACAAGTCCCCCTGGGCAGCCGCCCTCCCCATGACACAAAGCCCCCTGGGCAGCAGCCATTCTCACGACCCAAGGCCTCCCTTGGCAGCAGCCCTCCTCATGACACAAGGCCACCCTCGGCAGCAGCCCTCCCCACGACAGAAAGCCCCCCGGGGCAGCAGCCTTCCCCACGACAGAAAGCCCCCCGGGGCAGCAGACCACCCCATAACACAAAGCCCCCCTGAGCGGCACCCCTCCTCACGACACAAGTCCCCCTGGGCAGAAGCCCTCCCCATGTCACAAAGCCCCCTGGGCAGCAGTCCTCCCTACGTCACAAAGCCCCCCTGAGCGGCAGCCCTCCTCACGACAGAAAGCCCCCCTGGGCTGCAGCCCTCCCCATGTCACAAAGCCCCCTGGGCAGCAGTCCTCCTTACGTCACAAAGCCCCCCGGGGCAGTAGCCCTCCCTATGACACAAAGCCCCCCTGAGTGGCAGCGCTTCTCACGACAGAAAGCCCCCCTGGGCAGAAACACTCCTCACGACACAAGTCCCCCTGGGCAGAAGCCCTCCCCATGTCACAAAGCCCCCTGGGCAGCAGTCCTCCCTACGTCACAAAGCCCCCCTGAGCGGCAGCCCTCCTCACGACAGAAAGCCCCCCTGGGCAGCAGCCCTCCCCATGTCACAAAGCCCCCTGGGCAGCAGTCCTCCCTACGTCACAAAGCCCCCTGGGCAGAAGCCCTCCCCATGTCACAAAGCCCCCTGGGCAGCAGCCCTCCTCATGACACAAGGCCACCCTCGGCAGCAGCCCTCCCCATGTCACAAGTCCCCCTGGGCTGCAGCCATCCCCACGTCAGCAGCCTTCCCCACGACAGAAAGCCCCCCGGGGCAGCAGCGCACCCCATAACACAAAGCCCCCCTGAGCGGCAGCCCTCCTCACGACAGAAAGCCCCCCGGGGCAGCAGCCCTCCCTATGACAGAAAGCCCCCCTGAGCGGCAGCCCTTCTCACGACAGAATGCCCCCCTGGGCAGCAGCCCTCCCAATGACATAAAGCCCCCCTGAGCGGCAGCCCTTCTCACAACAGAAAGCCCCCCTGGGCAGCAGCCCTTCTCACGACACAAGTCCCTCCGGGGCAGCAGCCCTCCCTATGACACAAAGCCCCCCTGAGCGGCAGCCCTTCTCACGACAGAAAGCCCCCCTGGGCAGCAGCCCTTCTCACGACACAAGTCCCCCTGGGCAGAAGCCCTCCTCACGACACAAGTCCCCCTGGGCAGAAGCCCTCCCCATGTCACAAAGCCCCCTGGGCAGCAGCCCCCCTCACGACAGAAAGCCCCCCGGGGCAGAAGTCCTCCCTATGACACAAAGCCCCCCTGAACGGCAGCCCTTCTCACGACAGAAAGCCCCCCGGGGCAGCAGCCCTCCCGAAGATACAAAGCCCCCGTGGGCAGCAGCCCTTCTCACGACAGAAAGCCCCCCTGGGCAGAAGCCCTCCCTATGTCACAAAGCCCCCTGGGCAGCAGTCCTCCCTACGTCACAAAGCCCCCTGGGCAGCAGCCCTCCTCACGACAGAAAGCCCCCGGGGGAAGCAGCCCTCCCCATGACACAAAGCCCCCGTGGGCAGCAGCCCTTCTCACAACACAAGTCCCCCAGGGCAGAAGCCCTCCTCACGACAGAAAGCCCCCCGGGGCAGCAGCCCTCCCCATGACACAAAGCCCCCGTGGGCAGCAGCCCTTCTCACGACAGAAAGCCCCCCTGGGCAGAAGCCCTCCCCATGTCACAAAGCCCCCTGGGCAGCAGTCCTCCCTACGTCACAAAGCCCCCATGAGCAGCAGCCCTCCTCACGACAGAAAGCCCCCCGGGGCAGCAGCCCTCCCTAAGACACAAAGCCCCCCTGAGCGGCAGCCCTTCTCACGACAGAAAGCCCCCCTGGGCAACAGTCCCCCATGACACAAAGCCCCCATGAGCAGCAGCCCTCCTCATGACAGAAAGCCCCCCTGGGCAACAGTCCCCCATGACACAAAGCCCCCGTGGGCAGGAGCCCTTCTCACGACAGAAAACCCCCGTGGGCAGCAGCTCTCCTCACGACACAAGTCCCCCTGGGTAGAAGCCCTCCCCATATCACAAAGCCCCCTGGGCAGCAGCCCTCCCCATGACACAAAGCCCCCGTGGGCAGCAGCCCTTCTCACGACACAAGTCCCCCTGGGCAGAAGCCCTCCTCAAGACAGAAAGCCCCCCAGGGCAGCAGCCCTCCCTATGACACAAAGCCCCCCGGAGCGGCAGCCCTTCTCACGACAGAAAGCCCCCGTGGGCAGCAGCCCTCCTCACGACACAAGTCCCCCTGGGCAGCAGGCCTCCCCATGTAACAAAGCCCCCTGGGCAGCAGTCCTCCCTACGTCACAAAGCCCCCATGAGCAGCAGCCCTTCTCATGACACAAGTCCCCCTGGGCAGAAGCCCTCCCCATGTCACAAAGCCCCCTGGGCAGCAGCCCTCCCCATGTCACAAAGCCTGCCTGGGAAGCAGCACTCCTTACGACAGAAAGCCCCCCGGGGCAGCAGCCCTCCCTATGACACAAAGCCCCCCTGAGCGGCAGCCCTTCTCACGACAGAAAGCCCCCCTGGGCAGCAGCCCTTCTCACGACACAAGTCCCTCCGGGGCAGCAGCCCTCCCTATGACACAAAGCCCCTCTGAGCGGCAGCCCTTCTCACGACAGAAAGCCCCCCGGGGCAGCAGCCCTCCCTATGACACAAAGCCCCCCTGAGCGGCAGCCCTCCTCACGACAGAAAGCCCCCCCGGGGCAGAAGCCCTCCCCATGTCACAAAGCCCCCTGGGCAGCAGTCCTCCCTACGTCACAAAGCCCCCATGAGCAGCAGCCCTCCTCACGACAGAAAGCCCCCCGGGGCAGCAGCCCTCCCTATGAAACAAAGCCCCCCTGAGCGGCAGCCCTTCTCACGACAGAAAGCCCCCCTGGGCAACAGTCCCCCATGACACAAAGCCCCCATGAGCAGCAGCCATCCTCACGACAGAAAGCCCCCCTGGGCAACAGTCCCCCATGACACAAAGCCCCCGTGGGCAGCAGCCCTTCTCACGACAGAAAGCCCACTGGGCAGCAGTCCTCCCTACGTCACAAAGCCCCAATGACCAGCAGCCCTTCTCATGACACAAGTCCCCCTGGGCAGAAGCCCTCCCCATGTCACAAAGCCTGCCTGGGAAGCAGCCCTCCTTACGACAGAAAGCCCCCCTGGGCAGACGCCCTTCTCATGACACAAGTCCCCCTGCGCAGAAGCCCTCCTCACGACCGAAAGCCCCCCGGGGCAGCAGCCCTCCCTATGACACAAAGCCCCCCTGAGCGGCAGCCCTTCTCACGACAGAAAGCCCCCCGGGGCAGCAGCCCTCCTCACGACACAAAGTCCCCTGGGCAGCAGTCCTCCCTATGACACAAAGCCCCCATGAGCAGCAGCCCTCCTCACGACAGAAAGCCCCCTTGGGCAACAGTCCCCCATGACACAAAGCCCCCGTGGGCAGAAGCCCTCCTCACGACACAAGTCCCCCTGGGCAGAAGCCCTCCTCACGACAGAAAGCCCCCCGGGGCAGCAGCCCTCCCTATGACACAAAGCCCCCCTGAGCGGCAGCCCTTCTCATGACAGAAAGCCCCCCTGGGCAGAAGCCCTCCTCACGACACAAGTCCCCCTGGGCAGAAGCCCTCCTCACGACAGAAAGCCCCCCGGGGCAGCAGTCCTCCCTATGACACAAAGCCCCCTGGGCAGCAGCCCTCCTCACGACAGAAAGGCCCCCTGGGCAACAGTCCCCCATGACACAAAGCCCCCCTGGGCAGAAGCCCTCCTCACGACACAAGTCCCCCTGGGCAGAAGCCCTCCTCACGACACAAGTCCCCCTGGGCAGCAGTCCTCCCTACGTCGCAAAGCACCCCTGAGCGGCAGCCCTTCTCACGACAGAAAGCCCCCCTGGGCAGAAGCCCTCCTCACGACAAAAGTCCCCCTGGGCAGCAGCCCTCCCCATGACACAAAGCCCCCCTGGGAAGCAGCCCTCCTCACGACAGAAAGCCCCCCGGGGCAGCAGCCCTCCCTATGACACAAAGCCCCCCTGAGCGGCAGCCCTTCTCACGACAGAAAGCCCCCGTGGGCAGAAGCCCTCATCATGACACAAGTCCCCCTGGGCAGAAGCCCTCCTCACGACACAAGTCCCCCTGGGCAGCAGTCCTCCCTACGTCGCAAAGCACCCCTGAGCGGCAGCCCTTCTCACGACAGAAAGCCCCCCTGGGCAGAAGCCCTCCTCACGACAAAAGTCCCCCTGGGCAGCAGCCCTCCCCATGACACAAAGCCCCCCTGGGAAGCAGCCCTCCTCACGACAGAAAGCCCCCCGGGGCAGCAGCCCTCCCTATGACACAAAGCCCCCATGAGCAGCAGCCCTCCTCACGACAGAAAGCCCCCCTGGGCAACAGTCCCCCATGACACAAAGCCCCCCTGGGCAGAAGCCCTCCTCAAGACACAAGTCCCCCTGGGCAGAAGCCCTCCTCACGACACAAGTCCCCCTGGGCAGAAGCCCTCCTCACGAAAGAAAGCCCCCCTGGGCAGAAGCCCTCCTCACGACACAAGTCCCCCTGGGCAGAAGCACTCCCCATGTCACAAAGGCCCCTTGGCAGCAGTCCTCCCTACGTCACAAAGCCCCCCTGGGAAGCAGCCCTCCTCACGACAGAAAGCCCCCCGGGGCAGCAGCCCTCCCTATGACACAAAGCCCCCCTGGGAAGCAGCCCTCCTCACGACAGAAAGCCCCCCTGGGCAGAAGCCCTACTCACGACACAAGTCCCCCTGGGCAGAAGCCCTCCCCATGACACAAAGCCCCCTGGGCAGAAGCCCTCCCTATGACACAAAGCCCCCCTGAGCGGCAGCCCTCCTCACGACAGAAAGCCCACCGGGGCAGCAGCCCTCCCTATGACACAAAGCCCCCCTGAGCGGCAGCCCTTCTCACGACAGAAAGCCCCCTGAGCAGCAGCCATCCCCAAGACACAAAGTCCCCTGGGCAGAAGTCCTCCCTATGACACAAAGCCCCCATGAGCAGCAGCCCTCCTCACGACAGAAAGCCCCCCTGGGCAACAGTCCCCCATGACACAAAGCCCCCGTGGGCAGCAGCCCTTCTCACGACAGAAAGTCCCCCTGGGCAGAAGCCCTCCTCACGACACAAGTCCCCCTGGGCAGAAGCCCTCCCCATGACACAAAGCCCCCTGGGCAGAAGCCCTCCCTATGACACAAAGCCCCCCTGAGCGGCAGCCCTCCCCAAGACACAAAGCCCCCTGGGCAGCAGTCCTCCCTACGTCACAAAGCCCCCTGGGCTGCAGCCCTCCTCACGACAGAAAGCCCCCCGGGGCAGCAGCCCTCCCTATGACACAAAGCCCCCCTGAGCGCCAGCCCTTCTCACGACAGAAAGCCCCCTTGGGCAGAAGACCTCCTCACGACACAAGTCCCCCTGGGCAGAAGCCCTCCCCATGTAACAAAGCCCCCTGGGCAGAAGCCCTTCTCACGACACAAGTTCCCCTGGGCAGAAGCCCTCCCCATGTAACAAAGCCCCCTGGGCAGAAGCCCTCCCTACGTCACAAAGCCCCCATGAGCAGCAGCCCTTCTCACGACACAAGTCCCCCTGGGCAGCAGCCCTCCCCATGTCACAAAGCCCCCTGGGCAGCAGTCCTCCCTACGTCACAAAGCCCCCCTGGGAAGCAGCCCTCCTCACGACAGAAAGCCCACCGGGGCAGCAGCCCTCCCTATGACACAAAGCCCCCCTGAGCGGCAGCCCTTCTCACGACAGAAAGCCCCCATGAGCAGCAGCCCTCCTCACGACAGAAAGCCCCCCGGGGCAGCAGCCCTCCCTATGACACAAAGCCCCCCTGAGCGGCAGCCCTTCTCACGACAGAAAGCCCCCCTGGGCAGAAGCCCTCCTCACGACACAAGTCCCCCCGGGCAGAAGCCCTCCCCATGTCACAAAGCCCCCTGGGCAGCAGTCCTTCTCACGACAGAAAGCCCCCGTGGGCAGAAGCCCTCCCTATGACACAAAGCCCCCCTGAGCGGCAGCCCTTCTCAACACAGAAAGCCCCCCGGGGCAGCAGCCCTCCCAGAAGCCCTCCTCACGACACAAGTCCCCCCGGGCAGAAGCCCTCCCCATGTAACAAAGCCCCCTGGGCAGCAGTTCAACCTACGTCATAAAGCCCCCCTGGGAAGCAGCCCTCCCTATGACACAAAGCCCCCGTGAGCGGCAGCCCTTCTCACGACAGAAAGCCCCCCTGAGCGGCAGCCCTCCTCACGACAGAAAGCCCCCCGGGGCAGCAGCCCTCCCTATGACACAAAGCCCCACTGAGCGGCAGCCCTTCTCACGACAGAAAGCCCCCCGGGGCAGCAGCCCTCCCTATGACACAAAGCTCCCATGAGCAGCAGCCCTCCTCACGACAGAAAGCCCCCCTGGGCAGAAGCCCTCCTCACGACAGAAAGCCCCCCGGGGCAGCAGCCCTCTCTATGACACAAAGCCCCCCTGAGCGGCAGCCCTTCTCACGACAGAAAGCCCCCCGGGGCAGCAGCCCTCCCTATGACACAAAGCCCCCCCGAGCGGCAGCCCTTCTCACGACAGAAAGCCCCCGTGGGCAGCAGCCCTCCTCACGACAGAAAGCCCCCCGGGGCAGCAGCCCTCCCTATGACACAAAGCCCCCCTGAGCGGCAGCCCTTCTCACGACAGAAAGCCCCCCGGGGCAGCAGCCCTCCCTATGACACAAAGCCCCCCTGAGCGGCAGCCCTTCTCACGACAGAAAGCCCCCCTGGGCAGAAGCCCTCCTCACGACAGAAAGCCCCCCGGGGCAGCAGCCCTCCCTATGACACAAAGCCCCCCTGAGCGGCAGCCCTCCTCACGACAGAAAGCCCCCCGGGGCAGCAGCCCTCCCTATGACACAAAGCCCCCCTGAGCGGCAGCCCTTCTCACGACAGAAAGCCCCCCTGGGCAGAAGCCCTCCTCACGACAGAAAGCCCCCCGGGGCAGCAGCCCTCCCTATGACACAAAGCCCCCCTGAGCGGCAGCCCTTCTCACGACAGAAAGCCCCCCGGGGCAGCAGCCCTACCTATGACACAAAGCCCCCCTGAGCGGCAGCCCTTCTCACGACAGAAAGCTCCCATGAGCAGCAGCCCTCCTCACGACAGAAAGCCCCCCGGGGCAGCAGCCCTCCCTATGACACAAAGCCCCCCTGAGCGGCAGCCCTTCTCACGACAGAAAGCCCCCGTGGGCAGCAGCCCTCCTCACGACACAAGTCCCCCTGGGCAGCAGCCCTCCACATGTCACAAAGCCCCCCTGGGAAGCAGCCCTCCTCACGACACAAGTCCCCCTAGGCAGCAGCCTTCGCCATGACACAAAGCCCCCCTAGGCAGAAGCCCTCCTCACGACACAAAGCCCCCTGGGCAGCAGCCCTCCTCACGACAGAAAGCCCCCCTGGGCAACAGTCCACCATGACACAAAGCCCCCGTGGGCAGAAGCCCTCCTCACGACACAAGTCCCCCTGGGCAGCAGTCCTCCCTACGTCACAAAGCCCCCCTGGGAAGCAGCCCTCCTCACGACACAAGTCCCCCTAGGCAGCAGCCTTCGCCATGACACAAAGCCCCCCTAGGCAGAAGCCCTCCTCACGACACAAAGCCCCCTGGGCAGCAGCCCTCCTCACGACAGAAAGCCCCCCTGGGCAACAGTCCACCATGACACAAAGCCCCCGTGGGCAGAAGCCCTCCTCACGACACAAGTCCCCCTGGGCAGAAGCCCTCCTCACGACACAAGTCCCCCTGGGCAGCAGCCCTCCCTATGACACAAAGCCCCCCTGAGCGGCAGCCCTTCTCACGAGAGAAAGCCCCCATGGGCAGCAGCCCTCCTCATGACACAAGTCCCCCTGGGCAGCAACCCTCCCCATGACACAAAGCCCCCATGAGCAGCAGCCCTCCTCACGACAGAAAGCTCCCCTGGGCAACAGTCCCCCAAGACACAAAGCCCACCTGGGCAGAAGCCCTCCTCACGACACAAGTCCCCCTGGGCAGAAGCCCTCCTCACGACACAAGTCCCCCTGGGCAGCAGTCCTCCCTAAATCACAAAGCCCCCCTGGGAAGCAGCCCTCCTCACGACACAAGTCCCCCTGGGCAACAGTCCCCCATGACAGAAAGCCCCCGTGGGCAGAAGCCCTCCTCACGACACAAGTCCCCCTGGGCAGAAGCCCTCCTCACGACACAAGTCCCCCTGGGCAGCAGCCCTCCCTATGACACAAAGCCCCCCTGAGCGGCAGCCCTTCTCACGAGAGAAAGCCCCCATGGGCAGCAGCCCTCCTCATGACACAAGTCCCCCTGGGCAGCAACCCTCCCCATGACACAAAGCCCCCATGAGCAGCAGCCCTCCTCACGACAGAAAGCTCCCCTGGGCAACAGTCCCCCAAGACACAAAGCCCACCTGGGCAGAAGCCCTCCTCACGACACAAGTCCCCCTGGGCAGAAGCCCTCCTCACGACACAAGTCCCCCTGGGCAGCAGTCCTCCCTAAATCACAAAGCCCCCCTGGGAAGCAGCCCTCCTCACGACACAAGTCCCCCTGGGCAACAGTCCCCCATGACAGAAAGCCCCCGTGGGCAGAAGCCCTCCTCACGACACAAGTCCTCCTGGGCAGAAGCCCTCCTCACGACACAAGTCCCCCTGGGCAGCAGTCCTCCCTACGTCGCAAAGCACCCCTGAGCGGCAGCCCTTCTCACGACAGAAAGCCCCCCTGGGCGGAAGACCTCCTCACGACAAAAGTCCCCCTGGGCAGCAGCCCTCCCCATGACACAAAGCCCCCATGGGAAGCAGCCCTCCTCACGACAGAAAGCCCCCCGGTGCAGCAGCCCTCCCTATGACACAAAGCCCCCCTGAGCGGCAGCCCTTCTCACGACAGAAAGCCCCCGTGGGCAGCAGCCCTCATCATGACACAAGTCCCCCTGGGCAGCAGCCCTCCCCATGACACAAAGCCCCCATGAGCAGCAGCCCTCGTCACGACAGAAAGCCCCCCGGGGCAGCAGCCCTCCCTATGACACAAAGCCCCCCTGAGCGGCAGCGCTTCTCACGACAGAAAGCCCCCGTGGGCAGCAGACCTCCTCACGACACAAGTCCCCCTGGGCAGCAGCCCTCCCCATGACACAAAGCCCCCATGAGCAGCAGCCCTCCTCACGACAGAAAGCCCCCCTGGGCAGCAGCCCTCCCTATGACACAAAGCCCCCCTGAGCGGCAGCCCTTCTCACGACAGAAAGCCCCCGTGGGCAGCAGCCCTCCTCACGACAC
This sequence comes from Elgaria multicarinata webbii, assembly GCF_023053635.1. Classification (NCBI taxonomy): domain Eukaryota; kingdom Metazoa; phylum Chordata; class Lepidosauria; order Squamata; family Anguidae; genus Elgaria; species Elgaria multicarinata. Next base: position 94,081,515 of record NC_086179.1, on the reverse strand, counting down.
AAGTCCCCCTGGGCAGCAACCCTCCCTATGACACAAAGCCCCCATGAGCAGCAGCCCTTCTCACGACAGAAAGCCCCCCGGGGCAGCAGCCCTCCCTATGACACAAAGCCCCCCTGAGCGGCAGCCAATCTCATGACAGAAAGCCCCCGTGGGCAGCAGCCCTCCTCACGACACAAGTCCCCCTGGGCAGAAGCCCTCCCCATGTCTCAAAGCCCCCGGGGCAGCAGCCCTCCCTATGACACAAAGCCCCCCTGAGCGGCAGCCCTTCTCACGACAGAAAGCCCCCTGGGCAGAAGCCCTCCTCACGACACAAGTCCCCCTGGGCAGAAGCCCTCCCCATGTCACAAAGCCCCCGGGGCAGCAGCCCTCCCCATGTCACAAAGCCCCCTGGGCAGCAGCCCTTCTCATGACACAAGGCCACCCTCGGCAGCAGCCCTCCCCATGTCACAAGTCCCCCTGGGCTGTAGCCATCCCCACGTCAGCAGCCCTCCTCACGACACAAGTCCCCCTGGGCAGCAGCCCTCCCCATGACACAAAGCCCCCATGAGCAGCAGGCCTTCTCATGACAGAAAGCCCCCCTGGGCAGGAGCCCTCCTCACGACACAAGTCCCCCTGGGCAGCAGCATTCCCCACGACAGAAAGCCCCCCGGGGCAGCAGCCCACCCCATAACACAAAGCCCCCCTGAGCGGCAGCCCTCCTCACGACACAAGTCCCCCTGGGCAGAAGCCCTCCCTATGACACAAAGCCCCCATGAGCAACAGCCCTACTCACGACAGAAAGCCCCCCTTGGCAACAGTCTCCCATGATACAAAGCCCCCGTGGGCAGCAGCCCTTCTCACGACACAAAGCCCCCCTGAGCGGCAGCCCTTCTCACGACAGAAAGCCCCCCTGGGCAGAAGCCCTCCTCAAGACACAAGTCCCCCTGGGCAGAAGCCCTCCTCACGACACAAGTCCCCCTGGGCAGAAGCCCTCCTCACGAAAGAAAGCCCCCCTGGGCAGAAGCCCTCCTCACGACACAAGTCCCCCTGGGCAGAAGCACTCCCCATGTCACAAAGGCCCCTTGGCAGCAGTCCTCCCTACGTCACAAAGCCCCCCTGGGAAGCAGCCCTCCTCACGACAGAAAGCCCCCCGGGGCAGCAGCCCTCCCTATGACACAAAGCCCCCCTGGGAAGCAGCCCTCCTCACGACAGAAAGCCCCCCTGGGCAGAAGCCCTACTCACGACACAAGTCCCCCTGGGCAGAAGCCCTCCCCATGACACAAAGCCCCCTGGGCAGAAGCCCTCCCTATGACACAAAGCCCCCCTGAGCGGCAGCCCTCCTCACGACAGAAAGCCCACCGGGGCAGCAGCCCTCCCTATGACACAAAGCCCCCCTGAGCGGCAGCCCTTCTCACGACAGAAAGCCCCCTGGGCAGCAGCCATCCCCAAGACACAAAGTCCCCTGGGCAGAAGTCCTCCCTATGACACAAAGCCCCCATGAGCAGCAGCCCTCCTCACGACAGAAAGCCCCCCTGGGCAACAGTCCCCCATGACACAAAGCCCCCGTGGGCAGCAGCCCTTCTCACGACAGAAAGTCCCCCTGGGCAGAAGCCCTCCTCACGACACAAGTCCCCCTGGGCAGAAGCCCTCCCCATGACACAAAGCCCCCTGGGCAGAAGCCCTCCCTATGACACAAAGCCCCCCTGAGCGGCAGCCCTCCCCAAGACACAAAGCCCCCTGGGCAGCAGTCCTCCCTACGTCACAAAGCCCCCTGGGCTGCAGCCCTCCTCACGACAGAAAGCCCCCCGGGGCAGCAGCCCTCCCTATGACACAAAGCCCCCCTGAGCGCCAGCCCTTCTCACGACAGAAAGCCCCCTTGGGCAGAAGACCTCCTCACGACACAAGTCCCCCTGGGCAGAAGCCCTCCCCATGTAACAAAGCCCCCTGGGCAGAAGCCCTTCTCACGACACAAGTTCCCCTGGGCAGAAGCCCTCCCCATGTAACAAAGCCCCCTGGGCAGAAGCCCTCCCTACGTCACAAAGCCCCCATGAGCAGCAGCCCTTCTCACGACACAAGTCCCCCTGGGCAGCAGCCCTCCCCATGTCACAAAGCCCCCTGGGCAGCAGTCCTCCCTACGTCACAAAGCCCCCCTGGGAAGCAGCCCTCCTCAAGACAGAAAGCCCCCCGGGGCAGCAGCCCTCCCTATGACACAAAGCCCCCCTGAGCGGCAGCCCTTCTCACGACAGAAAGCCCCCATGAGCAGCAGCCCTCCTCACGACAGAAAGCCCCCCGGGGCAGCAGCCCTCCCTATGACACAAAGCCCCCCTGAGCGGCAGCCCTTCTCACGACAGAAAGCCCCCCTGGGCATAAGCCCTCCTCACGACACAAGTCCCCCCGGGCAGAAGCCCTCCCCATGTCACAAAGCCCCCTGGGCAGCAGTCCTTCTCACGACAGAAAGCCCCCGTGGGCAGAAGCCCTCCCTATGACACAAAGCCCCCCTGAGCGGCAGCCCTTCTCAACACAGAAAGCCCCCCGGGTCAGCAGGCCTCCCAGAAGCCCTCCTCACGACACAAGTCCCCCCGGGCAGAAGCCCTCCCCATGTAACAAAGCCCCCCGGGCAGCAGTTCAACCTACGTCATAAAGCCCCCCTGGGAAGCAGCCCTCCCTATGACACAAAGCCCCCCTGAGCGGCAGCCCTTCTCACGACAGAAAGCCCCCCTGAGCGGCAGCCCTCCTCACGACAGAAAGCCCCCCGGGGCAGCAGCCCTCCCTATGACACAAAGCCCCACTGAGCGGCAGCCCTTCTCACGACAGAAAGCCCCCCGGGGCAGCAGCCCTCCCTATGACACAAAGCCCCACTGAGCGGCAGCCCTCCTCACGACAGAAAGCCCCCCGGGGCAGCAGCCCTCCCTATGACACAAAGCTCCCATGAGCAGCAGCCCTCCTCACGACAGAAAGCCCCCCGGGGCAGCAGCCCTCCCTATGACACAAAGCCCCCCTGAGCGGCAGCCCTTCTCACGACAGAAAGCCCCCTGGGCAGCAGCCATCCCCAAGACACAAAGTCCCCTGGGCAGAAGTCCTCCCTATGACACAAAGCCCCCATGAGCAGCAGCCCTCCTCACGACAGAAAGCCCCCCTGGGCAACAGTCCCCCATGACACAAAGCCCCCGTGGGCAGCAGCCCTTCTCACGACAGAAAGTCCCCCTGGGCAGAAGCCCTCCTCACGACACAAGTCCCCCTGGGCAGAAGCCCTCCCCATGACACAAAGCCCCCTGGGCAGAAGCCCTCCCTATGACACAAAGCCCCCCTGAGCGGCAGCCCTCCCCAAGACACAAAGCCCCCTGGGCAGCAGTCCTCCCTACGTCACAAAGCCCCCTGGGCTGCAGCCCTCCTCACGACAGAAAGCCCCCCGGGGCAGCAGCCCTCCCTATGACACAAAGCCCCCCTGAGCGCCAGCCCTTCTCACGACAGAAAGCCCCCTTGGGCAGAAGACCTCCTCACGACACAAGTCCCCCTGGGCAGAAGCCCTCCCCATGTAACAAAGCCCCCTGGGCAGAAGCCCTTCTCACGACACAAGTTCCCCTGGGCAGAAGCCCTCCCCATGTAACAAAGCCCCCTGGGCAGAAGCCCTCCCTACGTCACAAAGCCCCCATGAGCAGCAGCCCTTCTCACGACACAAGTCCCCCTGGGCAGCAGCCCTCCCCATGTCACAAAGCCCCCTGGGCAGCAGTCCTCCCTACGTCACAAAGCCCCCCTGGGAAGCAGCCCTCCTCACGACAGAAAGCCCCCCGGGGCAGCAGCCCTCCCTATGACACAAAGCCCCCCTGAGCGGCAGCCCTTCTCACGACAGAAAGCCCCCATGAGCAGCAGCCCTCCTCACGACAGAAAGCCCCCCGGGGCAGCAGCCCTCCCTATGACACAAAGCCCCCCTGAGCGGCAGCCCTTCTCACGACAGAAAGCCCCCCTGGGCATAAGCCCTCCTCACGACACAAGTCCCCCCGGGCAGAAGCCCTCCCCATGTCACAAAGCCCCCTGGGCAGCAGTCCTTCTCACGACAGAAAGCCCCCGTGGGCAGAAGCCCTCCCTATGACACAAAGCCCCCCTGAGCGGCAGCCCTTCTCAACACAGAAAGCCCCCCGGGGCAGCAGCCCTCCCAGAAGCCCTCCTCACGACACAAGTCCCCCCGGGCAGAAGCCCTCCCCATGTAACAAAGCCCCCTGGGCAGCAGTTCAACCTACGTCATAAAGCCCCCCTGGGAAGCAGCCCTCCCTATGACACAAAGCCCCCCTGAGCGGCAGCCCTTCTCACGACAGAAAGCCCCCCTGAGCGGCAGCCCTCCTCACGACAGAAAGCCCCCCGGGGCAGCAGCCCTCCCTATGACACAAAGCCCCACTGAGCGGCAGCCCTCCTCACGACAGAAAGCCCCCCGGGGCAGCAGCCCTCCCTATGACACAAAGCCCCCCTGAGCGGCAGCCCTCCTCACGACAGAAAGCCCCCCGGGGCAGCAGCCCTCCCTATGACACAAAGCCCCCCTGAGCGGCAACCCTTCTCACGACAGAAAGCCCCCCGGGGCAGCAGCCCTCCCTATGACACAAAGCTCCCATGAGCAGCAGCCCTCCTCACGACAGAAAGCCCCCCGGGGCAGCAGCCCTCCCTATGACACAAAGCCCCCCTGAGCGGCAGCCCTTCTCACGACAGAAAGCTCCCATGAGCAGCAGCCCTCCTCACAACAGAAAGCCCCCCGGGGCAGCAGCCCTCCCTATGACACAAAGCCCCCCTGAGCGGCAGCCCTTCTCACGACAGAAAGCCCCCGTGGGCAGCAGCCCTCCTCACGACACAAGTCCCCCTGGGCAGCAGCCCTCCACATGTCACAAAGCCCCCTGGGCAGCAGTCCTCCCTACGTCACAAAGCCCCCCTGGGAAGCAGCCCTCCTCACGACACAAGTCCCCCTAGGCAGCAGCCTTCGCCATGACACAAAGCCCCCCTAGGCAGAAGCCCTCCTCACGACACAAAGCCCCCTGGGCAGCAGCCCTCCTCACGACAGAAAGCCCCCCTGGGCAACAGTCCACCATGACACAAAGCCCCCGTGGGCAGAAGCCCTCCTCACGACACAAGTCCCCCTGGGCAGAAGCCCTCCTCACGACACAAGTCCCCCTGGGCAGCAGCCCTCCCTATGACACAAAGCCCCCCTGAGCGGCAGCCCTTCTCACGAGAGAAAGCCCCCATGGGCAGCAGCCCTCCTCATGACACAAGTCCCCCTGGGCAGCAACCCTCCCCATGACACAAAGCCCCCATGAGCAGCAGCCCTCCTCACGACAGAAAGCTCCCCTGGGCAACAGTCCCCCAAGACACAAAGCCCACCTGGGCAGAAGCCCTCCTCACGACACAAGTCCCCCTGGGCAGAAGCCCTCCTCACGACACAAGTCCCCCTGGGCAGCAGTCCTCCCTAAATCACAAAGCCCCCCTGGGAAGCAGCCCTCCTCACGACACAAGTCCCCCTGGGCAACAGTCCCCCATGACAGAAAGCCCCCGTGGGCAGAAGCCCTCCTCACGACACAAGTCCTCCTGGGCAGAAGCCCTCCTCACGACACAAGTCCCCCTGGGCAGCAGTCCTCCCTACGTCGCAAAGCACCCCTGAGCGGCAGCCCTTCTCACGACAGAAAGCCCCCCTGGGCAGAAGACCTCCTCACGACAAAAGTCCCCCTGGGCAGCAGCCCTCCCCATGACACAAAGCCCCCATGGGAAGCAGCCCTCCTCACGACAGAAAGCCCCCCGGTGCAGCAGCCCTCCCTATGACACAAAGCCCCCTTGAGCGGCAGCCCTTCTCACGACAGAAAGCCCCCGTGGGCAGCAGCCCTCATCATGACACAAGTCCCCCTGGGCAGCAGCCCTCCCCATGACACAAAGCCCCCATGAGCAGCAGCCCTCCTCACGACAGAAAGCCCCCCGGGGCAGCAGCCCTCCCTATGACACAAAGCCCCCCTGAGCGGCAGCCCTTCTCACGACAGAAAGCCCCCGTGGGCAGCAGCCCTCCTCACGACACAAGTCCCCCTGGGCAGCAACCCTCCCTATGACACAAAGCCCCCATGAGCAGCAGCCCTTCTCACGACAGAAAGCCCCCCGGGGCAGCAGCCCTCCCTATGACACAAAGCCCCCCTGAGCGGCAGCCAATCTCACGACAGAAAGCCCCCGTGGGCAGCAGCCCTTCTCACGACACAAAGCCCCCTGGGCAGAAGCCCTCCCCATGTCACAAAGCCCCCTGGGCAGCAGTCCTCCCTACGTCACAAAGCCCCCATGAGCAGCAGCCCTCCTCACGACAGAAAGCCCCCGTGGGCAGCAGCCCTCCTCACGACACAAGTCCCCCTGGGCAGAAGCCCTCCCCATGTCTCAAAGCCCCCGGGGCAGCAGCCCTCCCTATGACACAAAGCCCCCCTGAGCGGCAGCCCTTCTCACGACAGAAAGCCCCCTGGGCAGAAGCCCTCCTCACGACACAAGTCCCCCTGGGCAGAAGCCCTCCCCATGTCACAAAGCCCCCGGGGCAGCAGCCCTCCCCATGTCACAAAGCCCCCTGGGCAGCAGCCCTTCTCATGACACAAGGCCACCCTCGGCAGCAGCCCTCCCCATGTCACAAGTCCCCCTGGGCTGTAGCCATCCCCACGTCAGCAGCCCTCCTCACGACACAAGTCCCCCTGGGCAGCAGCCCTTCTCATGACACAAGGCCACCCTCGGCAGCAGCCCTCCCCATGTCACAAGTCCCCCTGGGCTGTAGCCATCCCCACGTCAGCAGCCCTCCCCATGACACAAAGCCCCCATGAGCAGCAGGCCTTCTCATGACAGAAAGCCCCCCTGGGCAGGAGCCCTCCTCACGACACAAGTCCCCCTGGGCAGCAGCATTCCCCACGACAGAAAGCCCCCCGGGGCAGCAGCCCACCCCATAACACAAAGCCCCCCTGAGCGGCAGCCCTCCTCACGACACAAGTCCCCCTGGGCAGAAGCCCTCCCTATGACACAAAGCCCCAATGAGCAGCAGCCCTCCTCACGACAGAAAGCCCCCCGGGGCAGCAGCCCTCCTCACGACAGAAAGCCCCCCTGGGCAGCAGCATTCCCCACGACAGAAAGCCCCCCGGGGCAGCAGCCCACCCCATAACACAAAGCCCCCCTGAGCGGCAGCCCTCCTCACGAAACAAGTCCCCCTGGGCAGAAGCCCTCCCCATGTCACAAAGCCCCCTGTGCAGCAGTCCTCCCTACGTCACAAAGCCCCCCAGGGAAGCAGCCGTCCTCACGACAGAAAGCCCCCTGGGCAGAAGCCCTCCTCACGACACAAGTCCCCCTGGGCAGAAGCCCTCCTCACGACACAAGTCCCCCTGGGCAGCAGTCCTCCCTACGTCACAAAGCCCCCCTGAGCGGCAGCCCTTCTCACGACAGAAAGCCCCCCTGGGCAGAAGCCCTCCTCACGACACAAGTCCTCCCCCTGGGCAGCAGCCCTCCCCATGACACAAAGCCCCCCTGGGAAGCAGCCCTCCTCACGACAGAAAGCCCCCCGGGGCAGCAGCCCTCCCTATGACACAAAGCCCCCCTGAGCGGCAGCCCTTCTCACGAGAGAAAGCCCCCGTGGGCAGCAGCCCTCCTCATGACACAAGTCCCCCTGGGCAGCAGCCCTCCCCATGACACAAAGCCCCCCTGGGCAGAAGCCCTCCTCACGACACAAGTCACCCTGGGCAGAAGCCCTCCTCACGACACAAGTCCCCCTGGGCAGCAGTCCTCCCTACGTCACAAAGCCCCCCTGGGAAGCAGCCCTCCTCACGACACAAGCCCCCCTGGGCAACAGTCCCCCATGACACAAAGCCCCCGTGGGCAGAAGCCCTCCTCACGACACAAGTCCTCCTGGGCAGCAGTCCTCCCTACGTCACAAAGCTCCCTGGGCAGCAGCCCTCCTCACGACAGAAAGCCCCCATGGGCAACAGTCCCCCATGACACAAAGCCCCCCTGGGCAGAAGCCCTCCTCACGACACAAGTCCCCCTGGGCAGAAGCCCTCCTCACGACACAAGTTCCCCTGGGCAGCAGTCCTCCCTACGTCACAAAGCCCCCCTGAGCGGCAGCCCTTCTCACGACAGAAAGCCCCCCTGGGCAGAAGCCCTCCTCACAACACAAGCCCCCCTGGGCAGCAGCCCTCCCCATGACGCAAAGCCCCCCTGAGCGGCAGCCCTTCTCACGACAGAAAGCCCCCGTGGGCAGCAGCCCTCATCATGACACAAGTCCCCCTGGGCAGCAGCCCTCCCCATGACACAAAGCCCCCATGAGCAGCAGCCCTCCTCACGACAGAAAGCCCCCCTGGGCAACAGTCCCCCATGACACAAAGCCCCCCTGGGCAGAAGCCCTCCTCACGACACAAGTCCCCCTGGGCAGAAGCCCTCCTCACGACACAAGTCCCCCTGGGCAGAAGCCCTCCTCACGACAGAAAGCCCCCCTTGGCAACAGTCCCCCATGATACAAAGCCCCCGTGGGCAGCAGCCCTTCTCACGACACAAAGCCCCCCTGAGCGGCAGCCCTTCTCACGACAGAAAGCCCCCCTGGGCAGAAGCCCTCCTCACGACACAAGTCCCCCTGGGCAGCAGCCCTCCCCATGACACAAAGCCCCCGTGGGCAGCAGCCCTTCTCACGACACAAGTCCCCCTGGGCAGAAGCCCTCACCATGTCACAAAGCCCCCTGGGCAGCAGCCCTTCTAACGACACAAGGCCTCCCTTGGCAGCAGCCCTCCTCTTGACACAAGGCCACCCTCGGCAGCAGCCCTCCCCATGTCACAAGTCCCCCTGGGCTGCAGCCATCCCCACGTCAGCAGCTTTCCCCACGACAGAAAGCCCCCCTGGGCAGCAGCCTTCCCCACGACAGAAAGCCCCCCGGGGCAGCAGCCCACCCCATAACACAAAGTCCCCCTGAGCAGAAGCCCTCCCCATGTCGCAAAGCCCCCTGGGCAGCAGTCCTCCCTACGTCACAAAGCCCCCTGGGCAGCAGCCCTCCTCACGACAGAAAGCCCCCAGGGGCAGCAGCCCTCCCCATGACACAAAGCCCCCGTGGGCAGCAGCCCTTCTCACGACAGAAAGCCCCCCTGGGCAACAGTCCCCCATGACACAAAGCCCCCATGAGCAGCAGCCCTTCTCACGACACAAGTCCCCCTGGGCAGAAGACCTCCCCATGTCACAAAGCCCCCTGGGCAGCAGTCCTCCCTACGTCACAAAGCCCCCATGAGCAGCAGCCCTTCTCACGACAGAAAGCCCCCCTGGGCAGAAGCCCTCCTCACGACACAAGTCCCCCTGGGCAGCAGCCCTCCCCATGACACAACGCCCCCCTGAGCGGCAGCCCTTCTCACGACAGAAAGCCCCCCTGGGCAGAAGCGCTCCTCACGACACAAGTCCCCCTGGGCAGCAGCCCTCCCCATGACACAAAGCCCCCCTATGAAGCAGCCCTCCTCACGACAGAAAGCCCCCCGGGGCAGCAGCCCTCCCTATGACACAAAGCCCCCATGAGCAGCAGCCCTCCTCACGACAGAAAGCCCCCCTGGGCAACAGTCTCCAATGACACAAAGCCCCCCTGGGCAGAAGCCCTCCTCACGACACAAGTCCCCCTGGGCAGAAGCCCTCGTCACGACACAAGTCCCCCTGGGCAGCAGTCCTCCCTACGTCACAAAGCCCCCTGGGCAGCAGCCCTCCTCACGACAGAAAGCCCCCCTGGGCAGAAGCCCTCCCCAAGACACAAAGTCCCCTGGGCAGCAGTCCTCCCTATGACACAAAGCCCTCATGAGCAGCAGCCATCCTCACGACAGAAAGCCCCCCTGGGCAACAGTCCCCCATGACACAAAGCCCCCTGGGTAGCAGTCCTCCCTACGTCACAAAGCCCCCTGGTCAGCAGCCCTCCTCACGACAGAAAGCCCCCGTGGGCAGAAGCCCTCCTCACGACACAAGTCCCACTGGGCAGCAGCCCTCCCCATGACACAAAGCCCCCGTGGGCAGCAGCCCTTCTCACGACACAAGTCCCCCTGGGCAGCAGCCCTCCCCATGTCACAAAGCCCCCTGGGCAGCAGTCCTCCCTACGTCACAAAGCCCCCCTGGGAAGCAGCCCTCCTCACGACAGAAAGCCCCCCGGTGCAGCAGCCCTCCCTATGACACAAAGCCCCCCTGAGCGGCAGCCCTTCTCACGACAGAAAGCCCCTGTGGGCAGCAGCCCTCCTCACAACACAAGTCCCCCTGGGCAGCAGCCCTTCTCACGACACAAGTCCCCCTGGGCAGCAGCCCTCCACATGTCACAAAGCCCCCTGGGCAGCAGTCCTCCCTACGTCACAAAGCCCCCCTGGGAAGCAGCCCTCCTCACGACAGAAAGCCCCCCGGGGCAGCAGCTCTCCCTATGACACAAAGCCCCCTTGAGCGGCAGCCCTTCTCATGACAGAAAGCCCCCGTGGGCAGCAGCCCTCCTCACGACACAAGTCCCCCTGGGCAGAAGCCCTCCCCATGTCACAAAGCCCCCTGTGCAGCAGTCCTCCCTACGTCACAAAGCCCCCCAGGGAAGCAGCCGTCCTCACGACAGAAAGCCCCCTGGGCAGAAGCCCTCCTCACGACACAAGTCCCCCTGGGCAGAAGCCCTCCTCACGACACAAGTCCCCCTGGGCAGCAGTCCTCCCTACGTCACAAAGCCCCCCTGAGCGGCAGCCCTTCTCACGACAGAAAGCCCCCCTGGGCAGAAGCCCTCCTCACGACACAAGTCCTCCCCCTGGGCAGCAGCCCTCCCCATGACACAAAGCCCCCCTGGGAAGCAGCCCTCCTCACGACAGAAAGCCCCCCGGGGCAGCAGCCCTCCCTATGACACAAAGCCCCCCTGAGCGGCAGCCCTTCTCACGAGAGAAAGCCCCCGTGGGCAGCAGCCCTCCTCATGACACAAGTCCCCCTGGGCAGCAGCCCTCCCCATGACACAAAGCCCCCCTGGGCAGAAGCCCTCCTCACGACACAAGTCACCCTGGGCAGAAGCCCTCCTCACGACACAAGTCCCCCTGGGCAGCAGTCCTCCCTACGTCACAAAGCCCCCCTGGGAAGCAGCCCTCCTCACGACACAAGCCCCCCTGGGCAACAGTCCCCCATGACACAAAGCCCCCGTGGGCAGAAGCCCTCCTCACGACACAAGTCCTCCTGGGCAGCAGTCCTCCCTACGTCACAAAGCTCCCTGGGCAGCAGCCCTCCTCACGACAGAAAGCCCCCATGGGCAACAGTCCCCCATGACACAAAGCCCCCCTGGGCAGAAGCCCTCCTCACGACACAAGTCCCCCTGGGCAGAAGCCCTCCTCACGACACAAGTTCCCCTGGGCAGCAGTCCTCCCTACGTCACAAAGCCCCCCTGAGCGGCAGCCCTTCTCACGACAGAAAGCCCCCCTGGGCAGAAGCCCTCCTCACAACACAAGCCCCCCTGGGCAGCAGCCCTCCCCATGACACAAAGCCCCCCTGAGCGGCAGCCCTCCTCACGACAGAAAGCCCCCCGGGGCAGCAGCCCTCCCTATGACACAAAGCCCCCCTGAGCGGCAGCCCTTCTCACGACAGAAAGCCCCCGTGGGCAGCAGCCCTCATCATGACACAAGTCCCCCTGGGCAGCAGCCCTCCCCATGACACAAAGCCCCCATGAGCAGCAGCCCTCCTCACGACAGAAAGCCCCCCTGGGCAACAGTCCCCCATGACACAAAGCCCCCCTGGGCAGAAGCCCTCCTCACGACACAAGTCCCCCTGGGCAGAAGCCCTCCTCACGACACAAGTCCCCCTGGGCAGAAGCCCTCCTCCCGACACAAAGCCCCCGTGGGCAGCAGCCCTCCCCATGACACAAAGCCCCCCTGGGCAGAAGCTCTCCCCATGACACAAAGCCCCCCTGGGAAGCAGCCCTCCCCATGACACAAAGCCCCCTGGGCAGAAGCCCTCCCCATGTCACAAAGCCCCCTGGGCAGCAGTCCTCCCCATGACACATAGCCCCCTGGGCAGAAGCCCTCCCCATGTCACAAAGCCCCCTGGGCAGAAGCCCTCCCCATGACACAAAGCCCCCCTGGGCAGCAGTCCTCCCTACGTCACAAAGCCCCCCTGGGAAGCAGCCCTCCTCACGACAGAAAGCCCCCCGGGCCAGCAGCCCTCCCCATGACACAAAGCCCCCTGGGCAGCAGTCCTCCCCATGACACAAAGCCCCCTGGGCAGAAGCCCTCCCCATGTCACAAAGCCCCCTGGGCAGCAGTCCTCCCCATGACACAAAGCCCTCTGGGCAGAAGCCCTCCCTACGTCACAAAGCCCCCCTGGGAAGCAGTCCTCCCCATGACACATAGCCCCCTGGGCAGAAGCCCTCCCCATGTCACAAAGCCCCCTGGGCAGAAGCCCTCCCCATGTCACAAAGCCCCCCTGGGCAGCAGCCCTCCCCATGTCACAAAGCCCCCTGGGCAGCAGTCCTCCCTACGTCACAAAGCCCCCCTGGGTAGCAGCCCTCCTCACGACAGAAAGCCCCCCTGGGCAGAAGCCCTCCCCATGACACAAAGCCCCCGTGGGCAGCAGCCCTCCCCATGACACAAAGCCCCCCTGGGCAGAAGCTCTCCCCATGACACAAAGCCCCCCTGGGAAGCAGCCCTCCCCATGACACAAAGCCCCCTGGGCAGCAGTCCTCCCTACGTCACAAAGCCCCCCTGGGAAGCAGCCCTCCTCACGACAGAAAGCCCCCTGGGCAGCAGCCCTCCCCATGACACAAAGCCCCCCTGAGCGGCAGCCCTTCTCACGACAGAAAGCCCCCCTGGACATAAGCCCTCCTCACGACACAAGTCCCCCTGGGCAGCCGCCCCCCCATGACACATAGCCCCCTGGGCAGAAGCCCTCCCCATGTCACAAAGCCCCCTGGGCAGAAGCCCTCCCCATGACACAAAGCCCCCTGGGCAGCAGTCCTCCCTACGTCACAAAGCCCCCCTGGGAAGCAGCCCTCCTCACGACAGAAAGCCCCCTGGGCAGCAGCCCTCCCCATGACACAAAGCCCCCCTGAGCGGCAGCCCTTCTCACGACAGAAAGCCCCCCTGGACATAAGCCCTCCTCACGACACAAGTCCCCCTGGGCAGCCGCCCTCCCCATGACACAAAGCCCCCTGGGCAGCAGCCCTTCTCACAACACAAGGCCACCCTCGGCAGCAGCCCTCCCCACGACAGAAAGCCCCCCGGGGCAGCAGCCTTCCCCACGACAGAAAGCCCCCCGGGGCAGCAGCCCACCCCATAACACAAAGCCCCCCTGAGCGGCAGCCCTCCTCACGACACAAGTCCCCCTGGGCAGAAGCCCTCCCCATTTCACAAAGCCCCCTGGGCAGCAGTCCTCCCTACGTCACAAAGCCCCCCTGGGAAGCAGCCCTCCTCACGACAGAAAGCCCCCCGGGGCAGCAGCCCTCCCTATGACACAAAGCCCCCCTGAGCGGCAGCCCTTCTCACGACAGAAAGCCCCCCTGGGAAGCAGCCCTCCTCACGACAGAAAGCCCCCCGGGGCAGCCCTCCCTATGACACAAAGCCCCCCTGAGCGGCAGCCCTTCTCACGACAGAAAGCCCCCCTGGGCAGCAGCCCTCCTCACGACACAAGTCCCCCTGGGCAGAAGCCCTCCCCACGTCACAAAGACCCCTGGGCAGCAGTCCTCCCTACGTCACAAAGCCCCCGGGGCAGCAGCCCTCCCCATGTCACAAAGCCCCCTGGGCAGCAGGCCTCCCTACGTCACAAAGCCCCCATGAGCAGCAGCCCTCCTCACGACAGAAAGCCCCCCGGGGCAGCAGCCCTCCTCACGACACAAGTCCCTTTGGGCAGAAGCCCTCCCCATGTCACAAAGCCCCCTGGGCAGCAGCCCTCCCTACGTCACAAAGCCCCCATGAGCAGCAGCCCTCCCCAAGACACAAGGCCCTCCCTGGGCAGGGGGGCTGTGTGATGTGGGGAGGTCTGTTGCCCAGGGGGGCCTTGTGTCGTGGGGAGAACTGCTCCCCAGGGACGTTTGGGTACCCTGGCCTAATCTACCCCAAGCAGAATATTGCAGTATGAATGCCGTATATAAAAGGCAGGAGCCACGCTACTGCTTTAAAGAGGTGTTGAAGCGCCCTGAGAACTGTTGGGGCCCTTTGACATATCCTATATCCCGCTTTCATACTGCAATATCCTGCTTGTTGTAGATTAGGCCAAAGAGAGAAACCGTGGTGGACACCCTGGATCATTGAATGGTTAGACCACCTGAGTGCATGTGCAGAAATTGTGTAGATGCTCCAAAGCTCGGAGTCAATTTTGAACATAAGAGTGAATTCATAATACATCAGTCCAGGCTTGCTCCCAAAGATGAGCATTATGAATGCTTTCCTTTTGGATTTTGACCAACGAGCTGTCTAATTCTGAAATTTGGCCACATCCCTTCTTATAACCTATTATAACTCAGTCATGGATTTTGAAAATGTGTCCTTAACCATAAAGGGACGGTGGGGGCAGGAACGCTCTTTGCTTTACATCCGTGTGGGACATGCGTGTAGTTGATCAGTGTCAACTAACAGAATGTACAGCAAGCTGAGCAGGCCCTGCGGCCGTGCCTAAGTGCTGAAGGCACCACAGAGGCTGATTTCTGTGAGATAACAAGAGCGTTGCAAGCAGAGACGGGCAGTACCCTTATTTCCATCTCTTCATGTGTTGGGGGATGTCTCTGCTTGTTCCTTTGGTACAAACCCCACCCTCTTTACGTGAGAGAATGCACTGTATTTGTTCAGGCATTCCAGCAGCTTGAGCCCTTCACATTTTTCTTTTGGGATTGGCAGCCATTTATACTGAGCCTACCAGCTAAGGCAGAAGGTCCTATTATAACGTTTTGTACTTTGCATTCTGAAGATATCCACCTGCCCCCCACCCTATCCCTTTGAAGGTTTTAAGTACACAACAGACCAACATCACGGCTGAGCTTTCCCCTCTGCTTATGTTCATGCAATGAAAACTTTCACCTTCTGAATGACAGAACATTGGGTGTTGTTTAAAGCCAAAGAGCTTTAAAAAAAGGTTGTGAGGGAGCAACCCGGACACATAAAACAGCTGGAAAGAAGACAATAGTGGCTCAGCCCATCTTCTCCTCCTCATTCATTTCTCTGCTCCCCCTCGCTCCCTTGCTGGGGGGTGGGTGGGGCAAGGAAGGGAAGGAACTTGGAGGAGTTGGTGGTCATACCTGGTGGTCAGGTGGCAAAATGGTGGACTACTCCATTTTAAGGTTCACTTCCCATTGTTGTTGGGTGTTTTATTATTTATTTATGGAGTACCATCAGTGTGCATCAAAGACCTGCCCTGAGGAGCTTCCAGTCTAAAATCCAACACAAGGGAGGGGGACAAATAAAAGTAAAGGTAGTCAGGGGAAGGACATGCCTTCAGTTCCATTGTTTCAGACCAACCTACATATAGCAATATAGCAATTCTCTACTATAGGGCTAAATGCACAAGTAGTCAGGGCCGGTGCCAGACTATTTTGCCCCCTAGGCAAGGTGAGCTACTTTCACACACACACACACACACCAAAAAATGCCAACTTTGATTTTTAAGAACAGATGTTTCCTGGAAAAAATAAGAAGCACAAAACTTGAAACTGCTAAATTTATTTTAAAGTGCAAGAAATACGTCATGCCAATTATAGCAAACAAATTGGAAAGTATTCACTCAAAGACCCCCTGCACCCCATTCATCCATACATTCTCTCTCTCTCTCTCTCTCTCTCTCTCTCTCTCTCTCTCTCTCTCTCTCTCTCTGTCTGAATCCTCAGGCCACGCTGGCTGACAGCCAACATGTGTGAATGCTGCGCTGTGCCCGGCGCCCCTCTTAGATTGGCGCTCTAGGCAGCCGCCTGAGTGGCCTCTATGGTAGCACCGACCCTGCAAGTAGCCTGTTAGCACAAAAGCAATGTGAACAGTAGTTCCTCTTAATCCGAAGGGAAATACGCAATTATTGCTTGCAAGACTTTGAAGACAGCCACTCCAGTGTTCTTCTGGTTTGCCAAGGCTCTGAACAGTTCCGTTACTTCTCTACAGAAAACTTCAATCCCAAAGCAACAGCTCAACAACCGCAAATGGCAGCTTATATATTGCAGCCTGGAGGCCCTGGTCCTGCCACAACCATGCAAATACAGCAAATCCTAGAAATACAAAAATGGAAATGCAAATCTCCCACGCACGTATATCGATTCCATATGCTTTACACAGAAATGATAAAAGACCATAATTATGATTAAGCTCCCTTCCTTCTTCCTAGCTCCCCTCTGCGTGCTGAAGCCACTCAGGGTTAAAGCAATCAGTTCATGGGGGTTACGCAAGCTGATCTGAATGAATGAATTTGTTACTTCCAAAACGGGCGATACAGGGCAGCGTACACAATCACGGATTGCATGTTTTACATTCCACATGTAAGCTTTAAAAACTCGCTATTTATCATTGAATATGGATTGTTGTTGACTAATTTCATATTTTGATGTGATTTTTTTCTCCTTTTTTTCTCCAATAAGCAAAATAATTATTAACATCTTGTGCACCTGTATAAAGACTGGAGGAATTACCTCATTGTTAATTATGTTACAAGCACATTGTGCCAGTATTTAATTGCATTCATGCAAATATGCAGTTAATGATGTTCAGGCTCTTAATGTGATAATGTTTGCTGTAGTTAACTATACCTGCTACCCCAGTAATAGCTGTGAACTGAGTTATATTGATTTCCTGAGCCCTGGTGTTTATGGACTATAAAGTACTTTTCACCATCTCTCTCTTTCATGGTTGGCTAGAATGCTGCATTGGTCATCAGCATTAAAAAAGAGACCGGTGGTCTCTGGTACAGTACATTATATCAACGTTCTGAAATATACTCTCATATGCACATATAACAGAGTTCATATATTAAGGGACAGTCTTGACAGTCCACAAAATGTCATCTGATGTATCCTTATTTGTCCCTGAGGAAAATGACCCCAAGAATCCTATTCCCCAACAATGTATCTTCAATGTGTGCCATGCAGAAAGAAAGAAAGAAAGAAAGAAAGAAAGAAAGAAAGAAAGAAAGAAACTAAAGGGAATGGTATAAAGAAAACTATTCAAAGCCAAAAACCAATACAAAGACCAAAGAAATGACAGAGAAACATAATATTAAACACTGACGAGAATGATTTGCTATGTTATTTCTTTCGAAATTAGGATTGTTCCTTTTCTTCAAGAGTATACATATATTCTTACATGCAATGTCAGTAAGACGGTCTTGATTTCAGAAATATTAAAGAGTAGATTATTTTGGGCAAGACAAGGTTTCTTTGCCTGTGTTAGGTGCAGCAGGAGAGAGAGAGAGAGAGAGAGAGAGAGAGAGAGAGAGAGAGAGAGAGAGAGAGAGAGTTCACTATCGTGAGAAGCAAAGGTTAGTGGTGCCCTCTAGTGAAACCCACATGAATTCATATCAACCATCCAGCTGTTCACTACATCCATGGAGCACAATTAGTAAGACACCAAGGAGCTTATTGCGGCATCAATAATCATGGGGACCGTTGTTTTGACTGGATTTGCCCTGACCAAACTAGCAGGCTTCCTTTGTGCATATCCCTAGGTAGAGGAGGAACCATTGCAGGTGGTTGTTGCACATGGGATTCCTACCCAGCCCATTCAAGCAGCTTGGGCTGCCCATGCATAGCCAAGAAAAAAATACCTGAATTCCTGCAGTTCAGCTCATTGGGAGTGGAAGCAGGGGGTGTCGGATCAGAGCCATTATTCTGATTAAATATGGAACAGGAAAATAGATGACTAATGATGGTGAGATAATGTTCATTATAGCTTCCTATCCCATAGGGCAGTGCCTATTTTTGGTACACGTGTCAGTTATGGCATACACCAGCCTTCCCAAACCTGGTGCCCTTCAGATTTGTTGGACTACATTTACGGTCAACCATTGTGCCTGGGAATGCTAGGTGTTGTAGTCCAACACGACTGAAGAACACCAGGTTGGGAAAGGTTGGCATACACGGTAAAACCGACAACGTCTTGCCCCACCTTAAGGCCTAGTGATCATGGCATAAGCTTTTTGGGATTAGAGTCAACATCATCAGATACATCTGATGAACTGGACTCTAGTCCATGAAAGTTTGTGCCATAATAAATATATCCATCTTTAAGGTGCCACATGACGTTTGTTTATTTAATTTGTCCCCTGCCTTTCCACCAAGAAAATGGAGCTTATGGCGACTAATAATCTTAAGAAGTAAAAGACTTTGCAATAAAAACTTGGTTAAAACAAGAACACATTGAAAACACAATTAAAAATCATAACAATAACAGAGTAAAATAGCACCCAACCCAACAGAACAGCCTACCTGCCAAAGGCCTCTTTGTTGGTTTTGATGCAAACTTAACACGGCTTTCCCTTTGGAAACCCACTATACATTATATTTCTGTCACTGACAGACCTCTCCCACATGAATTTGTCGAATCCACCCATAAAGCCTGAGTTCCATTGGTGATCAAATTCTAGGATCTTGAGAGTGTAGGGTGGGTGGGTAGGAAACGAAAAAATATCTACCTACCATTTACAATGGTATGAGTTGTTATTATGTCCCATGTTAGTCATCTTTTTTCTAAATTCAAGTGCCATACATGCTTTACGTTTGGGGAAGGTGCCCCCATGACATTGTTTCGCCCAGTGAAATTCTGTGCCAACAGTTTCAGGTCCGACAATAGACCTTTTGGCACAATGCATGTTCAGCATATGGAATTTGCTGCCCATCAGATGTGGAGATGGCTGCTCCCTTGGATCAAGCGTTAATCTTTAATCAAGCTCTCACTGACTTAATAACCATTATGGATTAGAGCCCAGGTATTTTGACTTTGGGTTTATCTGAATGAACTGAGCTTCATATAATATGCACTAAGACTTGCACTTCCTCATTCATTGCTCCAGTTAACACTCTTGCAGAGTTATTTGCTGAGGGACTGGGAAACCTGATACCTCTTTTATCCCACTTTCAAAAAGATCAGAGATAAGCTGAAATAAAAATAAACACGGCACATTGGTAGTGTGTAATGCCCACATCGCTCTAGATGGTTGTTTCACTGAACATATAGAGCATTGCCGAGAAAGGAAGTTTTATTATTATTATTATTTATTTCAAATCACATGTTTGCGATCTAAAGGAGCCCAACATAAACCCGGAAAGGCTCCGGAAGAAGAAAGCCCAGTAAGGGTGTAGGCTTTTTGCTTGTTGGAAAGACACCGCTAAGAAGAAACCAGCGTTACCAAAGGAAGATGCACAAGCTAGCAGGTATGACAGTGCCATCAATGACAAGAGGTGGATGAAAGGCATCTTTCTGCAGGTGGCTATAGCAGCTCTCAAAATCTCTCCCTGCTGCTGATGGCTGGTTGGCCACTGTATGGACAGAGTGCTGGACTAGATGGACCCTTGGTCTGATGCAGCAAGGCTCTTCATATGCCCTCACTGCTATCCTCCATGGACCCTTGTTTACAGGCCTCTGCATGAATTGGGGCTTTGTTTACAAGCTCCCCATTCATTTTGAATGTGTCTCCATGCAAACTTGTGTGTGGTGCTGTAGTTGTCTTCCCCAAGCTGGCTGGGAATGATGGGAGTTGCAGTCTAATACAACTGGAGCTCACCAAGTTGGGGAAGGCTGCCTTAACCACGTGGACCTGCTTAACAGAAATAGCTTTCTTTGTGGTACATTCAGATGACATGCTAAGCCATGATGGTTAAGAATTTTGAGCTAAACATTTTGAGCTAGCATGTTGTGTGAACCATGCCCAGACCCTAAGATCATCCTCAGGGGTCCTTCTCCGCGAGCCCCTGCCAAAGGAAGTGAGGCAGGTGGCTACCAGGAGGAGGGCCTTCTCTGCTGTGGCACCCCGGCTGTGGAATGAGCTCCCTAAGGAGGTTTGCTTGGCACCTACATTATATGCTTTTAGACACCAGGTGAAGACCTTTTTATTCTCCCAACATTTTAACAATCTATAAATACATTTTAACATGGTGTTTTAAATTTGTAATTTTGCATTGCTACTGTTTTTATCTGGTTGAGCTTTTATATTATGGTTTTATACTGTTGTTTTATACTTTGAATGGTTTTAATTTTTGTGAACCACCCAGAGAGCTCCGGCTATTGGGCGGTATAGAAATGTAATAAATAAATAAATAAATAAATAAATGACTTAGTGTGTTGTGTGAGCCATTCCTAACCTTGGTGGCTACACAACCACAGTTTAAATCTGCTCACCAACCATTTGCTACAAAAAGGTTAGCAGTCTAACCATGGCTTAGCATTTTGTCTGAACAGGCCCACTGTGTCTGTAGGAGTGCGTTATAAGCTGCCATCCACTTGGATGGCAAGTCTTGTGAGTTGAGAGGCTTTTGAATCATTTGGCTGTTTCACAAAGTTATTGTATGATTCCCTTCATTGTTGAAAGGTCTTATTTGCGATGCAGGATGAAGGATACTATAGAAATATGATCCATAATTTATGTTATTTGGGTCTCATGCTTTCATTTTTGGAGTTCAATGAACTCAGCTGTTTGCACTGTCATGTCCTTGACAAAGCTCCCATGGTATGTTTGCTTAAAAACCAAGGAATCTGCAATGAGGGCCTTATGAAACAGCAAAAGAACACTTCATCCCTTTTACTCTGCTGCATCTACAGATAATGTCTCAGTGTATACTGGTTAACTGCTCCTTTGGCCATAGGAATATTATTGTGTGATTCTATCTCACCTGTCACAGCAACAGAGTAGCTCTGATATTCCTAAATAAGAAATGCTTATGCCACAGCAGGTTCTGAGCCTAAGCTTGAAGGTAGCAGAAAGGAAATTCTGATGTTACGTCCCTCTGTCCCCCTTTTGCCACTAAACTGGGGTGGAATTCCCTGCTGAGATAATCTCAGTTCACAGAGCCAAGTGAATCTGGAAGAGTTCTCTCTCTCCTTGGCTCTGATTTTGAGCACGATTAAAAATAAAAACGTCCTATATACATCAGCCACTTTTAGTGCTCTATTATGTCTTTGCCTGGATTCACTGCACACCGGTGCTTTGTCCTTTTGAACATGTGGAATATATAGAATCTTGAAGTCCCATGTGAAAACACATTGAGATCAAGAAATGTTTAGTGAGCTACCTCAAAATGGAAATGAGACCCAAAGCATGTTACATCCGGGGCATGAGCGGCAGGGAGCTAGGCTGGGCCGCCAGGACCCGGGGCAGTGAGGTAGAAGAGAACACCACACTGAAGCGGGATCAAGAAGGGTTCAGCTTTATTGGCTGTCACTAGTGTGTGCCAGGACCATAGCCAGAGGCCCCCTCCCGTAGCATGCAAGAGTTCAGAGGCAGTCCAAGGGTCAGGAACCAATAAGGCATGGCAGAGGCAGGGGGCAAGGCAAAGTCCAAAAGCAGTCCAGAAGTCAGGAACCAACAAGGCATCAGGAAACAAGGCACACAGGAACAGGAGCCTAGCACCACTGAAACGGTGTTGCTGTAGCCAGGGTTGAGAGAGAAGTGCAGTGCTTAAATAGCTCTTACCCTGCCCCCCCCCCTCAGCTGGACTCCAATCACACACCCTGCATGTAGTTAGTCAGGGGCTTCAGGCTTGCAAACACCCCAGCAGGACAGGTCCTGACCAAAGACCTGGGTCCTGCAAGCACTCGGTACAGCATAGATCCTGACAAAGCATAAGGAAGAGACAAAAATGGATAACAAAATTTTTGGAATAAGCTTCCAGACCCCTGCAGTAGGTTCTCTCTTCATCCTGTAGCTTCAACCTGTTACCAAGGAAACCTACCAAACATTATTCCCTGCATACATTTTGGGTTATCTTTTTAGTTATCCAGGCATTTAAGATGCTGCCGAAATGGTTGCTACAAAGAACTCAAGGGCAGGCTGAACTTGACAGGCATACAGATGTCTGTCTACAAAGGTGTTGAAGGCACAGAACCAAAATGTAGCATCATTATGAAAACAAGATAAAGCTACATTCATGCTGGGTTGGTTACAGAGTCTCAACAATGAAATGGAGTTAGCATCAGTTAACACTAATTGTGTGTGCTGATGTAAATTAAGCAACATGATGCAATCCGTGCTCAGAAAGAAATTGTTGACCCAATTACAATATTTTTTCCCACTGGAATAATAGCAAGTTCTCTGCAGGAAAGTTGGTTTTGCCAAGAAGATCCAGGATTTATCTTATAAATAAATCAACAAACTATCAGGTGATTTTAGGGCGACCATATGAAAAGGAGGACAGGGCTCCTGTATCTTTAACAGTTGCATAGAAAGGGGAACTTCAGCAGGTGTTATTTGTATATATGGAGAACCTGGTGAAATTCCCTCTTCATCACAGCAGTTAAAGCTGCAGGAGCTATACTAGAGTGACCAGATTTAAAAGAGGGCAGGGCACCTGCAGCTTTAACTGTTGTGATGAAGAGGGAATTTCACCAGGTTCTCCATATATACAAATGACACCTGCTGAAATTCCCTTTTCAATACAACTGTTAAAGATACAGGAGCCCTGTCCTCCTTTTCATATGGTCACTCTAGGTGATTTGGAAAGGGTTAGGAGTATTTCACAATCCATGGACCTCCATGGTCCTCCTAACATTTCACAGTTGGGTCTGAGCCCAGCAGCTAGCTAAGTCTATGGTGTTTTCCCATGTGATGATTCTCATATATTATTTGTGTGCATGTGTGAATGTTATGAAGAGAGATGGTGCAGGTTTTTATATTCACATTACAGTTGTGGGAAATGCATATCACAAATGTATGGCATGCTTGTAGAGCTGTGAGTAAAGTCTTTTATGTATAATGCAATTACAACATCAAACAATGGGTGTGTGTGTGTTCTACCGGTTCTGGATGGGATTGCACTCACCCTGAAGGAACAGGTTCGTAGCTTGGGGGTTCTTTTAGATCCATCATTGTCACTTGAGATTCAGGTGACCTCAGTGGCATGGAGTGCCTTCTACAAACTCCGGTTGGTGGCCCAGCTACGCCCCTATCTGGACAGGGATAACCTGGCTTCAGTTGTCCATGCTCTGGTAACCTCCAAGTTAGATTACTGCAATGCATTCTACGTAGGGCTGCCTTTGAAGACAGTTCGGAAGCTGCAGCTAGTGCAAAATGCAGCAGCCAGATTGATTTCGGGAACCAGAAGGTTCGACCATATAACACCTGCTCTGGTCCGCTTGCACTGGCTGCCTGTATGTTTCCGAGCCCAATTCAAGGTGCTGGTTTTGACCTATAAAGCCTTACATGGCTTGGGACCACAATACCTGACGGAATGCCTCTCCTGAAGTGAATATACCCGGTCACTACGTTCAACATCTAAGGTCCTCCTCCTGGTGCCTACTCCGAGAGGCTCGGAGTGTGGCAACGAGGGACAGGGCCTTTTTGGTGGAGGCCCCCAGACTATGGAACGATCTCCCTGAGGAGGCTCGCCTGGCGCCAATGCTGCTATCTTTCCGGCGCCAGGTCAAGACTTTCCTCTTTGCCCAGGCATATGGCAGCACATCTTAATCACCCACATGTTTAGTTTTTTTAAAAACGGTTTTTAATGCTTTATGTGTGTATGTTCTGTGTTTTAGAATTTTAAATTTTGTATACTTGTTTTTATCTCAATTTTAGAATTTCTGTAAACCGCCCAGAGAGCCCTGGCTATGGGAGCAGTATATAAGTGCAATCAATCAATCAATCAATCAATCAATAAAATACTTGCATATATGTAGGGTTCTTAGCAGTTATGCTGTTAATCAAAACCAGTAAGATATCTATTAGCATTTAAAGAACCCTAACCCTTAACAGCCAATAATAAATGATTAAATTAGCTGGTAAATTCAATTATTTGGAGTCATCCTGATGATGGTACTTGCAGAAAACAGCCAGTAGAAAGCCTTGCCTATTTCCTGAAGTGGCTAGATATCCTGTTCCCTCATAATAATTTTGAGGTCCAGAGATTTTCTTTGCTGATATGTGATCTTGAGGTATTGGATTAACATTAGGGTGACCCTATGAAAAGGAGGACAGGGCTCCTGTATCTTTGACGGTTGTATTGAAAAGGGAATTTCATCAGGTGTCATTTGTATATATGGAGAACCTGGTGAAATTCCCTCTTCATCACAACAGTTAAAGCTGCGGGAGCCCTTCCCTCTTTTAAATCTGGTCACTCCAGTATAGCTCCTGCAGCTTTAACTGTTGTGATGAAGAGGGAATTTCACCAGGTTCCCCATATATACAAATGACACCTGCTGAAATTCCCTTTTCTATGTAACCATTAGATACAGGAGCCCTGTCCTCCTTTTCATAGGGTCACCCTAATTAACATAATAACTTGGCTAGACGTTCTGATTCTTGGGCAACACTATTTTTGGTGCTATTTTCAAAATGTCAGACAATTTTCTTTAGGTCACAGAAGTAACTATCTTGCATTTGATATCAAATTATAGGATTTTGGGGTCAAGACATTCAAAGAATACATTATTTGGAGTACTCCTACCATTTTCCAAGATGGTGCTGAAATATCTTGTTTTCTCATTTTACAAATCAAGGTATGAATGTGATTTTGGCTTTAAACTATAGTTTTTTGGGGTCAGGGGGCTAAACAATGGCATTAATTTTCATGGAAAGGCAGTCCTTCCACCATTTTTTTAAAATGGTGCCCAAACATTTTCTCCTACAATAGGCCATGTAACACGGATGTGTAGCTTGTATGGTAAAATATTATAGTTGAGTAATGCATATTTTATCCTTTCCCTTACATACCAAGGAGCTGTCTAAATGCTCAGAAAGCCCAGGAGTGGGTGTGCGGTGGCGCGGCATTGATTATATGACACAGCTGAAATCGTGCACTGAACCTGAGGAGGGAAAAAAGTTTGGGACTTACCCCAACTTTTTTCTATGAAGCAAGAGGAAAATGCACAAGATGACATCAAGACAGCCCTAAGCATCACTCCGGAGTCACAGCGGAGGCATGGCTGTGTGCAGATGGCAACCCCTGATTGGTCGCCATCCGCCCAGGGAGAGGACAGGGGATGTGACCAGAGACAGAAACCCTGCGCTTTCCCTGCGGTGTCAAGTTTAGCTGCTGACACTCCACAGCAGCAAAAGTGTGGGGGTTTGGATCATTGTGGCAGCAACTCGCAGCTGCAAAGGCAGAACCCAAAATATAGGTGGAATCCATAGGCTGCTTGGCATTTTTCTTCATAATTCTTTATCATAATAGATTAAATTCAGTTTCTTTTCCAAAGTGTGAGGAAAGGCCTTGACAAATACTGCTGTGTATGTCCCTGATAAGTATATAAAATAAAATCCTGCCATATTTTTGAAATATCAGATGTTTTGACTTTGCCTTTAGCTAGTTTCAGTTGGTACGGCAATTTTTCTGCCTATTTTCTTCCCATTTGCCTCAAATCCTTATACCAAGATTTCAATGTTAGAGGTTCTGCAGTTTTTCAACTTTTAGCTATGAATCTTCAAGCTGCCATCACTATGAATGCAATTAAGTCCTTAGATGTAGTGTAGCGCGGAGTGGAACCTTAGGATTTTAAAAATTTACTGTAGGGTAAAAGTGCATGGCCACAACTCAGATTGGGACCTCCATGTTCCAGATGGGGAGGATTGCCATTAATCCCCAATTTCCCTCCATTGGAGGAGCCTCCAATGTCAACAATGTAGACTTTTCTCTCTCTTTTTTAAACCCCCTACGAGGGGGGCGTGAGTTGGGATTTCAGAAAAAGAAAAGTTAAACTTCAGCACACTTCAGTCATTAGCATAATATGTAGTTTGGCTCCAAGGATCCATCTAATCCAGAATCCTGTTTCTATGACTCCTGAGATTCTCTAGAAGTTCAAAATGAAGGCATATAGGCAAGGACTCCCCCACATTGTCCCCACCACCACCCTATCCCATCCAGCAACTGATATGCAGCAGCAGCAGCAGCAGTATAATAGGATTAAATATAATCTCCTTTAGAGAAAGTGCAAAAAGTTCAGTGTTTTTCAACATTTTTCAACAATAAAAAATGAGACACTCTGGATACTACAAAGAAACTCCATTCTAATTAGTGTGATTTCATTTACGATGCTTGCTCTTTAATTACATAAGGACGGATCTTCAGTTATTAAAATTTGGTTAACCTTTTAAGAACATTAGTAGATGGTATTGAAGCCATTTAAGCTAAGCCTTTGCACGTACGGTCAGCAATACAGGTATGGTTTAAATATCTATTTAAACATTAGCAACTGATGTTGCTAATGTTTAAACCCTAAGCGCTTGAACCCTTTCCTTGTCAGGTGAGCCCCACACCTTCCCCTATCTCATTGTGCATTGTGCATCACCCCTTCCTTTGTCTCACATCACCCCTTACCCTATCCACTGCTGCCACACCAGTTCTCTAGAGAGCCACATGGCCGTAAGAAGCAGGGGGTTGGCAGCTGCACCGGAGAGTCCTGGCGGCTGCTCTCTCATGGCGACAATTGCCGCAGGCAGGGCCGGCACTGCAATAGAGGCCAGTCAGGTGACCGCCTAGAGCACCAAGGTAAGGGGGCGCCGAACGCCGTGCCCAGAAGTCGCCCTCTCACTCCCAGAGCTGCTCTAGCCGAGCGAGGGCAGCTTCCGGGCGTGCCGTTCTGAAGCCGCCTTTCCACCACCCCCCAGTCGGGAGAGGCGTTCCGTCAGGTATTGTGGTCCCAAGCTGTGTAAGGCTTTATGTAGTAAATACTCACGCACACACGGAGGGTTGAGGGTTGAAGTGACCGAAGTGACCGAAGCCACTCAAGTGAGGTTTATTGAGTATACACAGAGTTTAAGTAGCAAAATCCCTGCTCTTTCTTCCCCCCTCCCTCTCAGCCGAAACCCCTTTGATCACCCTGCTTGTATCCTGAATCCACACTTTTAATCCCCTCTGTCCGCTGAGTCAGTCTGCCTGGTTGTGGATTCCGTGCTTAGCCTATAGGTCTATCAGGACAAGTCTAGGGTTGAACAATGGTCAATTAACTGGGAGGAAGATAACAGCAAAGCCCTGCTTCGCTCGGGCAGTCTTCTGTCAACGTAACTCTCCAGGCCTGTACTGTAATACTTCAGCTTTATAGGTCAAAACCAGCACCTTGAATTGGGGTCAGAAACGTATAGACAGCTAATGCAAGCGGGCCAGAATCAGTGTTATATGTTCAAAGCACCTTGTTCCAGTTATCAATCTGTCCGCTGCATTTTGCACAAGCTGCAGCTTCAGAACCGTCTTCAAAGGCAGCCCCATGTAGAGTGCGTTGCAGTAATCTAATTTGGAGGTTACTAGAGCATGGACAACTGAACCCAGGTTATCCCTGTCCAGATAGGGGTGTAGCTGGGCCACCAACCGAAGCTGGTAGAAGGCACTCTGTGCCACCAAGGCCACCTGAGCCTCAAAGGGCAGAGATGGTTCTAGGAGAACCCCCAAGCTACGAACTTGCTCCTTCAGGGGGAGTGCAACCCCATCCAGAACAGGTTCAACACTCACTAATGGGAGGACCTGACCTGACCATATAACACATTGTGCCTTTAGTTTATTTCTGTCACCAGTGCAAGAAAATCCCAGGTTTGAAGCCCCTTCTCCACATTTATAGAAGTCTACAAAGCTGAAAGATTGAAGTGTAAAAACCTCTATTATATTCATAAATTTTGGGTTTTAATATATCATAATCAGATTTTATAGGGGGAAATGTATTGTTATGGGGGGAATTGACATTCATTGTCAAACGTAATTGAATTGCATTGAAATGTTTTATATTTTCCCTCTCCCCTCTACATGCCACTCAAAGTAAAAATATGTTCACATTTAACTTGTATCTCAGCCCAGCCCAAGCTGCTCTGTCTTTCATCCCTCCTCCCTGCTCCTTCAAGCTGGAGTGGAAAACAGGAGGCCAGTATTTTCATTAGGTTTCTTGCAACGATATCGTAGAGATTGATCCCTTGATTCCTAATGCTTTCAGGGCAACCTTATTATGTAAAGAGATTAATACTGAATGGGTGCCTCTTTGAAGAGATTTCCTTGTACCTTAACTCTTAAATTCCAGCGTTTCTGAGAAAACCGGCCTTCTGTTCATTCTCTTACAGCCTTTATGAATATTCATGAATGTTCTGTGCAACCCTATTAAATAATTCACTTCTTTGCTTCTAAGCCATCACAGCGTTAATTTTTCTACAATTACTTAGAGCGGAAATGGCTGAATTGCAGCTATGGGGGAACCCACGGTCTGTGAATGAGCAGCTGGAGGCACGAACACCAAATCTGGTCTTTGCAGAATATCAGGCCCCTGCCCCCACCTGAGGAAGTGTGTGCAGAGATCGTCATATCATATTTATTTATTTAAAATATTTATATCCCACCCTATATCACTAAGATCTCAGGGTGGCGTACATATTTATTTATTTAAAAATAAGATCTCAGGGCGGCGTACAGAGAAAACATACAATATAAAACAATAAATATACACAGTTAAAAACAAATTAAACCATGATCCAAGTTAAAACAATATATAATTTAAAAGCAATAGATGCAGTTAAAACAGTTAAAACAATGTGCCAGTGAGTTTAACCATCAAAGGCTTTGTTAAAAAGCCATGTTTTTACTTGGCGTCAAAATGCAATCAATGTCAGCGCCAATCAGGCCTCCCAGGGGAGGGCATTCCACAGTTGGGGTGCCACCACAGAGAAGGCCCTCTCCCATGTCCCATCATAACGTATATGTTGCATTGGTGGGATGCGGAGAAGGGCTCCTCCAACAGATCTAAGGTCTCGGGCAGGCAGATATATCGAGGTCCCAAGCTGTTTAGGGCCTCTTCACATATGGGCCTCTTCACACATTACTTTTTTAACAGGCACACCTGAGATGTTTTAAGTGTACCTCTAAAATATAAGACGTGAATGTGGCAAATGAGTGTATTTTACAGGTACTCTTATCAGGATTGGTGTGATTTCACTGAGGGTGCACACTTGGCTTTGCACCATGGGAGCAATGGGCCTAATGCAATAGAAGATACTGGTAGCCCACACTGCAGGCTTGAAGTGGTACATGTGGGAGGCCTCTTCACTATAAAGCACCATTCCTATAATGCTAGTTGTTGACTTGGAAGTCCAAAGGAATTCTGAAGGGCTGTTTGCTATATGAATGCTGTGAAGGAGTCGGGTTGGACAAAAGGAGGTTAAGGGTGGGCGGCATGACTGCATAAAATTCCTTAATGGGCAGTGGCCAAGTCATACAAATTGCATGCGAACGGCCCAGAATGGCAGGGAAATAGTTGGAGAAGGTGACCCATTTCCTCTTTCCCCAGCTAAAGATGATATAATCTCTCTCTCTCTCTCTCTCTCTCTCTCTGTGTGTGTGTAAGTGTGTAAAGCAACAAAGAAACTGCAGTTTGAATCTGACTAAGAGCTCCATCCGACAAGTGTTTTATTGCACGCTCATTACTTGGCACTCACAGAATTTGCTCAGGTCCCTCCCATGACGTCGTCTGCCTCCCGTGCCCCTTCCACCCCATCTGGCCTTCCTTGCGTGACAAAAATCCCCTCATTAAGTCCGATGGTTTTTTAAACTCTGAATCGCTGCTCTCTCCTGCTGTGTGCAGGAGAAGCAGCGCCATTAGAGCAGCAGACTCAATGGGCCTTGTGCTCGTTGTGTACTTCCTCTTCTTGAAAGAGGAAGTAACTGAGGAATGAAAACACGGGCGGAGAAGCGAAGGTAGGGAGCGTGTTAACCCCCAGTGCGATGGAGCTTTAAGACAGAAGAGAGAGCTAGTTCTGAGACTGAGGGAGAGGTGAGCGTGAGCTTTGAGCTCTAGAACCGCCCAGGGAGCTTTGGCTATTGGGTGGTATAAAAATGCAATAAATAAAAATAAAATAAAATAGAAGGCACATTTTGGGGGTTCTGAGCTTACTCTTTGGGGATTTAATGTAGGGCAACAGATCTGCTGCTTTTAGGAGTAGTGTGTCTCAATATATACTCAACTTGCGTATTTGTAAAAAAAAAAAAATGTAACAAGCCTCCACTTCCAAAGGAAACCAAACCTGCGTTAGTGCTACCGCTAAAATCTTTCACTGCCATGGGAAGAGGGAAGTTCATAACATGTGTGTGTATGTTAGGGTGACCAACTGTCAGGATTTCCAGGGATTTGTCCTGGTTTTTGTTCTTTCCATGGTGTCGGGGGATTTTCTATAATTTTCAATAATGTCCTGGAATGACACACCTTCCCCTTTAAGGCTGCCATTAGCATGGCAGGAGGGAATGACATGCTTTCTTGAGGCACATCATTCCCCCACCCCGAGCTCCAGTTGAGGTCTTAAAGGGGAAAGTGGGTCATTCGTGGACATTATAGAAAAGGCCCCCATTGGAGTGGATGGTGGTGGTGCAGAATGAAATCCTTTTCCCTCCTCCACTCCAATCGGGTTCTTTAAGGTGGCGGAGGAATAACGTACTTTCTGCAGGACTCAGAAAGCTGCTTCCCCCCCACCACACACACACTAGGTGTCCTCTTTTTTGGTTTCCCAAATATGGTCACCCTAGTGTATGTTGTATATACATACACACACACGTGTGTGTGTGTGTATAGATATACATACACACACACACAGAGAGAGAAAAAGATATGTCCTCTGTACTATAGGTAACATTGTTGGGTAACACAGGTAGAGAAAGAAAAATAGCATTTCCAGTTCCTTTACTTATATGACAACTTAGTTAAGTTCTAGGGCGACCATATGAAAAGGAGGACAGGGCTCTTGTATCTTTAACAGTTGCATAGAAAAGGGAACTTCAGCAGGTGTTATTTGTATATATGGAGAACCTGGTGAAATGCCCTCTTCATCACAGCAGTTAAAGCTGCAGGAGCTATACTAGAGTGACCAGATTTAAAAGAGGGCAGGGCACCTGCAGCTTTAACTGTTGTGATGAAGAGGAAATTTCACCAGGTTCTCCATATATACAAATGACTCCTGCTGAAATTCCCTTTTCAATACAACTGTTAAAGATACAGGAGCCCTGTCCTTTTCATATGGTCACCCTAAGTTAACCAGTACTATGATGGCGCTATATAAAATTAACAACAGAAAATTGTTAAACTGCTTTGAGCTGCTTAATATCTTATATACAGAGAAAGCAATGACATATTTCTTGTGCTGGCCGTATCCCAGTTTTGAAATATCTTGTCAGTGGAGTGCTGGAAAATCAGGGGGGGTGGCCAGATCTCTCCAGTTTAAAACCTTTGGCAAATAGTCTCTGAGCCCTTGGCCTTTCTGTGGAAGAAAATGGCGCAAAGAAGACCAAGTGTATTTGACAAACCCTGACACTGCCAAGTCCAACGGGAAGAGACAAGGTTTAGGGCAGTCACATGCCAGATGTGTTGGACTACAACTCCCATCTTTCCCAGCCAGCCTCTGGAGGGCACCAAGTTGGGGAAGCCTGATTTGATTAAGGATTGAAATTGGAACCTTATGCATGCAAAGCATGACCACTACCACAGAGCTATGGGCCCTGCCTGCATTAGAGATCAACTCTGGTACACCAGCTAAGAGAATGAGCTGTGAACCAAGAAATGCCTAGTTAAGATCCACTATTAACACACTTTAAGCAATTCTACATGAGGCTTTTATTCTGTATCATTACTGAGGCTTCTGCTTCTGGATTCTTTGCAGGATTAAGATTGGCTCCTTTACATATGCTTTTTTATGGGGGGGGAGAGTTTTCTTCCTCTGCCTTTCCAGATGTTTCATTATACAACCGCTAGATGGCAGTGTGATACAGCAGAATTGTGCAATTACACAAGACTCTCATTTCGTCATTTCTAAATAATACCAGACTTCCTTCACAATAATGGTTGCAAAGCATAGGGGAGGACCTGGAGGAGGATGACATCATGTAAAGGATCCACAAACTATCATGAGTGAGTTATCACAAGCACACAATAAAAGCCTTGTGCAGAAAGAGAAGCCACTTTAGCTTCTCTCTGCCACATTAGAATGCTGATATTCCTTATAAAGTTTTTTATGTCTTTATTATAGTAATTTAAAAATACGTAGAAACTGTTTCCCATTTTAAACCCCCTGAAGTGGTTTATAACAAATGACAAAGCAATTCAGCATTATAAAAGCAGAACAATATTAAGACACATCAATGGATTGGGAAAAGCCAGGGTAAACCACTAATAATTATTTAATAATCATCAAAAGCACATGATTGTTGGTACTTGGCATATCGCAGACAGGAGGGGATTCTAGAGAATGGGTGCCACCACAGAGAAGGCCTGTTCCAATGTTCCTGCTAGATGGGACTTTGCAGGATGTGGCACAGACAGCAAGGCTTCCCCTGAAGATGGCCTAACAGATCTATGGGCGTCTCTATATTAAGGGAAATTGCGTTGTTTACCTGGGACTGTTGTGCTTCCTGGTTCTTTGGTGCTATTGATATGGCCTGCATTAAACAGGAGGAAAGGGTTGAAAAGGTGGAAGGCTGTTTCCTGGAGCTCCTTTAAATGGCAGACACATTTGAATCAAAGGAGTGCCTCCCTCCCTCCCTGGCGTGTGTGCAAAGGAGCAAGGAGTGTGTGTGTTGTTTTTGTCTGCTGTAAGTCTGCAACCCTCATCATGTACTTGGGAGTAAGCCCCATTGAACACAATGGGACTTATGTCTGGGTAGACACATGGGACACTACTAACACAAACCAACAGAAGAAAAAGTAATTAAAAACAATCACATTGGATTTAAACCTATAATCTAGCATAATGAAGGATCTTGTTCTTGTGGTCTTACAGAACTCTCCACGTCCCCGTGGCACACTTATTTGGGAGTAAGCCCCATTGAACTTAAAGGGGTGCTTTTGGTGGGGGATCAGGTGTAGCAGGGATTCTTGAGTCAGATCTTGAAATACCTTGAAATTGGCTTGGTAGCAAACTGGGAGCCAGTGCAGTTCTTTCAGGCGTGTTATGTGTTCAGCAAGGCCCTCCACCACCCACCCTGACCAATGATCTTCAATCCTCTCACTGCCCAACACATAGCATCCATCACTTGTTATTGCATGCTAGCAAATGTCAGCCACAGCCCCCCACCCCTCCTTAACCTACCACCCATTCCCTCATTCTGTGATGGAGTTCTCGAGGTGGGGGGCCAGGGAGCAGCCACTGAAGCAGAAGACGGCCCACACAGGCTCTTCAGGGGTGTCTGGCACTTGTTAAAAGGAATACTAACACAATGGCCCTGCAGCACTTTGAAATTCTAAAGTGTTAGATACAATATATAATTATTATAATCTTCTATTTTTCAAAGATATGATGCCCGTATTGAAAAATATTAGCTTTTCCAAACAGGAAATTAATTTCTGCTCTTCATTTCCCCATAAGAAATGAGCCAGGTGAGTTTTGGCACATATAAATCTGACATTTGCTTCTAAACAAAAGCGAGGATTGAATAAAAGACTGGGCGTGAACCCAAAATCTTTTCCATTAAAACAACACACTGGGTGCAAATCCAGCTCTGTTACTGTCAATGGGAGTTCCCCCATTGATTTCAGTGGGAGACAGATTGCTTCTTACTTGCAAGTGCCATACTGCCTATGGCCACAGATTCTCCAGAGGACAAAATAGATAATTATTTCAAATTGGGCCAGTGGAATTGTAACAAGAACTGAAATTTCACAGGTTTTCGCTTTTTCAAGGTTTCCAGCAAAGTTTCAAATGGTGCACCAGCTTGGAAAATGACAACTGAAATTACATATATTCCAAACTATTATTTATTTATTTACTAGCTGTACCCTGCCACGCATTGCTGTGGCTCAGTCTGGTTAAATTGAAAAGAAAGAAAAGACAAAGTGGATGTTTCTAATATGTTTAATTTCACAATGCTTGTGGATATACAATATTTTTAGTTGTTCCATTGTCTATGTAGATATAGAGATTGTCTGGTTTGCCGACTCTAGAACACGCAACATATAATTGTCCATGTGAGAAGCAATCTGTGTCTAGAAAGTTGGCATAAATGGAGCTGTGATGATTTCTGCGCCGAACGACGTCATTTGGAAGCATGAGTTGTATTTCCTGATGTTAGATAGGAAATGCTTTGATTCTGCGGTATATCCGGCAAGCAAAGTTTGTAACGGCTCTGGTGGTTCTCCAAGTTGAGGCAGTTTAATTTTTCCAGCAGCACAACACATTCCTTTTGTTTCTCCATTAAATTTAAGAGCCTTGCAATAAGGACACACTTCAGTCATAGTGCCAATGAGAACATGCCGCCTCAAACTATAATCATCAGCTGGGTTGTACCGGAATGCAAGGCGATTGTAATCGTGTGATTGTTTACCACGGAGTCGTGTTTGACGCTGATGTGCTGTTTCTCGTTGACGTCTTTCAGCCCCTCTCAGCCTTTCGCGTTCATTATGTTGAGAACAAAGCAGATCTGTAGCTGTAGTACGCGATTGCCGTGCTCGCAACCGTGCATCCTCAAGTCTGGCTGAACGTTGCTTGGTTGATTCCTTGGCACGTATTTGAGCCATTTTTTTTTCTTTTTTTCTCATTTGCTGAAGCCTGTTCTTCCTGAGTCTGATTTGCAATTTCTCGTCGCAGTGCTTCCGCTCCGCGAGTATGACGACCTAAGTGTGATCTTCTGCGAGGCATTATTTGGATGAAGTAAAGCAGTTTGTTTGGTTTTTAAAAAAGGTGTTTTTTTTACGTTGAGGAGGTTAGTGGAAACTCATGGCAGTTACCTTTCTTCTGAATGTGTAACTGTCACAGGTGTGACATCTATATTCACTCAGCCAATTGTGAGAGTACATGCAAATAGGAGAGGAGGCAGAGGGAGCGGATTGGCCTACTGGTTGGTGATGTCACAATGATCAGCTGGACTGGTTTTGAGGAGGCCTATTTCTTCGATTTTAAGACAAACCTTTGACCCCATATAGAACATAGTTACATAACAACGCTCACGTATTCGAACGCAACGCTGTGTCAAAATTTCAAAGCAATCGGTGAAGAACTTTCGGAGATATAAAAGCATGTTTTTACGGTGAGGAGGTTACTGGAAACTCCTGGCAGTTACCTTTCTTCAGAACGTGTAACTGTCACAGGTGTGACATCTATATTCACTCAGCCAATTGCGAGAGTACGTGCAAATAGGAGAGGAGGCTGAGGCAGCGGATTGGCCTACTGGTTGGTGATGTCACAATGATCAGCTGGACTGGTTTTGAGGAGGCCTATTTCTTCGATTTTAAGACAAACCTTTGACCCCATATAGAACATAGTTACATAACAACGCTCACGTATTCGAACGCAACGCTGTGTCAAAATTTCAAAGCAATCGGTGAAGAACTTTCGGAGATATAACGACAGTAATGAACGGTCTTTTTCATTTTTATTTATATAGATAGCACCATCCGTGTACACTGATGTTTAAACTGATAGTTTATTGAGCTGATGGAATGTGATATTTATATTTAGAACCTCCTTAATGTTTCTATCATTTGTCTAATTATACCCTATTCTTTCTAACCTTTACTTTTTGTTTTGTAATGATAAATGTTGCTTTCAAATTACATGTTTCTATTTTAAATATATCATCTTCCCCTTTTTTGCCATTGTGTCATGTTTCTTCTTTAATCTTTTCCACCAGTATATTGTTTTCTTAAAGATGCTTTTATTAGCCTAAGAAAACAGAGGGATAATTGAGGACTCGTGTATTCCACCCTGCCCTATATGCCCTCCACACCTGCAGAATATCCATCCTATGGAGTTGAGAACTGGTATAACACGCAGTCCCTTTTCCCAGAGAGCCCTGGGAATTGTAGTTCTGTGAGAGAGGGGTGCTAACCACCTGTAGTGAAAAATTCTCAGTATCTCCCAATTACAAACCCAAGATTCTTGGGAGGGGGAAAATTATGACTATTAAAGTGGTATAAAAGTGTGAAATGTAGATAGGGTTCTACAGCCCCATTTCATATAAACATAAGAACAGTGAATCAGTGGATCACTCTAGACCTGTATCTTATTCCTAGAAGTGGTGAGCAAGGACACAAGGGGTTATCAAATTTTAAAACCAACCATTTTGATACCTGGATAGAACTTTGAGGGTGGAGCCCAGAGATGGACTGATCATGGAGCCAGGAGGTGGGGCTCTCTTTTTTTGGCATAGGTCTAGAGGTGGGGCCCAGAAGCTTTTGCTTAGGAATATTGCCCACTGCACAAGCTTTCTAGCCATCTACAGCAGTATTCCCCAACCTAGAGCTGTCCAGATGTGTTACAACTACCACCAACCCTAGCCAATGGCCATGCTGGCTCGGGCATACTGGGAGTTGTAGTCCATGAGGCATCTATTGTGCACTTGGAATTCCTTACTCACAGTTGTTTATGGGTTCTTTAGATGGCATTGTGACCCTCCAGTTTAGTTTTTTAACAGCACTTTCCTGGGTGTTTTTAGAGTGGAGAAAAGGGGGTATTATTTCTGGAAGCAAAAGAACTACTTGTGTATTTGTGCTATTTCACTATAGCACAGCGCCACTTAGAGGTTATATAGTGGAATAACAGGAAAAGAAAAGCTCTTTATGTAGAGCTTGGATTTCAATTCTGTGATGAAACTGAGTGATACAGTGATTAACAGCCTCATGCCCTAGAACACCCTTCCCCAGCCTAGTGCCCTCCAGCTGTTTTGGACTATAACTCCCAGCATGCCTGACTATTGGCCATGCTGTTGTGACCTGAGGTTTCGTACATCTGGAGGGCACTGGATTGGGGGCAGCATCCTAGAACATGCTGTAGACTCCTTTGAAAGTGCAGCTGTTTCTTGGATGTAGAACGTTTGACTTGTACCAATAGGTCAAAGGTAGGGAGATTCCAGCTGGACATCAGGAAAAACTTCCTGAATGTTAGAGCAATATGACAATGGAACCAATGACTTAGGGAGGTTGTGGGCTCTCCCACACTAGAGGCATTCAGGAGGCAGCTGGACAGCCATCTGTCAGGGATGCTTTAGGGTGGATTCCTGCATTGAGCAGGGGGTTGGACTCGATGGCCTCGTAGACCCCTTCCAACTCTATTATTCTATGATTCTATGACACCAGGTTGGGAAGCTGATTTACAGCATTCACTTTTTTAAAAAAGAAAAAAAGTCTGAGATAGAGAAAAGACAGAATTAACCCCCCCTGTTTTCCTTGCAACTCACCCCCTCAAAAAGAAGTAAAGCCAGCTAGGTGAAATTCTTGCCTGGATTGGTTAGCAGCCATCCTGCAGAGCCCGAAAGCAACTGCCCCTTGTAACCACTATTCAGAGGTATACTGACTCGAAATATGCAGGTACCATTTAACTATCATGATTAATAAATACAGAAACGCCCATCTTCCTTGAATTTATTTAATCCCCCTTACAGCCATTTAAGTCAGTGGCTTATGATCACCACATCTTGGGATAACAAATTCAATAAAATAATAAATTTATTTATTTATTAAATAATAAATGAATTTTGCCTTTCCTAATTAAGACAATTTGTGCTTCCATGCACTCGCAATCCCACATGCAGGAGCATAATGTCAGGGTCACAGTTCCCAGTTGTAACTGTCCCTCTGATAAATACGTAATCAGGCATGTTCCTATCTGTTTCTTATATAAAAGCCCTGAATTCAAGTCCCATGGACTGTTGTTCTGTGGCAAATCATTATTTCTTTCCCTTAGGGCTTCTCTAAACGAGCAATTTTATAGCATAGTCATGGAAGTCTTCGGGTCATTTTGATGACGTTGTGAACCTCCTGCACATCTCCTGCTTCTTCCATTTTAAATTTTTGTTACTATTATTTTAAAATGGATATAAAAATACTTCTGAAATATCTACCATGTGTGGCTGAAGTAGTTCTACAAAACACCCACAGGAGGGCACTGTCCCATTCAATACTATGAGCACTGAGAAGTGGGGACATTTTCAATTACAGTCCA
Organism: Elgaria multicarinata webbii; assembly: GCF_023053635.1. Taxonomy (NCBI): domain Eukaryota; kingdom Metazoa; phylum Chordata; class Lepidosauria; order Squamata; family Anguidae; genus Elgaria; species Elgaria multicarinata. Next base: position 94,043,555 of record NC_086179.1, on the reverse strand, counting down.
CATGCTCGCCCCTCTCCTCCCATGTAATCCATCTCATTACAACTGCACAAGAGAAGCAGGAAGCATAGCGCCGGTAAATAAAAATGATTTCCCTCTAATCTAAAGAAGCCCTAAGTCACACAAACACCATATCAGACTTTGGGCAGGGAGGAAAATTCAGCAAGGTTTAAAGACCTGGATATCGTCAAAGCGAAACTACCCCCCACCTGTATTTTAAGAACATTTTGGTAATTATATTTAATATAGGTCATAATTACTATAACGGCATTATGAATTCTAAAACAAAGATTTGTGCTTTTGTGTATAACAGACTCATTTAAATGTTTTATCAATATTGTAACAGTCAATCAAGGCCTAGAATTAGAGGGCTGATTTATAGGTATCTGTGCTCCTGCAGCATAACAGAGGCCGTAGCTAGACCTAAGGTTTATCCCTGGATCGTCCAGGGATCAAATCTGTTCATCTAGGTGACACACAGGGGATCCAGTGCTCAGGCAGGGGCGAACCCTGGATGATCCCAGAATAAACTTTAGGTCTAGCTGTGGCCTGAGTGATCTGAAATATGGGGCTTGGGAATTGTCCTTGACGTCCTCCCTAAATGATGATCCTGGCTTATTTAGTAGTAACTGAGGTGTTCTTGGTGGCCTGCTCTTGAATGTTAGCTTTCTCTTCCCTTAGAGACTCCATGAAGCCTGAGCATGCACAACTTCTCAAAATGTGTGAGCCATTTTAAAGCATTCAAACTGAGGCTTGTTAAGATAGAAATAAATAAATAAAATCATTATGAGAGTACCATGAGTGTGCAGAGTGGCTTACAGTGTTTCACGAACATGAAAATCCAAAATAGACTAAGCAGTTTAAAATCAACTCTGGTAAGAGTTTGGGAATGACAATTATTAAGGGGGGGGGTGTGAAACGGCATATTATGAGGGGAGACATGATAGCACTCTTCAAATACTTGAAAGGTTGTCACACAGAGGAGGGCCAGGGTCTCTTCTCGATCCTCCCAGAGTGCAGGACACGGAATAATGGGCTCAAGTTACAGGAAGCCAGATTCCAGCTGGACATCAGGAAAAACTTCCTTACTGTTAGAGCAGTACGTCAATGGAACCAGTTACCTAGGGAGGTTGTGGGCTCTCCCACACTAGAGGCCTTCAAGAGGCAGCTGGACAACCCTCTGTCAGGGATGCTTTAGGGTGGATTCCTGCACTGAGCAGGGGGTTGGACTCGATGGCCTTGTAGGCCCCTTCCAACTCTGCTATTCTATGATTCTATAATAGGCGTTCACAGACCCAGCAGTTGTATTCTATTCTTAAGCTAGTCATCACGTCATGTATCTTGCAGCGCATTACGGCGATGATGCAGCAGCCTAGAGGTTCGGTCACAGGAAGATGCACCCTGTGGTGGAGGGATGGCCCCCTGCACCTGCTCAAGGGCATGGGTCACCTGTCCTTCTTTCCCGTGGCCAGAGACCCAGCGCGGGCATGGAAGGCGCAAGGCAGAGGGCTCAACTCCAACGCGGTGCAGCCCATCATTCATAGCGCCTTTGTTCAGAGGCATGGCAAGAAATCGGGGGCGGGGTGGGGGGCAGCCCAGCCTTGGGGGAGAGGTCTGGATGCCATGGCTTCAGACGCCGGGCACGCCTTTTCCCTTTGTAACACACGAGCACCGCTTTCCCATTGGCTGGGGCGAGCCGGGCTGGTTTTCTCTTTAAACCGCCCCTCGCTGCTGCTGCTGCTGCTGCTGCCGCCGCCTCCTGATAGTGTTGCAGGAAGTGTCATAGGTAAAATAAAATAAAATTAAAAAATAAAATTAAAAAAAGGGAGTGACGGAGAGAGGGAGGAGCGACGCCGTAACAAGCTGCTTCTCAGCTGATCAGCTCATGATGGGAGGCGGAAGCGCCTCCTAGCCATGGCCGAGGCCGGAGTTTTGCCAAGGGGTGATATTTCCAGGCATATGCAGGCTGCGACGCGGCCGATCGAGAGGCCGCTCCGGCTCGTTGCAGCCGGGAACAAAACGGGACGGAGAGTTGAGCGGCTCAGGCAATTGTTTTAAAGGGACAAAGCCCCCCCCCCGCCCCTCCCTCTCTCCCCAGTTTCCTACATTGCTCCGGCCAGAGAAGGACCCTCCGGCGCATCCCCCCACCCCGCCGCCCCCGGATGGGAGTCCTCGTCGTCTGCAGAAGAAGCCAGCCTTTCCAGAGCTGCGTGGAAGCCTCGCTGCGTCTCGCCGTCCATTCTTCGGGCGAGGAGGCGAAATTCATGCTTCCCAGCCTCGGGAGAGGGGAGGAGAAAGGAAGGGGCCGCTCGCCGCCAGCTGCAGCAGCCCGCCTGGCTCCGGCTCCCCAGGCAGCCTGAGATGCAATCACTGGCGCCGGCGGCGTCGGCATGGCATCCTTCAAGGCGTTCGGGCAGGCCGGGCCGAGAGACGACGAGGAGGACGGAGGGGACTTGGACCGGTCCCTCCAGCAGATGCTGCGGGCGATAGTGGAGGAGAGGAACCGCGTCACCATCCGCCACGAGATCAGCGGGCTTGGTGAGGGGGGGCGGCGGCGGCTGGGCGGATCCGGGGTGGGGGTGGGGGGTGGCGGCGCGGCGACTGGGGACCCCCGCAGCTGCCTTCGCAAAAGGGAGGTGTCTCTGCCCCGATGCGGTTACGCAGCGCAGCGCCACGGCGCGGTGGAATGGGAAGAAAGGGTTCAGCCTGGCTGCGGCGGCGGTGCGGGGTGGGTGGGTGAGTGGCGTGGCTCCCTTTTTAAAAAAAATTCTCCGGTGCTTTTGACAAAGCCACCTGATATACACGGAAAGTTGGTAGCTGAAGCTTTATGGATGCCATAGTGTCAAAGGGACGGGGTGGGGTGGGGACTTCATATATTACATTTCTCTGCGTATGCTCTTGTTATATTTTAAAAGTGGTACCTTGGGCTTTTTAAAAGCTTTAGCTTTTATGCTGACCACTGAAGGCGTCGAGCTCAATTGACAGAAAAAGAAATCGTCGAGTCTGTGTGGGAACACCCTCTTCTGATAGGGGAGCTTTCCGCCCTGATCCCTGGTATGGAGACCCACTGATACACTCCGCACTTGCTCAAGGGCATGATAATCTTACCCTGCTTCATATGTGCCGGGGGTTAAATTCTGGCATTGGAAACAGTTGGTAGGGGTGATTCCTGGTAGAAATTAAGCCCTGCAAAGGAACACCATGCTACTTGAACTTCCTTTTTATGTTTTGAAATTTGTAAGGGGCATGAAAAAAGAAGAGGATTTTCAGCAGATGCCATTACAGGGCAAAACAGCCCCCTCCCAAATGTTCACTTCTGCACAACGTCTAGTGCTGCAGTCTCACTTTGCATCTGTTCCCCTATTAAGTTTGGATCTCCTATATCCACCATTCCAATTTATCGTGTTTATTTTCTTCCTCTGGGTCAATTAATCCTTAATAATAGCCACCACTTGTACAGTATCTGCAATTGTTAGCAGCTGCTAGGATCTCTACTTAATTGATAAGTGTTTTGAAAGGGAGGGGGGGTGAAATGCACTCTGTGGCTGCCTGCAATTTGTGAATATAATGGTAATAAGTGTGCTGAAGAGTTAGCTCACCCATATTAAATGCTCTTCTGCATGTGACCTTAAGTGTTAAGTTTTCAGTGTGCTAAGTGAGTCTTAGAAACCCAGTGCTTGTCAAAACAAGCTGGTCAGGCCTAACAATTCACAAGTCTGAGGTTTCAATATATTGCCCCACAGTTTCTCTATCCCCCTTGCTTCCTTGATAATGTCAAAAATTGCAATGCAGCAATATGTGAGTGACTCATAGCCCTGGAGTTGTTTTGGTAAACCTAGATGAGAAGCAAAGTTTGTTTAATTTGCCTATGGTTATGTTGATCAAGACTCGATTCCTTGGGTGGGGGTGGGGGTGGGGTGTGTGGAACAAAACAGGCACTAGCTTGGTCACCTATGACAAATAAGAATTGTTCCTTGGAAAGGATGCATTTGTAAACTGTAAGGAAGTCATTTTTTTGTTGTTTTAATTTTCCCTTCAAACTGTCTTTGGGTCATGAATGGCTAGCATGAGTGTGTCTGAGCTACTGAACATTTTGTTGGGCTTGTAACCGAGCTGATATAGAAAGATGGAAGGAGACAGCCAGGAGCTAGGAAGTGGTACAGCTATGTCTTTCTGACGGCTGATTTGAAAGCACTGCAGCAGCATGTTTCAATTGAAATCTACACAGCTTGGTTTTTAGTATTCGTTGCCTACTACCTTCCACTTGCACTGATTCAAAATAACCAGCATTTCTCCTGTTCGAAGTCCTTTTCTTTATTGTCTATCTTATAAGACCGATGGCCGTAATATATGGTGCATGGATCCCATTGTCAGAATAACCAGAGAGCAGGCACATTTTGGACTGCCTAACAGTTGAGATCTCATGTCATGTAGAAACAATCCATTGCCATCTGTGAGGGAATTTGATAAAGCAGCATTGACTTTATTTCTTTTAGGCGGGAAAACAAACAAACAAAATGGCATCTTTACGCAGAGAGAATAAAGCTTGCTGTGTCTTTCAGTTTCTAGAGTGCCATGTAAACAAGAGTGTGCGTCTCCCGTCCCCCTCCAAAAAAGAAATAAGGCCTTTGTAAACCAAATTAGAATCTGCTGTGTTGTCTCCACTTTGATCCAACACCTGTTGTGCAATCTGAGGCTCTGTGTCATTATAGGATCTGGCCTAATCACAGTGTAATTGGGTTAAGAGCTTAAAGAGTAATCTGTTTTCTATGTCTTCCAATGTCCTTTGAAGAAATTGGTCAAAACCTCATACAGACATGTTTTATTTATGCCCAACCCCTATAAATAAGTCTTCTTTAAAAAGCATCCTAAAGAATCCTGAGGTTTCTTGTGGCTTGTCGGGGTTTCCTAATGAAAAGATTGCTAATGTCAGGCAAGCATCCCTGAAAAGGCTTCAGGGCCACCATTGCTAGTACTCGCCTGCAATGGGCAGCCATAAGTCGCAAAGCTGAGTGGCGCTAGGGCCCCCCTCAAAGTTCACAGAAGTTGAACTTAGCGACGCCCCACAGCCCCACATGAAATGAGTGTGGTGTCTAGGATGTTTCCCAGAATCCTCTGTAATGCATAGGGGTTCCTCCATAGAGTAGTTGATGTGGAAGTTATTCCCTAAAGGTTTAAAGTTGGAAAGCCAGCAACATAGAAAAGACGCTCGTGCCTCATGTCTCCGCAACAGTGTTTTCTTCGAACTGAGTATGTGACTTTTCTGTAACATTGCCTTTTGGCTGCAATCCCGTTGTAACTGGCACGTTATTGCAACAGGTCACACACAACCACAGACTTTGAGGCTGTGTTCAGACCCACCCGATCCTCTGTTTCCCATTTCTCAGTTGTCTGCTGCCACAGTCTCGTCTGATAGCAATGGCTGTTCTTTCCTACCACAGTGGAATCAAGATAATATCCTAATACAGCAGTCTTTGTTGCTGATCCTTTGCCATTGTTTGTTGGTGCAGTTTATTGTAGGATTGAGATCCCCCAAGCCCTGTTCTGTAGGGTGTGTGATTGCTTAGCTGTAGTATCTGTTGCTTCTTGGAATTGCATGGTTATTAAATTCTATAACCCCCTTTGTTTAGATTTTCTTTTTACCCTTATCCTCATCTCTATCCGACCCTCCCTGTCTGAATCAATCACTTCGTCTGTCAAGATCTCCTAAGTGCACTGTGGCACTACCTTTGTGTGTGCTGCGTGAGTAAGTAGATACTAAACATTCTCTCTGCTTGTTGCTAACTGTTGTTCATACTAGGAAATCATACTTAGAAAATACTAAAAATAGTAAGACAAAATGTATGTGTCCTTATACATTTCTTTTAGAAGCATGTTGCGAAATAGCTGCCAAGGAAGCCAATATGAGTAACCTGGGATTCTGAAAGCAATGCTGTTCTCTGTCAAAGTGACTCAGGTTATGTACTCATTTTTGCTCTAGTTAAAGGATGGCAATTTTCCAGTGCAATGTATGAATCTGCATGTGATCATTTGGGTCAGATGCATGCAGACATTTCTTTCTTTCCTTAATATATTTATTAGCTGTCTTTCAAGATCATTGCCTTCCCAAGGCAGCTTTCAGCAGATTTGTCAATATTGGACAAATGGTAAAAGCACCTTAAATTTAAACAACAATTGTAAATTAAGCCAGTTAGGGGGGAAATACAATTATATACGGTAAAAAATAATAATCTGTGTCTTAAACTGTATATATGAATATGATTCTTCACCCACACTCTGAGGTTAGCGTCCACCCAACTTCACACTTTACGTGACAGATGTACAGTTTATCATGTCAGAGTCTGGGTCGACCATCAGCTTTACATCTTGTTTAATGTATGCATGTTTGTGTGTATCCCCAAAGAGGTAGCATTAAACGTACTTTTTTTTAAAAAAAGTGTGATAAACGAAAGTTTTCCCCCTTCTCCTTTGTTTTCTTGTTCTGGGAAGAGCGAAGAACTAAACACAATTGGAGTATTTATAGATGTATCTGCAAATGGGAGTTGTGTAGTGCACTTTTCCCATGGGAAGCAAACCTGATTTCTGCTCTCCCCTCTACATGCATTCAACCAACGTACTTGCCTGTGAATTTAATACATCCGTGTTACTGCTTTTCTCATGTTTCAGGAGGGTGGTCTACTTTTTAAAAATGGGATGGGGCGTAGCCACAGGCAGCATTGTGCAGAGTCTCCTGGCTGTCCCAACCACAGGAAATTGTACTCGGTCTTCTCTTTCTGACCTGACAACCTACATACACACCCTAATGTCACTTTGAGAAATGGTAGCCTTCGTGGTGTACGTATGCCATAAAAGCCTTGGCTCGTCAACCTCCCATTGTGATTGTACCATCTGACCCCTAAACCTGATGGAACAGTGGAAGCCTCATTGCTTTTAAAATGAGGATCTGCCCTGCTATAAACTGAGGCAGGCGGGCCTCCATTTAAGAGTGTGTGTGAACACTGCTGCACTTGCTTATTTATTTATTTAAAACTTTTATATGTTGACTTTTGTTGGTGATTTCAAGGCATACGAAACAACTAGCAGATAAAAGCACAACTAACTTCTCTTGGTTGAAGACAGTAAAAAAAAAAGTTTTAAAATGACTGGGTAAATAATAATTAAAAAGTTTTTGCCTGCTGCCTAAGAGATGACAAAGTTAATACCAGGCCTATTTCAAAGCCTTCCTTGAAACAAACCTCACATTTTTTGGAGGTGGTATTTGGAGAAGAGCATTGGCTTAATGTGCAAGCAGCTTGGAATGGGAGGAGGCACTCCTTCAAGTATTTGTGCCCTGAGCCAATTGGGGTTTTAAAGGGTTTGAATTTGGCCAGGCAGCAGTGAATAGGCGGCCAGCTTGCTCACTCTCAACCTCCTTCTCCTCTACCCCAAGCAGGTGGGTAAAGTGTTCAGCGCTCTGCTCTGGAAAATAAGCCCCACTCAGATTTGACAGGTCTGGATTCAAAAGCCAGGTCTGCTGCTGTCACATCTACTTTGGCTTTGTCTGAACTGTTGAAGCAATTGTTGGCTGCTTATTATTCACCTTAAAGGCTAACATATTTATTCTAGTATGAGCTTTTGTGGACATTATCCACCTCATCCAGTGCATGAAATATTAATCTCAAACTGATGAACTGGACTATAGTCCACGAAAGTTTATGCCATGATAATTTTGTTATTCTTTAAAGTGCCACAAGACTCCTCGTTGTTTTGGCTGCAATACACTACTAATATGGCCACCCTTCTGGATATTATTTAGTGATTAGCAAAGGTGAAGTCTAGGCACCCGACTTCCTCTGTTTTCCAACTCAGAAAGAACCTGAGGAGCCTATTAAGCACAGGACCAGGCAGGATGCATCCCATCCAGTAAATTAGAAACTAATTGTAGTGACATCTTTGGATAGTGAGTCAGGAGGATGACAACGGGCCTTCTGAACAGGTTGTATTAATGGTTGGTGAATTTATGCTCTCCTTGCTCATTGCCATGTGCTCTGACAAGCAGACATGAAGCAATAGAATCTGGTGTGTATACATCGGGTGTCCACATCTGAGGTATATATTTGGATTAAAAGAATATTAGTAGACTTGGAGGTCAGGATTGTGTGGGCATACAGAAAAGGTGCAGAACTCCGCTTTTAAAGAAACGTCAGCTTTCATTTTAAAAGGTTCTAGCCCCGTTTGTTGTAAATACAGGCCTCAATGTGCAGGCAATGCCTAGGGAAATCTCAGAAGCCATAGAAGTGTCCTAGGAAGCCTTCCACAGGCATGTTACTGGCAGAGGGGCAACTCAGCCCAACCCAAGCTCCCCCAGCCAATGAATCCGGGGCTTAGGGCTGTTCTGAAAGTCCCAAAGAAGCCGCAAAGCTGTAACAATATCTGAGGATATGTTGTCTTGATGTTTCTCTGTGTCAGCCATCCCCAATGTGGTGCCCCCCAGATGTTTTGGATTACAACTCCCATCAGTTGCAGCCGGCGTGAGTGATAAGAGTAGCTGAAGTTCTAGTGTGCATGAGGCTGGGGTTCTAGTTCCCACTGGCTGCATTCAAGCGTAGTGGTAAATCATAGTTTGCTCCTCTGTGCACTTGGCTTGCTGTTACATAGTTACAGCAAGGGCAAAGAACTAAGCAGTACCAAGGGTATTCACAGATGTACCCGCAAATGGAGCTGCACCGCATTTCCCCCCACAGAGAGCAAGCCTGACTTCTGCTCCTATCCTTGCAATGTGTTCAGCCAACACACTCAATTGAATGCCTCTGTGTTGCTCCTTCTCTCAGGGCTCCCTGACTGCTTTTAAAATGGGCCTCATTTTGTCATAGAAAAGCAGGCAGCACCGAGCAGCGTCTCTTGGCTGCGCCAACCACAGGGGATTTCGAAGGATAAAGGCTATACCTATGCAGGTTTATGCCTCTGGAATATGGTTAATATCTTGGATTTGATACTGGTGAATGGGAGTATGAAGGGCGACAGACCTGGAGAATTTACATTTTTATCTAATTTTGGAGCATCTACAATTGACTGTATTATGATCTCTTACAATCTGTTAACTATGGTGTCCGACTTTAGGGTTGAGTGTCGCCCAGAGAGTGATCACTTGTCTTTGGCCCTAAATTTGGAGTTTGGAGGTGTAAAAATGTGTGTAGAAGACTCAGCGCCATTAAACGATGTTGACCTTAGAGCCTCTCGTATTAAGTGGTCTGCTAAATATGATGATTCCTTGAGACAATTATTCAAATCAGAAACGTATGCAGCTTGGTTCTTCCATTATAACAGCTGATTCTATTGGAAATATCCTAGAGACATATGGGAAGTTAATTCTTTCCCTACAGAATTTTTTAACTTATAAAAATATAAGGACAAAGCCCTCCTCTGCTCCTAACTTTAATTCTTGGTTCGATAGGGAATGCAGGGAGGTGAAAAATAGTTTAGTGACAAAGTATAGACTGTATAGGGAACAGAACATGGCAAGGATTCCTGAAGAATGGTTTGGGATGAAAAGGAAATATAAAGCCTTAATACAAAGAAAGATTTTACTCATCCCTCCCTATCTGACAAGTCACCGAACATTATACACACACACACACACACACACACACACACACACACACACACCCCTCTCTACCGGCTTATGAACTAAAATTTGCTCTTCAAAAATCAACAACACCACCCACACAAGAGGAAAACAAAGGAATCCAGGGTCTGATGGTAGCATTCATGTTGCTTGCTATATAAGACTTGGCTCATAAACCTCCCAGTTTGGTGATACATCCAGAAAACCTCTCCCGAAGTCCTTGCCCGTGGATGGGGTCAGTCAGTGGCAACCCAGCTGTTTTGTTGCCTGAAGTCAAAATGACCCTTCCCTTCGCTAGGGCCAACACTTAAGAAGAAAAGTCTTACTGCACTTTTCGGACCCCTGTCCCCCACCCCCCCGCCTTTATGATGCTGCCTGAAATATGCTGCTTCAGCCCGCTACATGCCAGGGCTGGCCATGTGGGTACTCTGGCTTTACAATAACAATGGTAAATCTAGAAATTTTGAAGCCCCCCACGCTGTTCTATGGCAGCCTTTCCCATTCTGGTGCCCTCAAGTTGTTGGACTACAACTCCCACCATCCCCTGTCACCATGGCAAGTGGTCTGGGATGATGAGGCTTACAGTCCAACAACATCTAGGGTCCAAAGGTTAGTAAGGGTTACTTGAAAACTAGCGTTGGGTAAATGGATGATGCTGGTTTAATTTTTAACATCCAGGCTACATTGTGAAATGATAATAGTTCTTGTGGGGGTGTTACCCTTGGCAAAGATGCCAGGAGCCAGCGTACCCCTGCCCCTCTGATAGTGAAGACCACTCAGCCTGAACTTCACACATGGAGAGTCTTTTTGAGAGAGGTAATGTGGGCACGGAGGTAATGGTGTGGTATATCGCACCACTGTTCCTTTGTTATGCAGGATTTGCTTTTCTACCAAGGAAAGCTATATATATATATATATATATATATATATATATATATATATATATATAAGAGTGGTGGTGAGGTATGTGATGCAAGGCAAAAGTGACGCAGCAGTAACATGACTTTGCTTCCTGGAAAAAAGCGTGATCAAAAAGTGATTTTGCGAAAGCAGGCTGCATAGATGGCTAGCGGTTTGTTACCATGGGCAACTGAACAGAGCCCAGTCTAGACGGACAAGGCATGGACAAGTGCTTTGAGGATTTACCCAGATCTTCATGCAATCGGCTTTGGTTCATCAGCGGGGAACGGGCGAAGAAAGAAAAATGAAGAGTTATGCTACTTAAAAATCCAATTTCACAGGTCAAACTGCAGTCGGAAGTGCCTTTGTGTGGGGTTGGGTGGGCAGAGTCCCGCCGGTCGAACTGAACGTCATCGACGGCACAGATGCTGCTCAGCAAATGAGAGAGGCTTGTTCCTCATCCCTGTCCATATTTCCCTGCTCAAGGAAGCATAATGGAAGCACTAAAATAAGCCCTGTACTTTTCCCCACACCTCTCCCCTCTCATTCACCATTGCTAAAGGTTAAAAGAGCGCTAGATTTTGTGAATTAGTAAAACAGGCTATTCCACTACTGTGAATGGGAGAAGCAGCCCTACTATGTTATTGTGAATGGGAGTAACTGGCTACATGTTGTGAATGGGGAATTCAGGCAACTGCCGTATTGTGAATGAGAGGAACAGTGCTACTATGAAGTAGTGCTGAGGAAGCAGTGCCTAGAAAAGGAAGCCTGTGTCCAAAATTGCCCTACTGCGAATACGAAAAAGAGGGAAGGGGGGAAGGGTCCCAGAGGCACACCCAGGATTTAATGGGAGGGGATGGCCCCCCCTGCATCAGAACCAGTGGGAGCCACCTTTAGGGGAGAAAGACGCACTAAATGGACTTTCTGAAAATGCGCCTTTTCCAGAGCGAAGCTGTGGGATTGCTGCAGACTAGCATCAACGTCATTCTATCGTGATCCTCCCTGATGTGCTCTCACTCCACGCTAAATCTGCCATGTAGTTTTGGCACGGGTCTTAACCCTGATTCTAAATTTGCATCGACCCAAACTGTTCAAACCTATCCAGCGAGTCTTGTAAGCCAAAATTGGATTGGGGATAACCCATATGGAAAGACCTTGGGCTCGTCTACATGGGCGTTTTCCCCCCACGGTAGCTTCGGAGTGGCAGCAGGTGATCTACATGACACAGCCGCCACTCCGAAGGGATCCAGGGGCAAAGCCCCGAAGCTCCGCACTAAAAAAGTCGGGGACTTACCACAGCCTTTTTAGATTGGAGCGAGGCTCCGCACTTCTGCGGAGACTTGTTAAACAAAAAATAATAACTTTAAGGGGAGGAGGGTTGGAAATCCTGCCAGGGAGGGAGCACCCCATTCCTCCCAGTTAGCTGTAGATGCAATCCTTCACATTTACAACTTTTTTTAAAAAAACCTCCAAAACCCCACGTCAGTCCCATTTTTCCTTTAAAAAATCCACTAACCTTAGAAGAGGGGGCGCAGATGCTCCCAGGAGCTTCATGTCTACGGAATGCCCTCAACTGCACTCCTTCCGATGTAGATGGAGCATTAACGTCTTCATCAAGACAAGGGCCTGTTCACCTCTTTTCCTGGGTGTTTTTTCACCTTCCGGGAGCAAACTGTGACTATATCCTATTACGACAAAGCTAGAGAAAAAACTAACCTCTGACTTATTGCATAAAATGTGCCTCTGGGATCAGGTGTTGATCCATATCTGAACTTGAAGACTGTTTTAGTTCTGCTGCATTACGGTAATAGCTACTGAAAAATAAAATATTAAAGATCGCCTTTCCATCTGAGAAAGTGTAACTATAATTTTATAAGCAAAACCATCTTGCGCTTTCTTCAGTACCTCAGAAAGACACCCATACTGAGTGGACCAAAGTCCATATTGAGACTTTGGTAATATAAACATTTATAAATACAAATTTTTATATTTATAATGGAGCTCCGGCTATTGGGCGGTATAGAAATGTAATTAATAAAATAAATAAATAAATAGATTTCAATGTAAGAGATTTTAATTGATTACAAAGCAGATGACTAACATTATTTTTTGCCTATTAATTTTATGCGTCAAATGTATTTACGATATAGTAAAAAAAAGCTGTTTAATTTATTGCAAGTTATTTGAATTCTTATACGAACGTATTTTGCATTTTATTTAATACGAAATGCAAAGGGGGATTGCCTTGACTGCTCTGTCTTTAATGGCTTGCAGTCTGCTCTTTATTTTAAAAGGAATGTAAGCAGGAAGTTAATAATGGTTTCTCCTTGCCTATCGATAGGTATTTTTATATGAAAGTTTTTGGTGGCAGAACTGTGGCGTAAAAGCATGTCATGTCTCGTTCCAGAGTCCTGACTGGACAACATGATTTTAAATCACATTGTTTAGCGGGCAAGAATGATGTCACCATAGGTCTTGGCTGCACACTGAAGTGTTAGCTTTGTAGTGTGCATTCTGCTGTTGTTCAGAAATGTAGACATTTTTCTCAAAATCAGTTCTTTCTCTTCTGTGTGTTTCCTTGAATGGCCTCAGAGCCAATAGCAACAGGAACTCCATTCTCATCTTTGACTTAAAGGAAAGTTTAGGAATATGCACAATAATTTTTACTCTTAGCATGATTAGCCTGAAGAACACTAGCTGATCTTTCTGTGGATTTAAGAGAAACATATTTGCCACTGAGAGGAAATATAATAAATAAAGACAAAGTTATTTCTATTTTTTTTTAAATAATATTTTCCATTTCCTCACATCCCTTTCCCCAAGAGTTCGAGTTGATGCTTATTATGGAGATTATCTTGTTTTATCTTCATAACTAGCTCACGAGGTATGTTATGCTGAGTCAAAGTGACTGGCTTAAGATCGTCCAGTGAGCCCCACGGGTGGCAAAGATTCCAGTCCAAGGGCCGACCTACACCAAGCAGGATATGACACTTTTAAAACGGTATGAAAACTGTATATGTCATGTGTCCTGGGCCTGAACAGTTGTCATAACCATTATAAACCAGAGAGCGAGTGTGATGTAGTGGCTAGAGTGCCAGACTGGGAGTCGGGAGATCCGGGTTCTAGTCCCCACTCGGCCATGGAAACCCACTGGGTGACTTTGGGCCAGTCACAGACTCTCTGCCCAACCCACCTCACAGGGTTGTTGTTGTGAGGATAAAATGGAGAGGAGGAGGAGGAGGATTATGTACGCTGCCTTGGGTTCCTTGGAGGAAAAAAGGCAGGATATAAATGCAATAATAAATAAATAAATAAATAAATTAAAATAAAATAAACCGTTATAAGCAGTAGTGTAGATCCTGGCCTAGTCTTTCTGGTCCAAGTGCAGCCCTCCGACCACCCACCTTGTCTTGTAGCACTAGAACTTGGGGTCACTCACTTAAGTTGATTGACAGTGAATTCAAGACAGACGGCAAGAAAGCACTTCTTCACACCATGCACACCTGGGATTCATGGGCACCAGATTAAATTATTATTTAAAGGGTTAGACGATTCCGTGGAGGAGATGTCGATCGGTGACTAGTATTTATGAAATTCTGTCTTCCGAAACGATCATCTGCTGAATACCAGATGCTGGGGACAAACGATTGGGCAAAGGCTGTTGCTTTCATGCCCTGTTTCTGGACTTCCCATTGTCATCTAGCTGGCCAGTGTTGGGTAGAAGATTCTGGGCTAGGTGGTCTGTATCTCATCCAACACTCCTGCTCTTACGTTCACTGAGTTGGAACTGAAACGAGGGTTTAGGGAGCGACTCTCAGCATGGTGTGCCTTTCTTGTGTATGAATCCCTCTGTCTGCACCCCTAGTTAATTCTATCTGACTGCATCACTGGGTGTCACATTGCTGGTTGGGTTAAAATACAACCAGGCAGGCACCTCAACGGACTCTGACAGCCCGCCTTTAATCCAAAGGGGCATTTGTGTTTTCCTTTTTAATTTCCTTTTAAAAATTAATATAATACTTGTACTCTGCCTTTTAATCAGAAGACTCCTAAGCCTGTTAACAATATTAACAGTTTTAAAAACAATACTAAAGTAAATAAAAAGAATAACATAGCCACGGCAGAGTTCCTGAAACGGAAAATTTAAGTGGAGAGAAACCGTAATCAACTATTAAAGGAAGCCAGATTCCGGCTGGACATCAGGAAAAACTTCCTGACTGTTAGAGCAGTGCGACGGTGGAATCAGCTATCTAGGGAGGTTGTGGGCTCTCACACACTAGAGGCCTTCAAGAGGCAGCTGGACAACCATCTGTCAGGGATGCTTTAGGGTGGATTCCTGCATTGAGCAGGGGGTTGGACTCGATGGCCTTGTAGGCCCCTTCCAACTCTGCTATTCTATGATTCTATGATTCTATTCCCAAAAGCTGCTGAAAAAAACGAAGTCTTCCGTGGAAAGCAAGCAACGAGGAGAATGTTCCACAGAACAGCGGGAAAAGCCTAGTTCTGTATAACACCGTTTTTCAGATGGGAGGAGTAAACACAGAGCAGGGCCTCCATTGCTGGTCTGAGGGTATGAGTAGGCTCATATGGAAGGAGGCAGTCCTTCCATAAAAATTAGTAATTTTAGTAATTTAGTAAAAACCATGAAATTTAGTAATTTCATTTGGGCGTATCCAATTGGACATAAACACCAACATAAATTTATTTTATTAACTTTTATTTACAATATTTATATACTTCAAGAATTTTGGAGCAGTGAACAAAACAATAAAAACACATTAAAATACATTTTTAAAAGAAACAAAGTGCAACTAAAACAGCAGCTGGTCTTTCAGGGAAAGCTTCCTGGAACAACAACGTTTTCAGGAGGTGCCGGAAGCAATGCAAGGTTGGCTCCTGCTTGTCCTCCAAAGGTAGGGAATTGCATAGGAAGGGGGCCACCACATTGAAGCCACTTCTCCTGGTGGACTCCAGTCAGACCATAGTTCCATGTGAAACCACCTGGAGCATGCTCTCAGACGTCCTCAGTGTCCAGGCAGGTTGATAAGGGACAAGATGCTTTCTCAGATATCCTGGTCCCAAGTTGTTTAGGGCTTTGTACTCTAGTACTAGAACCTTAAACTTGACCCAGTAGCGAATAAATTACGTTCCACTACCATGAGGTGACTAAGCAGGGAAACGCAAGGTTCTTCCAACAAGGCTTCCATGGTACCATCACCCTGCCTCATACATGGAATTTTATGGGGTGGGGGGTCCAGACGTCATTGTCTTCCACTTCTAATCTTCCCATGTTTTTCTACCGGTTCTTTCATCTGTAAGGAGAAAAAGACAGGATAGCTGCACGTTGCCTTCTGATTGGAAGCTGCCTTATACTGGACCATTGGTCCATCGAGACCAGTATTGTCAACACTGACTAGTAGTGTCTCTGCAGGTTTTCAGGCAGGATTCTTTCTTCGCCTTACCTGGAGAGGCTGGGCATTGAACCTGGGACATTCTGCACGCAACATATTTGAACTGTCGTCCTGGCTCTTAACCTCAGCTCTAATGTCACTTTGCCCAAATTACCAATGAAGCATGCGACTGAATTCTTAAATCCTTTGAGAATGTTATAGCCTACCCAGCCATTTGGCAATATTTCCTAAAGTTGTTTAACCTAATATAATAAACACACCTAACGGGATTTCTAGAAGATAATTATAACTACTTGTTGCACTGATTGCTGCATTATAGATCCAATTAACTTGAGCACTGTGAAGTTCGTTTAGGTAAATAACATCCCACCATCTTTAAAATGATAGCTCATCTAAAATTATTGTTGCGTTGTTGATTATAATTGTCTTATTGGGGCCACTTTTAGTTATTAGGCTCTTGGTTTTGTCATTGTGGCTGCAAAATTGGCTCATAATAGCAATGATTGTGCTTGGATAATGTACATAGTTTCAAACTAATAATTGGATAAGAACCCCTGTTTGGCTGCTATTTGTACAACTTTTGAGAATTAGACATTCTTCCTCTCTCACCAATAAAAGTAGTCATCCAAATTACTTTTTCTGTATTTTTGTCTTTCTAGAAGTAAAAATGTTACGGCTGTGATCTGATGCCTGGTCATACTAAGAGATGACCATGGCCACAGCTAGACCTAAGGTTTATCCTGGGATCATCCAGGGTTCACCCCTGCCTGAGCACTGGATCCCCTGTGTGTCACCTAGATGAACAGGTTTGACCCCTGGACGATCCAGGGATAAACCTTAGGTCTAGCTATGGCCCATGTTTCATTTAAAAATTATGTGCCCCTTGGGCAGGGCCAGCACACAGTGTGATATGCAGAACCTGCAGGACAGGAATAGAGTCAAATGTAAGAATTGGAAGGTTGGGCACAGCCTGGAGCAATCTTGAGAAGTCAAGGTTGAACGTAGGATAGAATCTGGAGAGTAAGGGGAGAAGTCAAGGCAGAATTTTATGGGTAAGAAGCTGCAGTCAGAACAGAACAATGATGCGTAGAACCTAGTAGAATCTGGCTGAATGTGGAATTTATTGGTTCCTTCGACCGTAATCCTGATTTCATCTGAATGACGTTATTGTATAGTAAAATATTTGTTATTTGGCAACTCCAGTCAAACAATTGTATTTTTAAAGGTTTTATTTTAGATGAATATGCCCCCCACCCCCGTGATAAAATAGTGCTTTGTTCCTTGGTACAAAAAGGGTGAATGAATGTAAGCAATTTAAGATATAAAATTCATCTTAAAATATCTACACGACATTTATACAAAGTTAGACGTGGTTTTGATTGGTTGTGGTAAAGGGAGCTGCCGATTCCTTGCGAACAGCTAGTGGATTTTGCTTTCTATAAATCAGAGCTCGTGTAAACACACCAGTTTGCACTCTGTCATAACTCAGTCATAGAGCTAAAAGTAGTTGTTTACGGATCCTACTGAATTAAACTGCAATTGTGGACTACTGCATTGCGCTTAAGACAGTTCTTCGAAACACTTCATGTACGTGATATCAGTAATTCTTATAGATTCTTACAGCTGATTATATTATCTCCATATTGCAGAGTTAGGCCCTGAGGTTGAGAGACAGTTGCCTGCCTAAGCCCTTCCAGTGAGTTTATGGCTGTTACAAAGTCCGTTTCAGTAGCAGTAAAAATGTACTAGCTAAGGTTTATTTAAACCTTCCTCTCACCAAGCACATGTAGTGATGTTGTTACTAACTGAACAACTCCTAGCCTTTCCCCTTCCTACTGATGTCTCAGTAATTAATTTTCTGACTATCCGGACCCTTTGTCAACGGCACACGTTATATATAATAAGTAGGTTTGTATGCTATATGAGCAACAGAATCATGATACGAGGTCTGCCATATTGCAAGAGCATGCAATAGGAACATCGCTGCTGGAATGCTGCAGAAAATAAGGACCCTTCCTCCACTTTATTTTATGGTGCAAATTATCTCTTCTGGTGTACATACAACTCTGGATTTCTCATGCTCTCAATCCAGACCCACATCCAAACCACAAGTTGATGTTTTACTGGGCTGTGGATTTGCTCAAATTTTCCCAGTTATGGGGATTAGATGAATAACAAATGACCAGGAAACCACCTTGGATTTGAATGAATGAGTAATTCAAGATGATGATGATGGTGATGATGATGATAAATGTGCATTAACTTCTAGCATTTTTTTTGGTTCACACAATACTAGGTAAGCTTCAAATACTCTATGTTGGATCATTGATGATCACTGATGTGTGTGTCGAATGTTGCTGTAATGGTCCACTTGGCAATATTATTGGATGCACGGACCAAGATGTTCACCCTGCCATGTTTGTGTTGTAGTGGAACCTAGGGAGTAACATAAATAGTTTGAAGATGCTTTTGAAGGGAAAGAGCTATGTAACAGCAATGAAAGAGGTCTATTAATGAGGCTCCTTCGTTTTGCACATAGAATAAGCCATTTTTGGCAGCTGTTTCCTCTTTTGGATGTGAGCAAAGTCCACTTCACAATTAATGTGGTAGCTATTGCCTAGCTTGGAAGCAGTTGCCAAAATTTCTCCCACGGTTCCTTCCACATTAATGAAACCTGACTGTAGACTTTAATCTCGATGCGGCAGGCACTCTCTTGCGTATGTATTATTTGCCTGGTGGATAGAAAGGTGGAGAGGTAAGTTCTTTTTCCATATGAGGACAGTGTTGGCTTTTTTGAGTACATGAACCAGGGCTTAGCGTACAATTCAAAATGATGCATAACCAGTGTGCGTGCTGCACTTCCAGCAGATGCAAAGGAAAATCCCAACACCGAGAATTTTGATACTGGCTGCTGCATCCAGCATCTGAAGGATAAAAAGTGCTAATTGTTATCATCATTGCTGGTGGCCTTTGCTCTTGCATCTGTAAACAATATCGTGCTACGGACACATGGTTTAGTTTGGCTCCAAAGGCAAAGCTACGTACAAGACCTTGTATGCTCTCAGCTTAAACAACAACAACACTTTCCATTCATTCCTCTTTGAACAATTGAAGTACTATATTTGGGGATATCACTATGGTTGTGGAGATGGTGACCGTTGATCCTCCTCTCTTGTCCATTGATGTGTTTGCTGTTGTGCTGTTGTCCAGGGATTCTATGCATAGTAAGTTAATGGAATGTCTTCGCATCCTAGATATATTGGGTGCATATAGGCTGTTGAAGAGCAGAGTCTATATGGTTCTATTAACATGAGGTGCACTATTAATATGAGTTGCACATTAAATGAGTAGGTTATTTTAAGTGTGGATTAAATGTCGCTGTGGATTTACTCATTGTTTTTCAGCACTGTGTGTGTTTAAGCGGCTGTCAGTTCAAACAGGAAACCAGAGATGCTGAGTAATCTGTTTTTCGCATTGCTAACCATTGTGTTAATCAGTAGGACTTTATAGTTTGCTTGGGTGAATAATTCTTTTTTTAGAACATAAAAATTCAGGGTGCTTCTTTTGACATGGCCCACACCTCACTATGAGACTTGCCTCTGTAGCTCTTTGTAAGCTATCTCCACCTCTTAGAATGAGTAAACAATGATCTATTTTTAAACATAGGGATCTACCTTACGCTGTCAGACCTTTGATCTGCCTGGGCCAGTGATGTCTATTCCCAGTGGCAGTCCAGAATCTGAGGCAGGATCAGGGCTGACCCAAGACCTTTGGCTGCCTGGAGCATGGAAGATGGTGCCAACTCTCATTCCATGTACAGAAGCTGACTGGACTGGCAGCTTGAGTTTTTCTTGATGCACCAGCATCTTCAACCACGCCTTAAGGCAGCTGGCTAGCTTAGGGGGCACACGGCAGGCCTCCTAAGCTAGCCGGCTTAGGTGTCACACAATTCTCTCCTTCAACACCTTGCTGCTGCCTGCCAGCATTTGCCATCACCTCACATTGCCTAATAGTAGGGCCAGCCGTGGGCAGGGGTCTTTCCCAGGGATGTTACCTGATGCCAGGGGTTGAACGGGGGGCACCTTCTGCAGGTTTTTTTTTTTTTTAAATTTTTTATTCATTTTCTACACTATATAAACATAAAAAAAACATTCCAAAATATAACTAAAACAACACAATAGGAAAAAAAAAAACTTCAAACATCTGCTACATACATATTGAATAATTGTTGAGTACAAATATCAAAAACTATTACATATACCTTATCACACTACAACATCTTCGTTCTTAACATAAAAGTGCACCCCCCACCTCGGGATCATTCTTGAGTCCAAAATCTAATCGTTTCTTCTGCTGGTGGTTTCCCACTTCCCTTAGTAAACACAAACACTAGGAACTGTTTCCAGATTCCTTCGAACTCATTTATTTTAGTTACGCCTTTTCTCCACTTAATATTACATGTCAGTTTATCATTAATGGCTATGTCCCATACTTCTTTATACCATTCCTCAATAGAATATTCCCCTTGAATCTTCCAGTTCCTAGCTACCATCAGTCGTGCTGCAACCAACAAACTCGATACCAGCTCTATAGTTCCTTTTCCACACTTTATATCTTCAAATAGTGACAGCAATGCTATTTTTGGTGTTTGTTCTATTTTCATTCCCACTATTTCTTCAATTTCTGAGAACACCATCTTCCATAATCTTTGTACATATTTGCATTGCCACCACATATGTAAATACGTTCCTTTTTCCCCACAACCTCTCCAACAATTCGCTGAATGTTGATCACTTATCTTATTCAATCTAACCGGGGTTAGGTACCACCTCCATAAAATTTTAAAATAATTCTCCTTTATTCTTACTGATAAACTTCTCAACACTCTTTGTTTCCATAGTCCCTCCCAGCTCTGTCGCCCTATTTGTATCTTCAAATCTGATTCCCAAACCATTTTCTCTGTATTCTCTCTAAACTCCGTCTCTAACAATATTTTATATATTTCACTCATTAATCCTTTTAAAACTATACTACCTCCTTTTCCTTCCTCCTTACTTCCTACTAATTCTTCAAACCTCGTCATCTTTCTGCACATTCTATTATCTTTAATCCACTTTTTATTCCATTGATCTAATTGACCATACTCTAGCCACGATAGCTTCTTCTCCTTTAACAAATTTTCCATATCCTCTCTTGTTTTAATATCTCTTACCCAATCCTTTAATTTTATTTTATTTTTCTCTTTTAATATTTTACATAATCTACCCTTTAGATCCTTCTGCAGGTTAAGCATGTCATCTGCTGCTCAGCTACAGCCCCTCTTGTTTCGCTCTAGTTCATGAAAGCCTTTATGACAACGCCGTTTTTCATTCAGTAGGAGGACTTGAGACCCTTCCTGGCAATAGATTGCATTTCCCCTCTTATTAGGACAGGGTGCCGCAAGTCCAAAGAAAAGCTCACATATACTTTTGGCTGCATTTGTGTATTTTATTTTATTTTATTGGAAAATGCTGTCAGCTCTATGATAGAACTCCCCATGCTGCATTTGAAATAACTCCAGGATGCAGATTTCAGTTCTATTATTAGTAATAGTAAAGTGCTGAGTAGTGTTTCCAGGGGTGTCTTGTTGTATGATTTGTAAGCCTCTTTTAGTAAGCTGGCAAGGAATTGATTTAAGGGACAGGCAACTGGGCTTCCAAGAACTCTTGCAGGGGTGGGGAGGGGTTGTGGCTCAGCGGTAGAGAGCACCTGCTTGCAATGCAGAAGGCCCCAGGTTCAATCTCCAGCATCTCCAAACAGGGCTGGAAAAACCACCTGCCTGAACTCCGGAGAGCCCCTGCCAGTCAGTGATGACAATTTTGGGCTAGATGGACCATGATCCAACTCAGTATACGGCAGTTTCCTGTGTTCCTAATGGAATAAGAACTTATAAATGCATCTGTCATTAAAAATCAAACATTTATCTCTCAAATAGTTTTACTGTTTATCCTGCTTGCCTCTCTAAATACATTATTTGTGTTTGAATAACAATTGGTACCTTTTCAGCCTTACTTCTGTTTGAGCCTGTAGAGGAATCAGAGAGTGCCGAATTCCTAGTTGGTCATTCCTAATTTTAAATAAAGAGGGACAGAGACAAGGTGGGGATACCTGGACCACGTGTCAGAAGTGTTAGCCATTATCTTGAAACTGGAGATGCTTCCTGTGCTTTCATTTGCCTGTTTAATCTGGCTTGGGAGTGCAATGTCTGACAGAGCCTCTTTCCCTACATGTGTCTACACATATACTACACTCACCATCTGAGGCCTTCCTCTGAACGCCTCCTCCAAGGGAGGATTGGAAGGTGGCAAAAAGGGAAGAGGGCCTTCTTGCAGGTAGCCCCCTGACTGTGGAGCAATCTCTCCCCAGTGAGAGCCACCTGGTTCCAAAATTGTAATTTTTCAACTCCAAGTTGAGTCCTCCCTCTACTCTCAGGCATTTTGCACCAGGTCTTGGGATTTCATAGAATCATAGAATAGCAGAGTTGGAAGGGGCCTACAAGGCCATCGAGTCCAACCCCCCTGCTCAATGCAGGAATCCACCCTAAAGCATCCCTGACAGGTGGTTGTCCAGCTGCCTCTTGAATGCCTCTAGTGTGGGAGAGCCCACAACCTCCCTAGGTAACTGATTCCATTGTCGTACTGCTCTGACAGTCAGGAAGTTTTTCCTGATGTCCAGCCGGAATCTGGCTTCCTGTAACTTGAGCCCGTTCTTCCATGTCCTGCACTCTGGGAGGATCGAGAAGAGATCCTGGCCCTCCTCTGTGTGACAACCTTTTAAGTATTTGAAGAGTGCTATCATGTCTCCCCTCCATCTTCTCTTCTCCAGGCTAAACATGCCCAGTTCTTTCAGTCTCTCTTCATAGGGCTTTGTTTCCAGACCCCTGATCATCCTGGTTGCCCTCCTCTGAACACGCTCCAGCTTGTCTGCGTCCTTCTTGAATTGTGGAGCCCAGAACTGGACGCAATACTCTAGATGAGGCCTAACCAGGGCTGAATAGAGAGGAACCAGTACCTCACGTGATTTGGAAGCTATACTTCTATTAATGCAGCCCAAAATAGCATTTGCCTTTCTTGCAGCCAAATCGCACTGTTGGCTCATATTCAGCTTATTTTATTTATTTATTTATTACTTATTTTATTTATTTATTTATTTATTTATTTATTTCATTTTTATACCGCCCAATAGCCGAAGCTCTCTGGGCGGTTCACAAAAATTAAAACCGTGAAGAGCATAAAAACAACCAACAATTTTAAAACACAAATACAAAATACAATATGAAAAGCACAGTCACAGCAGATTATAAACTCGAAAACTTCAGAGTACGTCACAATCAAAGCAGATTTTAAGATGGAAAACTCTGGAGTCCTTTGCACGCAATTTGCAGTGATTGCCCAGTATCACGCTGGTGTGATAAAGCGTCATGTCTCACGGAGAGTGAAGTCCATAAATGTAAGTAGTATGTCCTTCTTTCTGTCCTGAATCTCATGCCAATCAGATTAAATGGATGACCACAAGATCTAATTTTAAGAGAAAGAGAAAAGCCTACCCATTTGCTTTTTCAATACTACACATAAGATCATAAGCCTCTTATCATGTTTCCCTTCATTAGTCCCACCACCACCACCAAACTAGAAGTTGCATTTACTGTAGCCTTGTAGCCTTGTAGGCTTTCCTCATAGGAAAGATATTCCAGCCCCCTAGTTATTTTGGTTGCCTTTTCCTGCACCTTTTCCATTGGTACAATGCCTTTTCTGAATTGTGGCAACAAGGTGTATGCATAGTGTTGCAAGTGAGGTTGCATCAAAGATTTGTGCAACGGAATGACAATACTGGCAATCTTTCCATTTTGATGCCATAGTGTCCCCTTTCAGGCCAATCTGAGGTTTGGGGATGGAGATAAAGTTCTCTCCTGCCCTTCTTCAAATGGTTTCCATTCCAGTCTAATTGCCATTGTCCGCCCACCCACTCACCCCTATTATTACTCAACACTTTCTAGTCTCTGCACCGTTTTCAAATGAGCACTTTGCACAAATCTCACAACCATCAAGAGGCTGAACTGCCAAACTGAATTACTAGAATCTAATAATTAGGAGGAAACTACTAATCTAAAAACATATACACAGATCTCCCAGTGCAAACAATTACGAACACATCTAGAACAGGCTTCACATTTTTACCTGCATTAATAGAAGTATAGCTTCCAAATCACGTGAGGTACTGGTTCCTCTCTATTCGGCCCTGGTTAGGCCTCATCTAGAGTATTGTGTCCAGTTCTGGGCTCCACAATTCAAGAAGGAAATCAAGAAAAACTTCCTGACTGTTAGAGCAGTACGACAATGGAACCAGTTACCTAGGGAGGTTGTGGGCTCTCCCACCCTAGAGGCCTTCAAGAGGCAGCTGGACAACCATCTGTCAGGGATGCTTTAGGGTAGATTCGTGCATTGAGCAGGGGGTTGGACTCGATGGCCTTGTCGGCCCCTTCCAACTCTGCTATTCTATGATTCTAAGTACTCCCATGCATCCTGCTTTAATTGTGCTATAAAGCCAAAAGACATGTCCTATTTTGCTAGTAGTTTTGGAGTGAATCATTTGTTGTTTTCCGAGCAGCCTCTGGGGGTGCAGGAGCAGGATTTGATATGTTTAAAGAAAAATTACTGTGCCAATTTTGATGTCTTTATCTTTAAAACTTATGCAGATGTAAGCATTTAAGTTTTAAAGATAAAGACATCAAAATTGGCACAGTAATAGATATTAGGGTGAGCTTCAAGCATAACAAATTTGAATCAGATTGGGTCATCCGTTGATTTTTTAATGATTTTTTACATTTCCCCCCTTAAACCCATTTCCTGCTATGTAAAGGAGCTTAGGAGTGTTACCGCCTGGGGTGTGATTTAGCTAACACAACAACAACCTCGACAGCTTAGCAATGTAGGGGATAATTCTAGAGAAACAGGTACATGGGATGAAGCTAAAGTTGTGCACTCTTTAAAGTGACTTTAAAGATGGCTTTAAAGTCACTTACACTCCTGGAGGAAAACTCTGGCAATGACCCAGGACTGGGACAACTTGACCCAACGTCTTCCACATGAAGTCCTGAGATTAGTACAGAGGCTCTGCTCTCCATCCCCTTACTATTGAAGTTGCCACAGGAAGGTACAAGCGGCTCAGCCTTCTTTGCCGTAGCACCAGCATTTGGGAACGTCCTCCCTGAGGAGATCCGCTTTCCACTTGAGTTTTTAAAACATTCTTATTTTAAATGTTTAATATTTTATGATCTTCTTTTAAGTCTCTTGCTGCTTTTTATAATTTAAATTCAGGTTTTTGTAATCCTGTGCTCTTGGGTTAATGGTTATATTTATATTTGTGTCTTCTAAGCTGCTTTGGGTATGCATATTTTTTAGAAAAGCGCGATGGAACTTGAATAAACACATACTTCTTTTTCTCTCTTCAAATTGTTTCTGAGATTTAAAAACAACAATGACCCCACTACCCAGCAATGCAGAACCTGCTTTAGGAGTCCCTTTATGTGACACGTGTGTGTGTGTGTGTAGCTGTATTATTAAAAAGCTGAAACGTTTGAGCAGACATATAATTTAGGAGTTCAAAGCCTTCTGGAGATAAAAGAGTTTGAACAGATAGATGCTCTTTTCATTGGAAATGTTCTCAATTGCCTTTGGAGGGAAGACAAGACAATAAGTGGAGTTCTGGTGTAGTGGCTAGGAGCTTGACTTGAGAAATGGAGAATCCCTGTGTCACTTCTTATCCCTTACTCCTTTCCCCACCTTAATAAACTTCATATCTACCTCTAGAGCTGTGTGTACCTCCTTTCAGGTAAACCTCAGTATTAATTTCAATGGTTTTGGGTGGGGTGCTTTTGCTACCATGTAACATTTTGGGCTTGGGTCTTAAAATAGGTGCCTTCTACAAACTCCGGTTGGTGGCCCAGCTACGCCCCTATCTAGACAGGGATAACCTGGCTTCAGTTGTCCATGCTCTGGTAACCTCCAAGTTAGATTACTGCAATGCATTCTACGTAGGGCTGCTTTTGAAGACAGTTCGGAAGCTGCAGCTCGTGCAGAATGCAGCGGACAGATTAATTTCTGGAACTAGAAGGTCTGACCATATAACACCTGCTCTGGTCTGCTTGCACTGGCTGCCTGTATGTTTCCGAGCCCACTTCAAGGTGTTGGTTTTGACCTATGAAGCCTTACATGGCTTGGGACCACAATACCTGACAGAACGCCTCTCCCGACGTGAATATACCCGGTCACTACGTTCAACATCTAAGGTCCTCCTCAGGGTGCCTACTCCGATAGAGGCTCGGAGTGTGGCAACGACGGATAGGGCCTTTTCGGTGGTGGCCCCCAGGCTATGGAATGATCTCCCTGATGAGGCTCACCTGGCACCAACGCTGCTATCTTTCCGGCACCAGGTTAAGACTTTCCTCTTTGCCCAGGCATATGGCAGCACATCTTAATCACCCACATGTTTAGTTTTTAATCGGTTTTTAATGCTTTATGTGTGTATGTTCTGTGTTTTAGAGTTTTAAATTTTGTATACTTGTTTTTACCTCAATTTTAGAATTTCTGTAAACCGCCCAGAGAGCCCTGGCTATGGGAGCGGTATATAAATGAAATAAATAAATAAATAAACCCAGGGCCAGCACCAGACTATATTGCGCCCTAGGCAGGCGCGTTCAGAAGCCTCTGCCCTGCCTCTCCCCATGCGTGCGCCCACCCGCTCCCAGCTTTCAAGCCAGGACGCTAGGGTTGGGGGCCGGGGCGTAGGCTTCGAAGTGGCGTGCCTGGAAGTGGCTTCCTGGTGCGTTGTACTGAAGTCTCCACCCTGCGCCTGCTCCTGGCTTTGAAGCCAGGACGCTGGGGTTGGGGGGTGGGGCGGAGGCTTCGAAGTGGCGTGCCCAGAAGTGGCTTCCTGGCGCGCCGTTCTGAAGCCTCCGCCTCCAACCCCAGCATCCTGGCTTCGAAGCCAAGCAGCTTCCAGCCAGGCGCTGGCTTCGAAGCCAGGACGCTGGGGTTGGAGGGCGGCGGCTTTGGAACAGCGCGCCTGGAAGCCGCTCTAGGAGAGCAGCTTCCGGGTGCGCCGTTCAGTGCCCTCGTTTGCTTGGCACTTTAGGCCACCGCCTGAGTTGCCTCCATGGCAGCGCTGGGCCTGCTTGAACCCCTCTTTTAGTGGCCCCAAGTATATTTTATATTGTATACTTTTACCTGTATGCCGCCCTGAGATCTTAATGATATAGGGCGGGATACAAATGTTTTAAATACATATATAAATAAATAAATTAATAATAATGTTCTAGAAGGTTGAAGAATCCCTTGGCTTGGGCTGGTGCAGATGTAAAAGGGATGGTGACAGTCTATTGACTATTTGCTGTCTCAGCCTGCCTTGCAAGGAGTATGGGTAATCCCCTTTCTCCCTTCACAGCCCCAATGGCTGGAAGCAAATTAGGGGCTGTACAGCAAACGTTATTCTCTTTTTCTATCAGTAGACATGTCTAGACCAAGGTATTCAAAGCAGAAATGCTTGAAGCTAATCCATTATCTCCGTGTTTTGAGAATGGTGGCCCTTGAATATCTGATCAAGCTAGATGGAGGAGACTGCCTCTTTTTTACTTAATTGACACATTTCCTGTTGACTAGGTTTCTTGGCCAATTCTTGGAAGTGTGAACTGTGCTGTGAACTTCAGACTATTTGGAGAAGTCTTGCACATCACTTACTGTCCCCTAAGGCTGTCCTGGATTTTGTTATTTTAAGTCTTGTCAGTTAGTACATGAAACACTAAAGGAGAAGTTGAAAACTGATGGAGTGGAGCTGTATCAGCATTTCTCTTTGTAAGAAGGGGAAGGCAAAGGGTGGGTACAGGAAGTGGTGTTGCCAGTGAGGTATAATGGATGGTGTGTAAGCTTTGAAGCCAAGAACCTCACTGGGAGACTTTGGGTCAGACAGGCTTTCTCTCTCTCATGCCTGACTACAGATGTAACATTTCCAGAAATGTTAAAGCCATGGGAAAAAAAAACGGTTTTTCCTGGGGGGGGGGGAGGGGTTCGAAAAAACCCCTGAAATTTCTGGAAAAATTGAAATAATGCAATATTAGCACTTTTTACAGATTGAAAGTCACTTTGTTACTTTAGGAACATAAAATGTAATTATGTCCAAGTTGGTTTGGCATATATTATTACATTTGGTATATTCAATGTATACAAACAATTATTACAAATTTAATTTTCTTTTTAAACTTTTACTTTACTTTTTTGGGGGGTAACAAATGGAGCTACAAGCTGTTTCTGCTAGTCCTCCAGTGTCAAGACATAAAGCCCCCATTCCCATAAAAAGAACAGAAAAAGGGGGGACCAAGATTCAATGAATATGCATGAAATTTAATCAGACTCATTTTCTGAGCTATAGCTATCACTATTAGTTTCAGTCTCTGCTTCAATGGCAGTGCTGCCCCCTAGAGGCAGAAATGCATCTTGCTCTTGCATTTGGGAGTTGTAGTCTCAGTTTGCAACCCAGGATTTGCTTGTCCTCAGTGCACAGAAATTGTAATGATCTGATACTGTACATAGCTTTTAGAAATCATTTGGAGAAATAAATATCTGAACACCTTGTCTTAAACATTTTCTTCATCATGCTAAAATAAAACATCCCGTAATCCATTTTTCTTCATTTTTTTTCAATTTTTCCATTTTTTCTAAAGAAAAAAACAAAAAAAGGCTTCAGAAAAAACTGTCCTGTCCAGTTTTTTTCTGGGCCTTCACATCTCTATGCCTGACCTAGGCCCAAGCCAGGAAATCCCCCCCTCAGATGAAATTTCCATGGCCAGAAACCCCATGAGGCCCCCTGACCACAGCACTTCCATAGACACTTCTACCTAGAAAAGCCACAGTTGACCTTGAGGGATCCATAGATGGGGCCATTGATGAATCTCCCTCACCCTTGGAGTCAGAGGAGGAGGTAGCCACTCAGTCCTATAAAGTACCCACACTACAGGTAGCAGGTGGCCTCCTGTCACTGAAGCACACTCCTTAGGGCCCAGTGTGACCCCCACCCCAAGCTGTCCTCTAACTTAGCTCTTGCATTCAGGTCAGGGATTAGGCTTTCATCAAACCTAAGCAGGTTCAGTGTCTCTCTTTGCCTAACCTACCTCACAGGGTCCTTGTGAAGTTAAACTGATGGGAGGGGGCACTCTAAATATACAGCCAAGAACTCCTTGGAGGAAGAGAGAGATTCAAATGTGATTACTTGCTACCTGATTAGTCACTCACTTGAGATAAAATGTTGGTTATATTAATCGTCTACTGTTCCAGCCTTCCTGATTGAAATAGAATATTATGGAGCTGGAAAAGATGCACAAATGGGCAACTGAAGTTAATAAAAGGGTGGAGTAGTTTCCCTGTGAAACTGATGGGAGGGGGCACTCTAAATATACAGCCAAGAACTCCTTGGAGGAAGAGAGAGATTCAAATGTGATTACTTGCTACCTGATTAGTCACTCACTTGAGATAAAATGTTGGTTATATTAATCGTCTACTGTTCCAGCCTTCCTGATTGAAATAGAATATTATGGAGCTGGAAAAGATGCACAAATGGGCAACTGAAGTTAATAAAAGGGTGGAGTAGTTTCCCTGTGAAGAAAAGCTACAATGTTTGAGGCTTTTTAGTTTAGTTTAGAAAAAAGATGACCGGGGTGAGACATAAACAACCTAGAAGTTTCTAGAATTATACATGGTGGATAGACAGAAGTCCCTTACACCAATAATATGTGAGCCCCCTGTGTTCAGAGGCAGTATTCTACTCAACAGCCGTTGCTGAAAAGCAATAGTGGAAGAGTTGTAGTCTTCAAGCCCTGCTTTTCTGCTTACCAGAAGCGTCCAGATGGCCATTGAAGGAAGCAGGATGATGGATCCAGCAGGCTGTTATTATATTATGATTTAAAATAATTTATTTATTTATTACATTTTTATACCGCCCAATAGCTGAAGCTCTCTGGACGGTTCACAAAAATTAAAACCATGAACAGCACAACAAAACAACCAACAGTCTAAAAACACAAATACAAAATATGGTTGATGTGTCATGCCTTAATAGCTGTTTGCTTTGACAAGAAGGCCATTGAATGGTGATGATTTCATTTTCTGCATAACATTTCAGTAGGTGTCATATTAGTCATTCAGATACCAATTGCACTAGGCAGTCCTGAGAACTAAATCTGGGCTCCTGGGGTCCCAAACTGGCCCTCTGAGGTTCTGCAGATGGCCATGGCCCCTTCCCCTGGCTCCATCCCCTTTCCCCTGACTACTGATTGTTAGGTGGTTTCCTGGCATTTGTGTAGTTTTTCCCCATTTTAGAATTCGGGAATACCTCAAATGTGCTGGCATTTTTGTCATGTGAGGCCCAACCCACTTTGCCTTGGCCTTACACTGTTGGCCTTTGGCTTTCATATGGCCCCTGGAAGCTTCTCCAGGATGGAATTTGGCCCTCAGGCTGAAAGAGGTTCTGCACCAAGGTGATCTTGTTAGCTAAATATGAGTAAATGTCAGGAATGGTCATTTCAGAAATAAGACTTAGATTGTTGTCTCATCTTGGCTGGGCAAGAAGCTATGGGTCCAGGACAGGTCTGGATCTTAGAAAATTGGCAGAAGTGGGTTGGTGCAGAGATAGGGTAATATCCAATGTTATTCTTCTGTAGAGTTGACCCAGTGTAATGAATGAAACTTAGGTTAGTCATGGGTCTACTCTACATAGGAATAACATTGGCTCCTATCCATAATGTCAGTTGAGAGTTCTGGAGTAAGTCTCAGGATTGCAACATCCTTTCGGTACACTGGCGAGCCTTGACTGCGATCAAGAAGTACACTGACAGGAATGTGAACTCTTATTATGGCTAACCAGACCCTGTACTTAACCAAGATTCTTGTTCTGCTTAAGACGGGAAAACTGTGCATCCGAGGAGAAGAAAATGTGATTCTGTGTCTGTCTGTCTGTCTGTCTGTAGTTCTATATGTGTATATAATATATATATATGTGTGTATATGGCTTTATTTGGTTTATATGCCTTATTTGTCATAGTGCCATCATTCCTGCTAGGCAGATTTATGAGCAAGGTGTTCAGAGAACCATGGATAACTTTAAGCCAAAGTGTAGCTGTCAAAAGACTTTGTTTTGGAGTCTACCTCTGAGATATTTGGATTCATAATCCCTACCTTCACCATCTTGGTTTCCGCCTGACTACTTCTTCATATGTGAGTAACGAGCTTGGGGTGAGGTGTGGGAGGGTGTTTGCCAGTGACTCATACGCTACAGATGGGTGAAAATTGGGTTGGCGTGCGAAGCTGGGAGGAAATAGAGCAGGTCAGTCTATTAAAGGGCATTGGAATGAGTTGGCGCGTTGCCAAAGAGGCAAGCCTGCCATGTGCAGGAGGTGTGAGAGCCTCTTCCGAATCAAATGGCAGACACAGACCTAGTCAG
The DNA here is from genome assembly GCF_023053635.1 of Elgaria multicarinata webbii. Taxonomy (NCBI): domain Eukaryota; kingdom Metazoa; phylum Chordata; class Lepidosauria; order Squamata; family Anguidae; genus Elgaria; species Elgaria multicarinata. The sequence goes on along the minus strand of NC_086179.1, from coordinate 94,012,118 downwards.
AGCAGTGTCCCTCTCGAGCCCTTCGAGACTGTTGCTTAATGAGATAACGGGGGGGGGGGGCGGTTGTTTTGTTTTTTGAATTTACTGTCCTTTTGCAAATGTGCATTTTAACTTGGTTTAGCAGTCATTTGCACCTTTTGTCTGAGAGGCTTTTTTAATGAGTTACTTTTAGCAGGGATCAGTGTTTAGATAAAATGTTACCCAGTAGGGCTCTGCAGAATAGTCTCCTGTTTGGATTTTTTTGGCTGAAAAGATGTTGGAAGAGTGAAGAGCAATACTTTCCCCCAAAAGTGTAATTATGAAAATATTCATCTTTTTACAAATTCACTTGCTGTTACTGTTTCTCTTGATTGCTGCTTCACTACTTCAACCCTTTCCTTTTTCTGTTCACTACCTCCTCCTCCTCCTCCTCCTCCTCCTTCTTCTTCTTCTTCTTCTTGGATCAATCACATAAATGATCCCAGCCAATCAGGGATCATGTTGTGCTGGGTTAGCAACTTGTTGCTCTCCACGTTTTGACCTACGAAGCCACCATCCCTTGCCATTGACTGTGCTGGCTGGGGCAGATGGGAGTTGCAATCCAACGATATCTGGAGGGTCACATGTTCCCCATCTCTGCAGTAGCACGACACAAGCCTTTGGACTAGTGAGGGAATTACACTATGGTATTTCCCAGTAAACCTCTGAAACTCCTAAAGGTGCATTTAGAAAAATGAAGAAGGAAGGGGGCAAAACCGAAGTAAGCAGCTTTCTGAGTAAAATAAATGTAAGGGCTTATTTAGCAAGCTATGGTTTCCACTCACATGTCAGACTTGCACAGATCTCCATGATATTCAGATGAAAACAAAAACTATTGGGGATGGGCATTTATGGGCAATTATCACTTTGCCTATTTGGGAGGGGTGTGTGTGTGTGCGTGGAGGTGAGAAGCAGATGCCACATCTTCTTTGCTGCTCTGCTAGACTGTAGCTTAACGCCTAAGCCTCACCCTAGTAGATTCAGGTGGAGAAATATGTGCTGGCTTCATGTAGCCCTTGGACTAGGGAATATTTTAAAGGAGCAGCTAAGGTCTGCACAGACAGTTGTGACATCCCAGGTAACAGAATGTTGTTATTCACTCCTATGAGAAAAGTGCAGAACTTAACCTGAGGATATAGCTATGGTAAGACAGCTGACAATTTGTGGCCCAGCCTTCACTAATGGAATTCCTGTAAAGGGTTGCCTTGCCCTGTCCAGGGGACTTACTCTACACATATCCTATCTGCTGTATCAGTAGACATTTGCAAGGGTTTCTCCTATACAAAGGAGTTAATAATTGAGACTGATTCTCAGCTTTCTTCCTCCTGTTTTTATCAGGTTAGTTTAAGATTTCCATTAGTTCTACTATTCTTCTCCCTTCTCCTTTCTCCCTTCTCGCTCCTTCCTCCTCCTCCATCTTTTTCCTCTTGCAAGGTGACTTACATGGTTTTCCTCCTCTCCTTTTTATCCTCACAACAGCCCTGTGACATAGATTAGGCTGAGAGTAGTGACTGGCCCAAAGTCACACAAATAACTTCATGGCTGATTGGGGACTTGATCTCCTGAGTCCCAGTTCAACGTTCTAACATGACACTGGCTCTCCTGAAAGCTTACTGGGAGTTCTGTCATTTACATATATGGATATTCCTGGCTGTAGAGAATGATTGGCCTCTTCCTTTTCCTTTCTAAATCTACTTACCTTCTGGATAAAGAAGAGCAAAATACTTTACAACTTTAGTGCAGGCATAGTTCCTTGTCTCAAAGTCTCAAAACTCCATATAGATATCTGTATACTGTCATTTTATACAGACTAACCTAGAAATGAATCCCACTGAAAGCAGTAAGAAATAATTCCTATTGGAACTTTGATAATCTTGTCAGTATTTACTGAGAAATATTGGGATGTAAAATTGGTATGGACCTGGTTCTCTCTTTCTAACGTACTGCAGTTCATATTTCCTTTCAAATGCTTTTAATACCTCATTGTTGCTTGCTGGTCATTTCTCTCTTTCTGTGTGTTGTGTGTTATTTGTGAAATATCTGTTGGTTTGTGTTCTGACTGATGGGTCAACCACAACACAAACCTGCCTTCAGTTTGTAGATTCTACAATATTTTGTTGTACTATTCTAATAGCAGAAGTGCCAAATTTTACACATGTCTAAAACATGTTAATTAGGACTATTGCCAAAACGAACTTTTTTGTTGTTGCTGATTTTCATGGGGAAGTGATTTGGAGCTGTTGTACAGGAGGCAATTTTCAGGGGTGGCCACCACAAATATTTTCAACGTTTCACAGGGTGACGTGAAATGTGGCGACAATGCCTTAGTCTCCTCCAATTCTTTGATATTGACTGACTAGTTATAATAATGCAAGCATGTAAATAGCCATCTGCTTGATAACATGTGGTGAATAAGAGTTACTCCAGGCAACAAGGACGGCAGCTTCCAATTTATGTAAGAACTTGTCAATCACGGCTGCCAATACACAAGAAGCTTTCTGAACTTGGCTAAAACCTTTTAAAAATCACTAAAAACCAGCGGATGGACCTATGTGCTTCAAAATTGCCATGCATCAAGCCCTTCTGAAGACCTACTATGGTGCTAATTTTCAGGTCTGGATCTGTAATTTCATTTCTTTTTTGGGAAACTACCTCTCAAGATACTAGTCCTCAATAAGGTTTGAGTTGTAGAAATTCACTAAAAATCAGGGGATGAACCAATATGCTTCAAACTTGGGGTGCCTAAGACCCTATTTAGAGGCTAGCATGGTGCATAGTTACGTGTTTTTACCCTTACAAATGACAGAGATAAATGCATTTTTGTAAAGGGGGAATGGTAAAACCTTTAAAAATCAGTGGATAAAAGTATGTGCTTCAAAATTGCCATGCATCACGCCCTAATTAGGTTCTATCATGTTGCAAAGTTGCAGGTGAGTATCTTGAAAAATGATTTTAAAACCTCAAACTTTAAAAAAAACTCTAAAAATCAGCTGATGAAGCCATGTGCTTCAAAATTGCTATGCCTAAGGATATATTTAGAAGCTATCAGGTTGCCAAGTTATGTGTCTTTACCTTTAAAAATGATGGAGATAAATGCATTTTTGTAAATGGGGGATGGTTTGAGGGTAAAATCTTAAAAATAATCCTAAAAATCAGTGACTGAATGTATGTGCTTCAAAATTGCCATGCATCAAGCCCTGCTTAGGTTCTATCACGATGCAAAGTTACATGTGTGTTTCTTAAAAAATGAAATATAAAAGCCGAAGGAATGACTTTGTTGCCTAAACTGTCTTCTCTATTTCATACCTTGCCAGTAGAGATTCCTGGAAATGTGTTCAAACGTTGGCCACAAGCTCTAGCCACGTTCAGTGGAGGGGGCAAATGCATCCGTGTCAATCAAGCGACACTCTTCCGGCCAACTAAACTAGGGGGGTTTGGTGTCCCAAATCTTAGGCTGTACCATGATGCCTTTCAATTGAGGCAACTACTCAAAATAATTAGGAACAAGACAGCAATCCCATGGGTGTCAATTGAAAGCGCCCCCTGCATCCCTATGATCAGGGTGATCCCATTTCTTCCAACACTGAAAAAAACATGTACAAACAATTAAAAACCCATTTTTGAAAGCAAATTTAAAGGTACGAGCAAATGGGCAAAATGGTTTGCAACAACCCTTTCCCCCTAACCCCGATTTTAGGCCATCCCCAATTTAGAGATCAATTTAAATATTGACAATTTGCAGGTTGGGAAGAAAAAGTTTTTTTCCAAATTCGTGATCTCTTTTTACAAGGAAAAGTCATATCTATGCAACAATTAGAGGCAAAAGTGAGCCCACTCACTTGTAAAAAACATCACATTCCACGCTTGCTTACTTTCCTGACTTATTCTAGAAAGGTGAAAGGGGGTCTTCTGATATCTATCACATGATGTTGAATTGTCAATTCCCAGATAAGGGAGGGTTAAAAATGATTTGGGGACATGATCTGCACACAGGTTTCACTGAAGGTGATTGGAAAAGCTTATGGCAATCAGCACCCTATAAAACAATATCGGCAAAAGTGAAAGACTCTGAAAATCACTCACAGGTGGTATAACATAGCAGGTTAGCAAGAAGGGAAATAAGATCAGACACATTTTTGGAAAACTGGTTGGACTTTTTCTCATTTATCAATATGAATCCTGGTGAATCCTTACAAATGTCATAGTCAGAAAAACACTCCTTTGAACCCACATCAAGATGGAGCTGGAGGGCAGCCCTTCGCTTCGCAGCCTGCCAGTTCCAATAACATGTGAACTGGCATAAAGAGGTGTCGTCCTCAAGTCCGCATTGAGTAAAGAGGAACCCATGGAACTGGCATCCTCTGCAGTTGCTTACTGCCATTCCCACTGGGATCCCAAGGTTCTACCGGGCCAGAGACTCTCACGATGCAAATGGGAATCAAAAGAAGGGATGGGCGCTTGGCCTGAATGGAAGGTGCTGGGAGGGAGGGTGGGAGTCTGTTAAAGGAGCCAAAGAGTAAGTCAAACCACACAGTAAGTTTGAGAAATAAGCATTTGCTTTGACCAAAGTCTTCGCCTAAATGTGAACGGATAATCTCGGCGCAGTCCTGGGCACCAGCCAAATTTCCTTCGCCTTTTATATTTCGCTATGACTCTTGTTAGAGAGAGCTATTTATTTAAACAACACATTCTTCTCCCAACCTTCCTTGCCTTTCCGGAACTTTTTACTCTGGATTAATTAATACATAATAACTCCCAGCTCCCTTGGACCCGTCACTCAAAAACCCCAATGAGATTTGAGTTGCGGTCATGGGAAACCAGAGCCAGACTTTTTGTCTTCTAATGTTATTTTAGGATTGCAGCAGGAAAGTAGGAAGTCTTCATAGGCACTTGATTTCCACAGACATTTCTTACTCTATCACTCTGAGGGCCCCCAAAGCAAGGGTCCTTCTGAACAATGAGGTGGAACAATTTCCTACCTGCCATGATACCAGACAAGGCCTTGAAAACACAACTCTGGAAATCTTCCAAAACACTGGAGAGACAAACACCAGCACTCCTTACCATCCAAATGTCCGGTAATGAATAGGCCATGCAATTGCAATGATGTAAAACTGTTTATTGCTGTTCCCATGGTAACCTGGGGTTTGTGAGGTTTGCTCAAGGAGAATATTCAAAGTGGGATATGATGATGAAAGATGGTGTCATGGCAGAAGGTAGTGTGACCATATGGAAAGGAGGCCAGGGCTCCTGTATCTTCAACAGTTTTAGAGAAAAGTGAATTTTCCTTTTTATCCCAACAGTTAAAGCTGCAGGAGCTATACTAGAGTGATCAGATACAAAAGGGGGCAGGGCTCCTACAGGTTTAGCTATTTGATAATAAGGGAATTCCACCAGGTGCTCCTTGCATACAAATGACACCTGCTGAAATTCCCTTTCCTCTACAATTGTTACAGAAGCCCTGTCCTTCCTTTTCATATAGTGGAAGAGCAGACCAAGGGCTAAGAATTCAGCTAAGCAGGGAAGAGAGTTAGTGGTTCACAGACTCCCTATATCTGTCTGTCAAAGAGTCAGTGATCTCCATCTTGACCTCTAGAGAGGAAGGCCTAGTCTGAGATGCTGAGATATTTCAAACAGAATCACTTGAAAACCCTTTTGTTTGAATGGAAGACTAACATGTTATGCCTTCAGGTTTCCAGAGTGCCATAGTAGTGAAGGGTCATTTTAGTCACCTTGGCACTAAGTATGACAGGGTCCAGAAGTTGATAGTGATATTACCTTGGATTCTTGTATTGCAGTAAATTTGGGGTGTGTGTGTGTGTTAATAAAAAATAGCCTTGTTAGTATATGTGCCCTGAATGCAAAAGTCTTGAGTTCAAATTTCACCAATGCCTAAGACTCCCTAGATAACCTTAGGCAAGCCTCTTGGAAGTTGATTTTCTAGATCCATTCCTAGATTCTAGGGACAGTCCTAGATTCAAGCTAATTATCATAGGATCTTGTACACGGTAATCCTATCAATGGCTTTTAGTCATGATGATCCTATATTATCCTCAGTATCAGATTTGGTTTGGCACTAAATACCAGTTGCTAAGGAACAAAGAGGGTGCCACTGCGATCGATCGTGTCTTGGTTGTGCATTTCTCACACCGTCCACACTGGCATTGTGGGAGGGAATCACAAAAGAACCATCTGCAGCAGTTCTGAAAGGAAGTCAATGCTTTTGTAGCTCAGATTCTCAGTGGGCTGAATTCTGGATCTAGCAGTATCTCATGCTGCACCTCTGGCTATTACAGAAACAGGTCAGATCACCAGTCCAAGTGCTAGTCCCCACCAGAGCAGGCACATTGAAGCAATGTAACTTAGATACATGGGGACCTACCAAGTTCCCACTGATTCACCGTGTCCACTCCAGTTAGGAGTAGCAATTGAATTTAGGCCATTATCTCTCTTTCAAACCAGAAACAACACAATAAGGATGTTTCTCTAATGTACAAATACCATGACTATCAGAGCTTGCTACATCCCATACTCTAACAAATCAAAAGCACATTGGTGGCATCTTCCTTTCCCTTCTAGGAAAGTCTAGATTTCAAGTATAAAAAATGCTATAACTACTGGTCACAGGCAAAAAGTATCTGGACATACTCTAATTCTTTTAAAGTTCAGTTGTATTGAACACAAAATTACCCCCGTCACATGTATTACTATGTTCAACACACTAAAATAAAACCACTTTCAGAGCACTTAGCTAAATTCACAGGCAAGTTCCTTTTAAGTGCATCTCAAAGACTTTGCTTATTTCAGATTTATTGAGATTTTCATCACCTGTTTTCTCCCATTAATCTAACAGAAGAACAATTCTATTGAAGAGGCTTCTTGCTCAGCTGGCATACGAACCCACTAACAACAAGTCTGCCACAACAGAGTACAGCGTTGGTATAGAAATTTCAAGCATGATTTTTTTTCATTAGTAGATTAGATTCAAGACTCAAGGATATTTTACATGACACTGTGCAGGTGAAATGACCCAAAGTTATTCTCTTGTCTGAAAAGCGATGTAGGAACATTGAGTAGCTGTAAAAGATGCAGGGGTGGTGGTGGCATATGCTATACCAGTGTGGATGAAAGCATCAGCTTGCAGCCACCTGCCATCTTAATTTCCTAAAGATGTCTCTGATGCCCTCATGGAGAAAGAAGATGGGAGCAGCTAGACACCCTCATTTTGCTTTGAAGCAAACTCAGCTGTCAGAAGGAACTGTTCTTATTTAAAGAAATAAAAATAATAAAAATTAGCTTTTGAACTGTGGTGTTGGAGGAAAATTCTGAGAGTGCCTTGGACTGCAAGAAGATCAAACCAGTCCAAACTCTAGGAAATAAAGGCAGACTGCTCACTTGAGTAGGGTGACCATATGAAAAGGAGGACAGGGCTCCTGTATCTTTAACAGTTGTATTGAAAAGGGAATTTCAGCAGGTGTCTGAAATTGGGGAATCTGGGGGAATTTCCTCTTCATCACAGCTGTTAAAGCTGCAGGTGCCCTGCCCTCTTTTAAATCTGGTCACTCTAGTATAGCTCCTGCACTTTTAACTGTTGTGATGAAGAGGAAATTTCACCAGGTTCCCCATATATACAAATGACCCCTGCTGAAATTCCCCTTTCTGTGCAACTGTTAAAGATACAGGAGCCCTGTCCTCCTTTTCATATGGTCACCCTACACTTGAGGGAATGATATTAAAGGCAAAACTGAAGTACTTTGGCCACATAATGAGAAGACAGGATACCCTGGAGAAGATGCTGATGCTAGGGAAGGCAAAAGGAAGAGGGGCTGACCAAGGGCAAGATGGATGGATGAGATTCTGGAGGTGACAGACTCGACCTTGGGGGAGCTGGGGGTGGCGACGGCCGACAGAAAGCTCTGGCGTGGGCTGGTCCATGAAGTCACGAAGAGTCGGAAGCGACTGAACGAATAAACAACAAAGGACATCTCGGTGGGCACCAAGAAATGTGTCTGAGGGCCCGCTGGTGCCTACTCCTGCTGAAGGCCCTATTTAGATGCTTAATTCTCTTCCATTTTAAATCAGCAGAACGTAGAAGTGCTTTAGTTTGCCTGAATCAATCCTCTCCCAAGAGCCATTGAAGTATATGGGGGAGAGCCAAGTACATGCTTGTGGCTGACATTTTAAGCATGCTAACTTAATGCATTCCACATGGAACGAATTCAGGGGTGGGATGCCTGGAATTAATAAACCTGCGCAGGATTGGGCTGTGACATTCCTGGTGAAATCAACAGAACATTGTATTGCCAGACTGAAACATTAAGGGCTCAATCCAGTTGTCCGTAGGCACAGCACCCATAGGCAGCTAATTTGAGGTGTCATGAAAGGCAGCAAATTGTTTATTGTTTAATGTAGTAATGTAGTAATGTTGTATTTTTTTTTTTTTACTGCCAGGGATTGGAGAGGCGCTTATGGAGTTTTCTGCCTCAGCCAGCTGCTGAATAACTCGACTGGCCCTTTGAGAAGAGGCGCCATGTCATTGTCTGCTCTGCCTCAGGCAGCAAAATGTATGCAAAATTCAGGCTGCCCATGAATAAAGGCATGCAGTATCAATAAGGCAGAGAAGAGCCTTCAGCTATTTGTAATTGTCCAGTGCTAGTGGGCTTTGATATAAGAAAAGAATACTACAAGTACATAAGAACTACCACTGTTTTCATGGGGGAAACATTGGAGGTTATGATTCAGGGCGAATGGTATTTAACTCTGCCTTGCCTAGCCAACACATCAGTAGTTTTGCTTGCTCATATTGTAGTTCACTTAGATGGCCTATTACTGCCCTGATGCTGATGTGAATGTGCAGGACTATTGCTTGCCATGCTTCATGAAATATCACAGCAATGCCCTCGGAGGTTAAACTGGAAGCTCTGCTGAGATGCTAAAGTCCAAGTAATAATTGCTATTGATTCTTTCTATGCCTGCATTTGCGCATTGTGAGCCTCTTCCCTTCCTCCTTGGAACTGTACTGGATAAATATTGAAGCATTTTTTCTGCAGTATTTTTTCTCTCAACACATTTTTCATAGAACAGGAAATATATGGTTTTATTCAGCTAATGTAGACATAATTTTCTTGAGCAGGGGAAACCATTTATTTTTAAGCTTTTATTTTTAAAGGTTCTGTTTTCTTTGCAAGTATTTTATTTACTTACTTAAATATTATATTCAGGCTTCCCTTAAGGCTGGATGCCTAAAGGCTGGATATATAGCCTCATGTGGCACAGAGCGGTAAAGCAGCAATTTCTGCAGCTGAAACTCTCCCCACGGCCTGAGTTCGATCCCAGCGGAAGGTGGTTTCAGGCAGCTGGCTCGGGTCGACTCAGCCTTCCATCCTCCCAAGGTCGGTAAAATGAGTACCCAGTTAGCTGGGAAAAGGTAATAATGGCCAGGGAAGGCAACGGCAAACCACCCCGCTATAAGGCCTGCCAAGAAAACGTCAGCGAAAGCTGGCGTCCCTCCAAGAGTCAGTAATGACTCAGTGCTTGCACGAGAGGTTCCTTTCCTTTTCTAAGGCTGAATCTTCCCAAGGCAATGTATAAAATAAAAACCATACAAAATCAATAAAATAAAATCAATAAGTATATTTAGGTATAAAGATCTGAGGAAAGTTTTGGATCATAGGCTACTGCGAACATTTTATTTTACTACCTTTTCATCCCCAACTTCCTCCAAGAACCTTGTACCTGCTCTGATTTCTATCTTCCCTCCATTCTAATTCTCGTAATAATCCTGTGGGGGTAGGTAAAACTGAAAGAGACGGCCCCATGGTCACCTAGTGAATGGTACTTTTAGGCTGTACCTCTGACTGGCCCTGTTGAGATGTAATGCTAAACCATAGTTTTATTTAGTTTGATGGGAATTCCGAATGAGCCATGATGAGCCTTGGGGTCACATGGGCCGTAGCGAGACCTAAGGTTTATCCCAGGATCATCCCGGGTTCATCCCTGCCTGAGCGCTGGATGAACAGGTTTGACCCCAGGACAATCCTGGGATAAACCTTAGGTCTAGCTATGGCCATGCTCTGCCTTCTTTTGTCCTCTTCCTTTGAGCATCAGGGAGGAGATAGAAAGCTTTCCCTTCGGCGTTTAAATAAACTATTTCCCCCTGTTATGTTCACACTTGGGAAATTGCAATATACTGACTGTGGCCTTAGCTAGACCTAAGGTTTATCCCGGGATCGTCCCGAGGTCATCTCAGTTCATGTAAATGACACACAGGATATCCCAGGAGCAGGCAGGGACGACCCCGGGAAGATCCTGGGATAAACCTTAAGTCTAGCTAAGGCCTGTGTTTAATTCAAACAAACTAGAATCAAATAATGGTTTCAGATCCTGGTTTGCTGTGGTTTATTCTCCTAAAATCTTTGTTTTAGTATTTAGCATTACATCTGAATTAGGTCTCTTTCAGACTTTACAGAGATGTTGGTGATGTATTAAACAGAGCTGTATATAGCTCCTGGCATGAATCTTAATGAAGGCCTACAGTGGGTTCAAAGAAGAAAGATGTATGCTGGACTATTCCTAAGTGGAAGATAATCCACTATCTCTGAATAGAACACATTGTTCTGCTTTTCAGTTTCAAAGGGCCCATTGTGCTTAAGACAGAGAAAAGTAAAGTGGTAGAAACTCATCTCAGGTCTTCTGAACCTCTACAAGGTTCATGTGATGTGGGCATTGTACCCACAGGCTTCATTGGTGCAAACCCTCTCCCCCTCTCACTTTGTGAGGGGTGGAAGGAATTTTACTCACGTAGCAACTGTATTGCATGTTACCTTGTACTTTAGGAGGACATATGCTCACCTCTTTTCCCCCTGTGTATATGGTATTCACAATGGTTGTGAACTAATTCTTAGGATTGCACCGGAGGAATAATCAAATCACAAATGCAATAAAATTAAGCACATTTTATTGCATTTCGCATGTTTTGAACAAAGATAATACTTGTTTCCTCTCCTCAAAATCATTGTCCCTCTGTTGATGCTGACCATACTCTGAATACAAGGCAGTTAAGAGGTCAAGAACTGAAGAACTGTTTTCAGTTCTTGCCCTCTTAACATGTTACATCCGGTTGCTCATCTCCACACACTCTTGTGTGTTATGTCTCTCATTTTGCCAAGATCCTTCACATACAAGCTAAAACAGTTACAAAAACTCCAGCCCCAGTAAATCGATCTGAAAGATGCTGTAATGCTATTTATCTCTTCTAAATGTTTTGCTGTAGCAGGTTTTTAAGACTCTCCTGTTATTGTCCTGCTTATTGTCTTTCCCTGATCGTGTGAACCTGGTCAGTGTCTTCTTGTGGAGCAACTCTGCTCAAGCTGGGAACTTCTGTCTAGACCACAATTACTGTTGGGTGGATTCCTCTGAGGAATTAGGCCCATGGAGATTACTTCCACAAGGATCCAACCCAGTATCTTTTGCCCTCTTTGCCATTCATTACTTGCATAGGGTAGTTGCTGCTGCCTTTCCAGTTGAGGTGGTCATCCGGCTGCAGGTCTGAGATGCTTAGGTTTGGAGGGAGTCTAGCACCAACTCACTGCCCAAGCAAAAACCCTCTTGATCCTCTCCATGATATTGGAAGGATTTGTCACTATTGGTATTCTGCCTAGTTTTGAGATCTGGTAGGATCTTGGCATATATGTAGCCATACACTTACTAGTCTAAGCAATAGGAACTGCTGCAACCTCCAGCAATTTGCAGGGATAACATCTGAAGTCTCCAACTCTCATGTTAATGAAGGACAGCTTCTTGCTTAAATGCTTTAAGGGGGAAGCTCAAAAAGTAGACTAAAAAAAAGCAAGCTTCTAACACCTTCTTACTGTTACGAGTAAGTGTATGTGTATCTCATCTCATCTCACACTATTGCCCCGCTCGTGCTCTTCGCTCCTCTGATGCCATGTTTCTCACCTGCCCAAGGGTCTCTACTTCCCTTGCTCGGCTTCGTCCATTTTCTTCCGCTGCCCCTTACGCCTGGAACGCTCTTCCAGAACATTTAAGTTCAATCGCAGCTTTTAAAGCTCAGCTAAAAACCTTTCTTTTTCCTAAAGCTTTTAAAACTTGATTTTGCTCTGACTTTATACTGTTAGTTTTACCCTACCCTGTGCCTGTTTGGTGCATTCTCTTCCCCTCCTTATTGTTTTATTATGATTTTATTAGAATGTAAGCCTATGCGGCAGGGTCTTGCTATTTACTATTTTACTCTGTACAGCGCCATGTACATTGATGGTGCTATATAAATAAATAAATAATAAATAATAATAAATAATTAGAGAATCTCAAGTCTTTGAGAGTCCCACTGATACTCAAGAATGGTTAGTTCGATGTTTTCAAAATACAGTGAGCTCACAAAGATGTATTAAAAGGTTGGTTTGGAACAATACTATGCAATATACAGACACTGATAATATACAAGCCCTTTGTAAACAATAGTATAGCTATGTTCAAGAGGCAGCTGGACAACCATCTGTCAGGGATGCTTTAGGGTGGATTCCTGCATTGAACAGGGGGTTGGACTCGATGGCCTTGTAGGCCCCTTCCAACTCTGCTATTCTATGATTCTATGAGTGTATTAGATGCATATTACCCACAAACGTACAGAAGAAGATGGTTAGGGGAAGGTAAGTTTTTTTCGTGTACCTCTTATCTCTAAAGCATTTCACAGAAGTTGTCGAAAGCTCAATTGCATCTTTTGCTTCATTTCTCATAGACTATCCTCTCTTTGGATGCAAGGTCAGTCCTCTTGTTTCAACAACAAATAAATTGAAAGTGTGGAGTTCCAATCTGCTGGGAATTCTTTTAGCTATGGCTACACCTCTTACTATCCATCTACTACAATGATCTAAGACAGGGCTGTGCATGCTAAAAAAAACCAAACCAATCTCTGCCAGGGCAGTCCAAATTCTTTGCCAAGAAAAGCAACACCCAGAACTAGGTTTATACATTAAATCTTTTCTAGAAGGGTAAAACCAGTTGTTATTTGTTACATTTCTATACCAGCCAATAGTGAAAGCTCTCTGGGCTTAAAGGCAGCTGCCCTTAAAGTAAAGGAGAAAATAACTGTTTCCAAGGCCAGAGCTTTCAAAGAGCAAATGTGGCATTGTGTACTCCATTTCCTGTTATCCTGTAAAAATTTGTCAGTGCATGTTGACAGACTGTTACTTAACTCATTTTATTGAGATGAAAAGGTTGTGGTTTCACCTTTTGTGTGCCATATGACTAATGCCCATAATTCCACAGTGCATCAAAGAAAGGAAAGTGGCTTCCAGAAAATTCAATGAGTGGCTACAAAGTTAAGGAAATAATGAAACAGTAAACTTATAGCAAAATATATATATAGGAATAAAATGTGGAACATTTTTTAAAGGCATACACACAAAAATAATAAGCACACGGACAACAGTAATACAATAATAAAGCTGCTCCATCATATCTGTGAGTGAAGGCCAAACGCGTTTCAACATGCGATCTTCTTCAGTGGCCTGATAGCAGAGCTTGTTAAAAACTTCAGTTCTGGTACGGTTCTTTTGGAAAAAGAAAATATACGTGGGCTGACTCAGTTGATCCCAAATTCAGGGAATGTATAAAGTTGTCACTCCTTATAGCACGGCAAGTGGTGCCTCGTAAATCACTGACTGCCCCAACTCCCGTGGATTCGTGACGAGCGTTTCTTACGAATCCACGGGAGTTGGGGCAGTCAGTGATTGACGAGGCACCACTCACCGTGCTATAAGGAGTGACAACTTTATACGTTCCCTGAATTTGGGATCAACTGAGTCAGCCCACGTATATTTTCTTTTTCCAAAAGAACCGTACCAGAACTGAAGTTTTTAACAAGCTCTGCTATCAGGCCACTGAAGAAGATCGCAAATCGAAACGCAGTTTGGTCTTCACTCACAGATATTGTGGAGCAGCTTTATTATTGTATTACTGTTGTCTATGATTGGTTTTGCTATAAGTTTATTGTTTCATTATTCCCTTAACTTTGTAGCCACTCATTGTTTAAATTTGGTTAAGGTGAGCACCTGTTGTTCATACATTTCCAGGAAATGCAGCCATTTCAGGAGTTTGCCGTGAGCATGGACTCTCCATTGCGCAGACAGTGCTTACTTTGGATAGCTTCCTGGGATGTGAGGTGGTTTAAAACAGTTTTATTTTCCTGCAACCCAGCTAATTGGGAGGTGCCCAATGAGAAGTCCTTCACACGCATTAACTTCTTGTAACCCTTACAAGAATTCTGCAAGGTAGGTCAATGTTGTTATTATCCTATAGTGCAGGTGTGTGTGTCAGACAAACACGTGTTGAAATTGTGGATTTCCTAAGGCCATCAAGTGAGTTCGTGGTAGAGGTTAGACTTGAACCATGGACTTCACTCGAAGCCCCCTGGGATGGGGAACTGCCAGCCTCCAGGCCTGCCCAGCTCACAGCAAGTTCTCATCCAGCCCATGGCTGCTCCTTTTAGGCATTTCCTGTCTCCTTGGAAATGCCCCTTCTTGGTCTGTCCCCTCCTCAGCAGAGAGATGCAGGCAGCGTGTGCTCAGAGGCCCAATCACGGAGTGCAACAGCCGGAGTGGTGTAGTATTATTCAGGAAGAAGCTCTAGCTGCCATGCTCTGCGATAGAGCCTTCAAACTCATGCATGCTCCTGCCTGCCTATTGATGAAAGTAGGGAAGGGGAGCTGTACTCTTTACTGGCTGTGCTGCTCAATACAGTCTACCAGGGAGCAGTAACCTGAAACCAGCACTCTTGTGTGATGCTCTGGAAGGTATTGCTCTGGTGCTTGAAGGAGGCTTGGGGAACCTCTGCTAGAATGAAAGGGTAGCACATGACTTGAAAGGAGTCCATGGAATACTGGGAGCTGCCTTATTCACCAGCTCTGATTATTTAGGAGAAAGTGGGATGCCAGAAAGAGAGAGATAGATGCAAAATTCCTATTACTAAAATAAACCATTTTTTAAAAAATAATTGCCACCGGACCTTCCTCCATTGCTGGCTTTAGCCTCACTTGCATACTGTCCCCAAGTGAATGCCTGCTTCAGTTAATTTATTTCATTTCTGTACCACCCAATAGCCAAAGCTCTCTGGGTGGTTCACAGAAATTAAAACCACAAAGTACAGCATAAAATATTAAAATGTAAAAGAGAAGGAAAGCTCCCCACCCCCTGCTCTAAGCACTACACCACACCAGCTTTGTCTCATACACTAAAGCAGCCTTCTCCAGCCTGGTGTCTTCTAGATGGGTTGGACTACAAATTCCAGCATCCCCAGATAGCGAGGTCATTGGCCATTGTGGCTGGGGATGAGGGGAGTCCAACCCATGTGGAGGGCATCAGGCTGGTGAAGGCCGCATGAACGAATACTGATAACTTGTTGATAACATTTGGGTCCTGAGCCCAAAACAGCGTTCTGAAACATCTCATTAGCTACAAAAGCCAGTGAGGGGAAGTTAATTTGGCAGTGCTACATTTTTATGAATGTCACTGCCAACAGGATAGTACCCTTTGTTGACCATGAAACATCTGGGTGCCCTAGAGAGGTACGGAAAAAGTGGGGGGGGGGGGCTTCCTAGAATAATGTTTAATGTAACGCTGCTCAAGTGTTCAAAACATGTTATGTAGATTGTCCCAGCAACTGATAAGAACACAGAGAGCCTCTCTGTAAACTTGGATGTGATGTCTTATCTGTAAGGCCTTCTGTGTCTATTTCAGATTATTTATTTATTTCATTTCTATACCGCCCAATAGCCGAAGCTCTCTGGGCAGTTCACAAAAAATAAAACCATGAAGAGCATAAGATTCATTTATTCATTCTTACTCTCATGCTGCAACCACCCACCCTACTCACATCTCTATCTCATACAAACACAACATTCACATGCAAACAGTCTGCCTCCCCCTCTGCTGAATTCCTTCCTTCCTAGAGCACACAGCAACATTGGCCTGTAGGCCTTGTGTGCCAGCATTTGGAATGTTCATAACATTTCGTAACATCTTTGCATTGGAGCCAATGGTTCAGCTGAAAACATTGTTGTCAAGGCCAGTGACTATGTAGATTTCAACATCTGTTTTCTTCCTCTCTTGTCATGTTTGTCCAAGTTCACAGGTCATTTGGGAAAACCATTCTTTCCCTGTTTGTTTAAGACCAAATTATGTGATGTGTGGGAGATCTGTGATCAGAATCAGGAGGGATCCTAGTTTATGGTAACCATGGCTGGTGAACTTGTTGTATAAAGACATGATTAAGGGCTTATCTATACAGCTTGTTTACCCCAACCTAAATGCGCATATCCACGTTTTAGGTTATATGACACAGCCGTCCATTCGCCACAGCAACAGGTTTTTATCCTGATAATGCGCATCTTCGCATTCGTGATTTACCGTGACTTTTAGATCATGTCCGAGTTTGATTGTGTTATGGCTATGTGTCTTTGGGGGAGTTAAATCAGATTTTGACATGTGGGCAGAGCTTTGAGGGTTGGACAATGTGATTGGCTGATTTCCCGATTTTGCACCAATCAGCTGCCTCGTTCATTCGTGCCGATTTTAGTTTGAAGTCTCTCTGTGGAACAAATTTCTTTATGTATTTATATATTTATTGCAGTTCTGTACCGCTCAATATGCAAAGCTCTCTGGGTGGTTCACAAAAACAAAGAGGGGGAAACAGGCAGCCAGATGAAGGAGATGTGTTCTGTTGCCTCGTTCCTTTCCTTCTGCTGCCTCGTTCCTTCCCCCCTGCTCCCGGTTTGTCTGCCCCCAGTTATATATGAATCTGCAGAGCTACGCAAATAAAATTTATAGCTCCACTCCTCTCTCCTTTGTAGCTTCGTATATGGGATAATGGGATAATGCAATAATGTGCATGTGCGCATTTGTAACTCACTATAAAAAAAAATTCAGGAAATAAATCGATGTTGCTGCTGCAGTGCAACGCTCTTTACCTACATTCGAATCAATGAAAAATCGGGTTTATATTTAATGAGGAGCAATCCCGTTGTCGTATAGATGGGGGTCCTTAGAAACAAGCCAATATGTTTGTGTAGGCAATTCAAGAGAGAAGGGTAAGAAGCATATATTCCCAAGGCTGCCTTCCAAGTTCCAAGCCATAGTTTGCCAGGAGCTCAGTATTACATCCCCACAGGAGATGTATATTTCTTTTTGTGTATTAACTTTAGCAAGGTTTCTGACAGATGCATCATTCTAAACAGCACAATATAATCAGTAAAGTGACATGGCTGTGTCTTTCACCCCTCCTGGTCAGTTTTGACAGGCAGTGTGCTTTAGGGAATGGTATGTCTGAATTTAGAGGTATGCAGAAGTAAATGAGAGTGACACAATTTCTTCTGTCAATATGGATCTACAAAATAAATAGTAGAAATGGGATGAACTAGAAAGCTACCATTTAGATTATAAAGCACAAGAGATACAAATCAGCCTGAGGCTGTATTCCTTAGCGCACTGTCAAGGAAGTAAATCCTGTTGAACTCTATGAACTTGCAACCTGTTTCTTTATACTGGCCTGGTTCAGACAACACACTAAACCATGCTGCTTAACTACGGGCCTTGCTAGACCATGCCGGATAAGCCGGCAGGGAGGCGGGGCGACGGCGTGCTAACTTTAGGGTGCGCCGCCCCGCCTCCTAGATGCAGGATGCGCAGGGACTCCAGAAGCCCTGCAGCGTCGGCCATTTTTTGTTGTTGTTAAAAGGGCCACGTGCGCCCCGAAGACTCCGGACAAGGTAAGTGTTTTTTTTTTAATTAAGCCCCCCACCCTTTTTTAAATTAAGCCCCCTGCCCCCTGCCCACTCTTTCCCTGCCATCCCTCCCCGCCCCCGTCCCCTGTGCTGCCCTCCCTCCCCGTCCCCGTCCCCGTCTCCTGTGCCGCCCTCCGCCATCCCTCCCCGTCTCCTGTGCCGCCCTCTGCCATCCCTCCCCGTCTCCTGTGCCACCCTCCGCCATCCCTCCCCGTCTCCTGTGCCACCCTCCGCCATCCCTCCCCGTCTCCTGTGCCACCCTCCACCATCCCTCCCCATCTCCTGTGCCGCCCTCCGCCATCCCTCCCCGTCTCCTGTGCCGCCCTCCCTCCCCATCTCCATCCCCCTCTCCTGCCGGTCCGGCCTTCCCCCCCATCTCCCCCCCGGGATCCCCCCGGCCTGATGGGCACAGCGAGTGAGTAGCCGCAAAAAGCCATGGACCTTGCTAGACGTTCCGCAGCCCCGGCCTCAGGCCGGGGCTGCGGAAAAGGCACGCCATAAGCGACTTTGCTTATGGCACGTTAGGGGAGGCTTCAGCGCGGCCTGACCCCGGATTCCCCTGTGCGTCATCTGGACACACAGCAGGGAAACCGGGCCTCACAGCGCACTAAGGCCTCATCTAGCAAGGCCCTACAAGACAGTTAAGGGAATGTATTAACATTAATGCATTCCCTTAACCGTTTTGTGGTTAAGCAGCATGGTTTAGTGTGTTGTCTGAACCAGGCCACTGAGGCAAGTTAAACACTCTTGTTTTCAATCAAAAAATGCTATATTATAGCTTTTACTTTAGCAGAAAGTCTCACAGTGCAATCCTGTGCATGGCTATTCAGAAGCAAGTCCCTCGGTCAGTGGAAATTACTCCTAATTACTCCATCTGACGAGCATTTTATTGCATGCTCGTTACTGGGCACTCACAGAGTTTGCTCAGGTCCCTCCCATGACATTGTCTGCCTCACGCGCCCCTTCCGCCCCTTCTGGCTTCCTTGCGTGACCAAAAAACCCCTGGTTAAGTCCAATGTTTTTTTAAACATGGAATTGCTGCTCTTGCCTGCTGTGTGCAGGAGAAGCAGTGCCATTAGAACAGCAGACTCCATGGGCCTCATGCTCGTTGAAAAAAGGAAGTAACTGAGGAATGAAAACACGGCCGGAGAAGTGAAGGTAGGGAGTGGGTTAACCCCTGGTGTGATGGAGCTCTGTGTTTGGGGTGGGTGGGTGCTGCCTAAGTGTACTAGAGGGCATAATAGATGTTTATAAAGTTGAAAGATGGAGGACATTTTTCTCTCACTAGAACTTTGGAGGGCACCTAGTGAAATTGATTTGCTATGTATGTCCAGGACAAAAAGTAAGTACTTCTGCGAACAATGCATAATTAGCTTATTCACACTGCTGCAAAACATGTCACTTGCTCAGATGGCTTTTAAATGGGCAAAGGAAGTTCACCTAAGGTGGATCTACCAGTGACTATTAGCTAAATAGAATCACTATGTTCAGAGGCAGCATACCTATGAGTACGAGATGCTAAAGGCACAAAACAGGAAAGCCTGCTGTTTTCATCCCTTCTTTGTGATCTTCCCAAAAGCATCTGGGCGGTTACCTTTGGAAACTGAATGCGGAATGGATGGCCCTTGGGTCACACCTACAATTGCAAGATAGTTTTTAAGCTTAGCAAGCAGGAGGGAAAAAAGCTTGCCTTATGCCAGGTAGTGTCTACCCCAATTGGCAGTGGCTCAGGCAGTGGTCTTTCATGTTACAGTAGCCAAGCCACCGAAGTTCCAAATCTTGCACAAAACAATTCTGCATTTTGCAGAGGCGGCAAGGCTAAAATGACTAGAAATGGTTACATGTGCCATAGTGTGCAGGAAAGGAGCAAGTTAAGCTGAAGTGCAGGTTGGCCCAAAGGCTGCAGCCTTGTAATTTGTTGTGATTTTAATTTGCTATGCTTAATGAAGGATGTCTTTTTTTTTTCTAAACTGTGTGTGCTGTCTCTGCCGTGGGGAGGATACACTTCTTGTGATATTAATAGTAATATTGCAGTATTATGGCAGTGAGCCATCTCAAACCCAGTGAGCAGTTAAGTTTGGAATTAATGAAGGAGAAGGTAAAATAAAAGGCTTATAAATCACTTGATGGAAAAACTACTTGTCAGACTTTGTTCCTGGCAAGATGGGGGTGGAAGTGGAGCTGAAGCAAAATAAAGGCAGTGTGTAGCAAGCACAAGGACCAACAAGAACAAAAGTCTCTTGTTGCTTAGGCCAGCAAAGAAGCCTGACCCAGAACCTTTCTAGAGGCCAGGGGAATGTCACAGGGACCCCTCTGACCTATCGTTGCTTGTGTGAGTTCCTGCATTTAGCCATAGCTGGTGCACAGGCTAAATTTAACCCTGTTATTGCTTGCACAGGTGCCACTTTTAGGACTTGCTGCACCACTTAGGCATACTGCAGAAATAGGTTATAAATTGAAGACACCTTCATGCTTAGGTTACTGGAAGAATCATAGAATCCTAGAATAGCAGAGTTGGAAGGGGCCTACAAGGCCATCGAGTCCAACCCCCTGCTCAATGCAGGAATCCACCCTAAAGCATCCCTGACAAATGGTTGTCCAGCTGCCTCTTGAAGGCCTCTAGTGTGGGAGAGCCCACAACCTCCCCAGGTAACTGGTTCCATTGTCGTACTGCTCTAACAGTCAGGAAGTTTTTCCTGATGTCCATCTGGAATCTGGCTTCCTTTAACTTGAGTCCATTATTCTGTGTCCTGCACTCTGGGAGGATCGAGAAGAGATCCTGGCTCTCCTCCGTGTGACAACCTTTTAAGTATTTGAAGAGTGCTATCATGTCTCCCATCAATCTTCCCTTCTGCAGGCTAAACATGCCCAGTTCTTTCAGTCTCTCTTCATAGGGCTTTGTTTCCATACTATAGGTTGGGATTATTGAACAAAGCAGTGTGTGTGTGTGTGTGTGTGTGTGTGTGTGTGTGTGTGTGTATGTGAATTAATTCCTCCGTAGTCTGTCTGTTTCCTTTCAAGCAGTCTCAGTAAAGCTGTGATGTTACAGAATCCTGAACTGAAAAGTAAATAGTAGCAGTCAAAGGTAATAATGAGAAATTCCAGAAGAGGTGACCATTACTTTCAATGATTGCCTTAAAGGCGGAGATGTACTGTGTTGTCAGCCTTCATTTTCTAGAGTCTACTTTATTAGATACATGATCTGGTCACCTATGTGGGTACTTTATATTTTTATCCCAGCTTTCCCTCAAATACCACAGGGTGGCATACATAGTTGCTTCCTTAATCGTCACAACAGCCCTGTGAGGCAGATTAGGTTGGAGAACATGACTGGCCCAAGGTCACCTGGCAAGCTTTGTGGCCAGGTGACCTTGTAGGGATTTGAATCTGGGTCTCCTTGGTCCAGTGCTCTTTCCCGTGGGTAGGTAGAGTGTTTTTCTTTCTTTCTTTTTTCAAATGCAAAGCCAAAAGGCCAAGTAATGCAAGAGCCAACAGCAGCTGTGTCATTATCACGGGGCACAAATGCACAGGGCGGGTGTCACAGGGAACCCCTCCCTGTCAGGCTTACCAATGGTGGAAAACAGTGCTATGCTCTACTTATGCCAGAACTTACGGAAAAGGTCATATGCTTATTCAGCAGTTTGAAGCATCATGCGGTAAATAATAAAGTATGTGTGTGTGTGTGGATGGGGGTGGAATGTGGTTGTATTTTATATCAAGCTATTGTGTGTTTGTATGGAGCCTGAGATTTTTATTCTGCGTCTGAAACACGTGCTTTCTTTATTTCTCTCTCCACTCCCCACTCCCTCGGCCCAGGATTCTTTCCTACCATTTTGGTAGGGGAAGGTGAGGTGCATGCAGGCACAAGCAGCCGCTGGCCTGTTTCCCCAGGCCTATGAAGTTAAGGCACCTCTATTCTATATCTATGGCTGCAAACTGCAGCAGACATAAAGGGCCATTCCTCTTTGTGGCCACTGCAGTTTGCGGCCATAGATATAGGAATTTAGAGCTGCCGTTTGGATGGGGAGGGTGGAAAAAAATCCGGATTTTTCTTAAAATTTCACAATTCCCCCCTTCCCGAATTTGTGATCAAAAGTCCTCACAAATCCTCCTTTTTCATGTCATTTGGTCATTCTAGCCCCAGAGAGCTCTTCTAGGCTTCGGTAAATGCAGCCCTCCCAGGGAGTGCATGCTGGGAGTTGTAGGCTGTTCACCGTCTGCTTCCCCAGAGAGCCCTTTAATGGTGAACAGCCTACAACTCCCAGCATGCATGTTGGCGGTGCATGAGGGAGGGCGGGGGCGCTTCTCTGGGCCTCCAGAAAAATGCCTCCCCACACCCGCTTCGCAGGGCTTCAGAAAGGGCCTCAGAAGGCCTGTTTTGAGTGGACGCCATAGGGAAGGCTTTTTTCCCTTCCACCATTTCCCCACCATTTGAGTGGAAGGGAAAAAACCCTTCCCTATAGCGTCTGCCCAAAACAGACCTTCTGAGGCCCTGCGTTGAGGGCGGCAGGTGGTGGTGCTCCCCTGGGCCTCGAAAAGAGCCCCCCTGCCCCCACATCATGGGGCTTCAGAAAGGGCCTGTTTTGGGCGGGCGCCATAGTGAAGGGTAGCGCCCCACCGTCGCCACCCCTGCCGCTTTGCCTCATTATGCTGCTGCCACTGCTGTGCTGCCACCGATGATGCCCCTAATGCCTGGCCGGTTGGCTAGTTGGCATTTTTCTCTTTGGTGTGCGGACACGTGCCCAGCTGATCCCAGCGGTTCCAAGTCTCACGAGACTACCAGGATGAGTTGTCTGAAATCTCCCAAGATTTCAGAAACTTCCTCTTGGAAGTCTTGCGAGACTTGTGGGAGAGGCAGTTTGCAGAGGCCCGAAGGACGTGTGCCCTGCTCCAACCCACCCTGTGCCAATTCATCAATGAAAGGGCCTCTTAACGCTTGCATTAAGAGGCCCTTTCATCACTGGATTGGCACAGGGTGTGTCGGAGCAGGGCGTGCATGCTCCAGGCCTCTGAAAGTGCTCAGAATGCCTAAGCCATTAGTACAGCTGGGGGATATCTGCGCACGTGCAGATATCTTCCCAGCCATGCTAACAGCGTAGCCAATCTGTGCACTTTCCGTAGGCCCAGAGAAGGCATGCCCTATTCCCCACTCTGCTCCCTCCCCCGTGCCTTTCCCAGACATTAAGAAAAATATTAAAAATTCTGCCTGGAGCCCATCCCCCAGGGGCACGAAAAGGAAGACATGTCTGGCAAAACCTGACAGTTGGTCAGCCTTTTTCATAAATTCATGAGGTGACCGTAAGCATCTCACTCTTTTCTCCAGCCTCAGCTCTCTGTTTTCAATTTATTTATTTATTACATTTATATCCCGCCTTTCCCCCCCAAGGAACCCAAGGCGGTGTACATAATCCTCCTCTTCTCCATGTTATCCTCACAACAACAACCCTGTGAGGTAGGTTGGGCTGAGAGTCTGTGACTGGCCCAAAGTCACCCAGTGGGTTTCCATGGCTGAGTGGGGACTAGAACCCGGCTCTCTCGACTCCCAGTCCGACACCTTAGCCACTACAACACACTCAGTAGTGAGAAGCACTCAGATAAGCAGTTCTCCTACCCCATCCAACCTTCAGCTGGAAGGAAAAGCATGATCACTTGAGCATAGAAACATCAGAAGTGCCAAATTGGACCAGACTGAGGGTCCATCTAGTCCAGCACTCTGTTCACAAAGGCTTGTGCCTTCGCCAAGGAGAATAGGCCAGGCGGTTCTGCTGTTGCTCTTTCAAGGGTGTTTCCTTATTCATAAGATCGCCATCTTCATTCATCGTGCAAATGATCTTGTTTTTATTTCTGCCAGATACTGATTTAGTTGAAAGAAGGAATTGGGTATACAGCTTTTCTTTTCCCTCTGTCATGCAGTTTTTGGTCCCTGCAGAGTGATTAAGAGGGGACCTTTTCAAGGTAGATCCGCATTTCATGCAGATTGTTGCAGGAGTGGTAATTAAATGATTTGCTTTATGAAGAGTCCTGCCAAACTCGCTTGGCAGGAAACTGCAAGTCTCTGTCACTGGCTGACAAATTTAAGCCATAAAGTGTAGTAAATAGTGGTAAAAGCTGCATTTTAAATGAGCTCCAAAGGTGCCTTTCTGTTGACATTTCGCTTTTCTGTTCTCTCTCCCTCCACGTGCCCTACCTTTACGATAACAGGACTGGAACATCTGAACAAACAGAGATACATTTTAGGGAAAAGATACCCATCTAGTGGTGCTAGAGAACTTTTTACAAATTTTACAGAAATGGGGTCTGGCCACTAGTGCAAACACAACTGCTGTGCTAAAGCCAGCTCTGGCATATTTTTTCAAAAATCTGTCCTCGGGAAAAACCCACCCTACAATCTTCCTAGTGTTAAAGAAGCAGCTGCATTTTCCTTCTCCTCTCCTCTCTCTCTCTCTCTCTCTCTCTCAAATTAGCATGCCTATGGCGGTTGAAACTTTAAGTATCTACCTACTAAAGTGGTATATGAAGTTTATCCTTTTCACCTCAAGGTGATGACAAAAACTAATAATTGCTGATCAATTAAGTTATTGAGGCAAGCAAAGACATTGTTATAAAATGCTTTCTTAGATGTAATGAATAGTACCTCTGGCTCTGCCCTGACAATGCATAGCTTCCCCTAACCCAAGCCTTGCTGTCCATACATTGACATGGATATCTAAGGTAAGGAAACTGACATGCATAAACTGACAATGCAGGGCTCCAGTCCCGGTAATCTTCCAGTAACAAATCTGAGATTTAGTTCACACTGAGATGATAAACTGTGTTTACTTCAGACTGCTGGATGGGATTTATGTCACTGAACATTCGTGCACATAGAAAACTAACATGTTGGAAAGAAGACTAGGTCTAGAATATTTCTCCCTGACATGCTAGTTTTCTATGTGAAGGGAATGCTTTTGTATTAGAAGAGCATTCAATTATGTGAGCCCCTTTCAGATGGAGGCTTACCACCTGAGAGAGAGCCAAGCCAAGGTGGCAAGACCTTAAAGAGGTGGGATTCTTCCTTGGCTTTGATGTCTTCTCTCCTCGCATTTGTTATTTGTTCACCCAGATTGTGGCTGCTCTTTAACACGTGAATATCCATGATGAGAATTGTGGTTATGAAGTTGAATCTTTTAAGATCGCTTCATGTGGGAACCAGGTTATACTGTGAAGGGAAGATGTGTATCAATAAGCCCACAGTGCACAGAGTTAGGATGAACCATGGTTCTCTGGCATGTTCTTCCCCTCCCCTTCATGCTTTGGGAAATGCAGCCTAGTGGGAGGAAGGTCTTTGCTGAACAGGATCTGATTAGGAAACAAATGCAAAGAATTGGCAAGTACTGCAAGTTTATGCATTGGTATTTAAATAGAGAGCCAGTGTGGTGTAGTGGCTAAAGTGTTGGACTGGGAGTCGGGAAATCCTTGGTTCTAGTCCCCTCTTGGCCATGGAAACCCACTGAGTGACTTTGGGCCAGTCAAAGACTCTCAGCCCAACCTACCTCACAGGGTTGTTGTTGTGAGGATAAAAATGGAGAGGAGGAGGATTATGTACGCCGCCTTGGGTACCTTGGAGGAAAAAAGGTGGGATATAAATGCAAATAATAATAATAATAATAATAATAATAATAATAATAATAATATAATAAAACAAATGCAACA
This sequence comes from Elgaria multicarinata webbii, assembly GCF_023053635.1. Taxonomy (NCBI): domain Eukaryota; kingdom Metazoa; phylum Chordata; class Lepidosauria; order Squamata; family Anguidae; genus Elgaria; species Elgaria multicarinata. The sequence continues at coordinate 93,986,611 of NC_086179.1, read as the reverse complement.
GTAATTCTTAATTTTCACTTTTATCTCTTTTTAGGGTGTTTCAAAGATGACCGCATTGTGTTCTGGACATGGATGTTTTCCACTTATTTTATGGAGAAATGGGCCCCCCGGCAGGACGACATGCTCTTCTATGTCCGTAGAAAATTATCCTATGTTAGTGGAGATGATACAGATGGGAAGAAGGTGAGTTGGGTAACAATATATTACATTCAGGGGGCATCTATGCCTTCTTCACATTAATGCAGAATGTGTGTATTGGCATTGCCTATTTGCTTAGACATACCGTAGACAGACACTGTAAATTACATTGTGCAGTATAAGCACCCGTGATTGGAATGCGGCCAGCAGGTTTATAAAAATTAAATACATTTTTAAAATAAGGTGTGTGTGTTTTGGTTTTGGTTTTTAAGCTCTTGTGGTTTTGGTTTTTTAAGCCAGGCTGGTCACCGGTACACCTAGGGGTGACCACATTACACCAGTTTTAAAATTTCTTCACTGGCTGCCAATTAGTTTCTGGGTGAAGTATAAAATGTTGGTTATCACCTTTAAAACCCTACATGGTTTGGGTTCAGGCTACCTGCGGGATTGCCTTCTCCCGTACAATCCGCCCCGCACACTCAGGTCCTCTGGGAAGAATTTACTCCAGCCCACAAAAACAAGGTTGACAACTATTACCCAGAGGACATTTCCTTCTGCCGCTCCCAGTTTGTGGAATGGCTTATGGGGAGAGATTCGTCAACTTAATAGTTTCCTGGAATTTAAGAAAGCCATAAAGACTGATCTCTTCTGGCAGGCCTACCCAGTTGAATTTTAAATTTGTCTTTTAATGATGTGCTGCTTTTAGTGATGTATTAGTTTTAAATGTTTTAATTAGTTGTATTGATGTTTACATTTGTGTTGTGCCTCGCCTCGATTATTTTTATTTATTTATTTATTTATTTATTTATTTATTTATATAGCACCATCAATGTACATGGTGCTGTACAGATTACACAGTAAATAATCCGGAGGGAGAGTTGTGTAACTATTATTATTATTATTATTATTATTATTATTATTATTATTGGAAAAGAAAATCAAAGAAAATACAGCAGTGCGCTCTAGAGTGCTTTCCCACATTACGCCATGTAGAATCTTGGGGTGATTCGGTATGACACTTGTGTTTGCAATCATGGAACACAATTGAAGTTGGGTAGATATTAACTCATGCTATAGAATTCCAGTGCAAATGTAACTACCCATTTATGAAGTGATCACCATCTTTCCAGTATTTTCGGAATATAAATACTGTGAATTTGTCAGGTTGCTTTTACGTTGACCTGATGGGGAACCATTTTGTGATGGATGAAAATTGTCTTGAAAACCTGGAAAGCATTTCTCAAAAAGATTTATTGTATGATGTAGCACTTTATTGTCCTAGAGAAAACAATTCTATTTGTAAGACAGGAGCAAATGAAATGTATGTTATCTCAAAACACATTATCACAATGTGAGGAACAATGTGGTGGTGAAACAGGATATTTCATATATATAAAATCATTTTTCTGTCTGATGAAAAGCTTAAGTCAGGAAAATAGTGTTTTGTTGAGAAAATCAATTACAGCATGATCTTATTCTGCTGCTGCAGTATAAGCAGAAGTCCCTGCTACACATCCCAGAGAAGTTTCTACCTCTGCTACAGTAATTTTCCAAGGCAAAGGGTGAGAATGTGGGTGTCCATACCTGAATACAAACTGAGAGTGTGAATTCTCTAAACCAGAGTTCTTCTCAAGAGCTACTTGGCACTGAAAGCTTGATCCTTGGAGGTTGTAAGTGCCAGAACAGGCAGTGGATTGACCAGGCGAGAACTAAAAGACAGGATCCTAATAATTATACCAGCCTGGCTAATCCAGAGACTTCACCCTGTCTGCCAGTTGCAGGAGGCAGTGTTGTGCATACCTGTTTCCTTCTGTGCCTGACTCTGTATATTGTGACACCTAAGTGCACACAACTTCATGTAGCCCAGTAAGATGGGGCTTAGCCTCAGATGCAGAGGTTCTTAGTTCAAATCCCGGAATCTCTGACACCTTCCTGCTGAAAGCTCCAGTTCCATTGGTCTGTTCAACATTTACATTAAGTAACATTTCATCAAACAAAGAGATCTCAGCAATTTTACGGATTCCCTGAATTGTAACTTTTCAGGTAATATTAGTTTTAAAATGTTTTTCGTGCAAATTTCACTAGATAGAAATGTTTGTCTCCCAAAAAGTGGTTCTCAAAGGTTTTAAAAATTTGGATCACCACGTTTCAACAGCATGTTATTCTGAAGCGCAGATTTGGAAATATGAATTTGAATGCTTTATTTGGGATTCAGTTCAGCTCAAATGGTTTACTTACTTGGCCTTTGAGAGATTGAACAAAAAGTATGGGAAAGATAAAGTAATATTTTATCTTTTTTTTAAATACTTGATGCATAGAATGTAACATGAGATTGGAGCTCCATTTAATCTACTATAAGCTTGTGCCTTTTGACCTTCTGTAATTTTTTTAAGTGAAAAAGATAAAAATGTATGTTAATCTTGCAGCTTAATCCTATTCATATTTATTAAAAAATGTAATGCATGCAATATATGGAATTTTATGCACATCCATGAAACAAGCCCAGTGTTTCTCAAACATTTTGTTCCCCTTCTAAATTTTGTCAACCTGTCATGACCCCAGTCCAAATGAAAGATGCGTTTATAAAAGGAAAATTCATTTATCTCCATTGAGACTTAAAGGAGCTCAAATTGGTCTTTTCAAAGCAAAAGGAGCAACCCTATGCCCCTATTGTCTGAGGGGCCATAAGATAGCAGGGATTCAGTGCTTTCTATTCTTCCAATAGGTATTATATTTTATTTATGTATTTATTTATTTATTTATTACATTTTTATACTGCCCAATAGCCGAAGCTCTCTGGGCAGTTCACAAAAATTAAAACCATAATAAAACAACCAACAGGTTAAAAGCACAAATAGGAGAAAAGAAGGGGTGTATTAAAGGAGCAATGAGGCTTGTCACTAGGGGAGCTCACACAACCCTTCCTCTTATGTGGTTCAATGAACATGTGGAAGGAGGAACCTGTTAGCAGAACTTGGCCTATAGGTCACTGAACCTGGAGCTAAAGAGTTAATGTGTATCTGAACAAGGTGGGAAGGGTTTGCTGGGACGCTTGTAGAGGGAGGAGACCCTTTCCTGTCTCCTTCCTCTACTTCCTTCTCCTCATTCCTTGCCTCATGGGTTGCTGACCACATGGCTGAACGGAGCCATCTTACCCTATGATGGAAAGCTACTTATTCTTAAAGTAAAGTTTCTTTCAAACCACCACTGGAGAGTTTCTTTTGTCAACACGCGTGGCTACTCACAGGGGGCTGATTCGGACCACAATAGAACCTACTAGTCCCAGCCCTGATGTTGAACACAATGCACATATGCGCCTCTTCTCAGATGTCGCACTGAACACAGAGACATTGGGGGCAAGGCAACAAAATGCATAATTTGGGGGCCATCAGGCAAAGACCCCTTCCCTCCTCACCACCAAGACAGTGGAGGACATTCAGTTAGTCTTGGTTAACCTCTGCAGGATTTTCGCTATGAAGTGCACCTTCCAACATCCTGACATATGAAAACAGGTCACTGTCATTGGGTATTGTAACACCCCTGTTCTTACACAAGAGGATCACTATCTGAACACATACCATAATCTGGACAATTACAAATTGCTGAAATTGTCTGCTCTCACTTGTGTTCATTTATTTTTTTGATAACCTGTACCATACTTTCCCAACATTTCACATATTGAAAATAGGGAGGGACCCTTGTATACTACTGGTAGCATTTGAAAGATCTATTACACATTGATAAGGGCTTAATTGTAATAGCTTGCTCGATTTAAAAATAAAGGAGGTGTTAGGTTTTTCAAGTATATCTTTAACCAGAAAAACAAACTCTCCTATAATGTGCTGTCAACAGTTTAAAATAAACCTCACCAGCTATGCGTTGACTTTGCATGTACATTCAACTCAATTATTGTGTTTTTCACCATTCCCCCACCTCACTGGCCAAGTTTCCCTATTGAAAAATTCAGCTTTGTGGAGAGACTCTTGAAGCATGATAACTCCAGTGCATGCCCACCCCTTAAGATCTGCCCCATGCCACAGTGTGGGCAGTAATTTACCAGTGAACAGGTACTAGCAAACTGGGACTGACTCTAGTCAATAGAAAGACCATTGAAGAATATGTATAAAATTAGTCAACTACGGCAGAAGCCGTTTTCATTATGACGCTTAAGAAGACTAACCTGGCTTCCTCATGAAAAGCAGAATGAATTGTAATGAATAATTCAACCCTGGAAACACTGTGTTTATGAATCATGCAGGGACTACAGAGGGCAACCACTGTAGTTTTTAACTTTTAAATTATGTTTTATTGTGTTGTATTTTATGGTTAATTGTTGTGAACTGCCCAGAATCCTTTGGCTCTTAAGCAGTATAGAAATATAACAAATAGTATACGATTAAAATCAATTCATTTAACATTATAAAAGTAAAACTGCAGTCTAAAAACACTTAACAGCCCAACACAGCAATCTAATAAAACAATGTGGGGCGATTTGGGAAGGAGAAAGGAGCCAGAGCTAGGGCTTGAACTGGATCTGGCAATGTGGTAGCAGAAGGTAGTGCTCTTCTGAGGCTCTTGGTATTTTTACGGGGCTTGGCCAATCCAGGGGCTTCATACTGCCCATCAATTGCTGTGCTTTTTGTTATTTATTCAATTTGTTCCACTTGCTTCCTCCAAGGAGCAAAGAAAGTGTATGTGGCGTGTGTGCCTCCCTCCCCTTTCTCCATTGTATCTGTATATCAACGTTCTGAAAAAGACTTAGCATGGCGACTCAATCAAGGTCACTCAGTAGGCTTCTTGGTAAGTGTGGATATGCTGCATCTCACTGTTCCCTTCTGAACCAGAAGACAGCTTTGGGGGCATCGAGTTCCAGTTGTCCCACTAAGCTAGACCCCAGATTCAGATGTGAGGTTCTTGAACCCTGGAATACATTTTCTCAAAAACAGGAGCTTCCAATATTATGACCGTGAATGCACCCCCTCTGTTTCAAAGTTGGTGCACCCCACCCCACAGACCCACACAGACTCTTGTCTTCCAAACAAACCTACATTTTATCTAAACAAAGCCCTATTTATTTATTTATTTATTTAGTTTTCACAAAAAGCCTTCTCATTGAGGTGTCTCAGGCAGTGGTTTCTTGTTCCTCAGGCAGAAGTGGGTGTTGCCCCAAATCACTTCCTGGTTTCTCCCATGAAGTACAACCCATTCGGGCCAAATCCAGTACTTCTGGAAAATATTTGTTACAGTCTCCTCTGGATATTTTGGGACCTGCAGGTGTTGCGTATTACTTGCAGCTGAGGGTTCTGTTTCAGTGAATGTGACCTAACTTGTATTTTGTTGTTCTCCTGTATGTAGTTTTCAGTAAAAGTCAAATATTTTCTCTTGGAAACTGGGTTTTATTGTAGTATTCCCTCTAGACCCTTGGTGAAGGTAGCATATATATTTTTATTGATTCAGCTTCTGTTGATGTGTGTGTATTGCTTTTTGTCTTCACCACTCTTCTTTAAGTTTATAAAAATAGAGTACTCTCTGAAATAGAAAATCTGACTGTCATGCCAATAAAAGGTGGTTCAAATAGCAGACCATTGCACTCTATCTTATGGCCCAGTGCTCTTCAACATTTTTATTAATGATTTGGACGAGGAGGTGCAGGGAACGCTGATCAAATTTGGAGATGACACAAAATTGGGTGGGATAGCTAATACCCTGGAAGACAGAAACAAACTTCAAAGTGATCTTGATAGGCTGGAGTGCTGGGCTGAAAACAACAGAATGAAATTTAATAGGGATAAATGCCAAGTTCTACATTTAGGGAATAGAAACCAAATGCACAGTTACAAGATGGGGGACACTTGGCTCAGCAATACTACAAACGAGAAAGATCTTGGAATTGTTGTAGATCGCAAGCTGAATATGAGCCAACAGTGCAATATGGCTGCAAGAAAGGCAAATGCTATTTTGGGCTGCATTAATAGAAGTATAGCTTCCAAATCACGTGAGGTACTGGTTCCTCTCTATTCGGCCCTGGTTAGGCCTCATCTAGAGTATTGTGTCCAGTTCTGGGCTCCACAATTCAAGAAGGATGCAGACAAGCTGGAGCGTGTTCAGAAGAGGGCCAGGATGATCAGGATTGACTTTGACTTTGAGGTCTAGAAACAAAGCCCTATGAAGAGAGACTGAAAGAACTGGGCATGTTTAGCCTGGAGAAGAGAAGATTGAGGGGAGACATGATAGCACTCTTCAAATACTTAAAAGGTTGTCACACAGAGGAGGGCCAGGATCTCTTCTCGATCCTCCCAGAGTGCAGGACACGGAATAACGGGCTCAAGTTAAAGGAAGCCAGATTCCAGCTGGACATCAGGAAAAACTTCCTGACTGTTAGAGCAGTGCGACGGTGGAATCAGTTACCTAGGGAGGTTGTGGGCTCTCCCACCCTAGAGGCCTTCAAGAGGCAGCTGGACAACCATCTGTCAGGGATGCTTTAGGGTGGATTCCTGCATTGAGCAGGGGGTTGGACTCGATGGCCTTGTAGGCCCCTTCCAACTCTGCTATTCTATGATTCTATGCCATAGAAATAACCTTCCAGACAGGTAGATACCATTTAAAAAATATTGATGCAATTTAGGTGAGCATGAGTGCCTTTCTCTTCATTACATGTAGAATGTTGACGAATTTTATTATAGAGGTAAAGTGATCATGATAAACTTAACGTTTATGCGTACATTAGGGCCAGCACATCTCCCTAAACAGTACTTTTTCCTCTTGCATATGATTTTACCTTCTAAAGTGGGATGTTATGGCATGTTCAGCTATAATTTCCTGTATTAGTGATGCTCAGTGTCCAGTTCTCATGTAGCCAAAATAGTACCATCCATAAACAAGAAGGCGGTACCAGCAGGTTAGGGAAATGTCAGGGCTTGCAGAAGTACAAAAACCCTTTAGGAATCAAACATATTGGGCTGGCCCGGCCCAGGACATTCTGGTGCCTAAGGCAAAGCAGCCAATGGTTCTGCTGACACTGACCCAAGTCAAGGTGCATAATATCCAAAGCAAGCCCAGTTATTTGGGCACCTCCTCTTGTGCAAGCACTGAGTCATTACTGACTCTTGGAGGGACGCCAGCTTTCGCTGACGTTTTCTTGGCAGGCCTTATAGCGGGGTGGTTTGCCGTTGCCTTCCCCGGACATTATTACCTTTCCCTCAGCTAACTGGGTACTCATTTTACTGACCTCAGGAGGATGGAAGGCTGAGTCTACCTGAGCCAGCTGCCTGAAACCAGATTCCGCTGGGACCGAACTCAAGCTGTGGGGAGAGTTTCAGCTGCAGTAACTGCTGCTTTACTGCTCTGCACCACACGAGGCTTTTATTTGGGCACATGAGGCAGGAAATCCCACAAATACCTCTTTCCATTCCTGGTAGTAAAAAATGCAATAACATCAATTACATAGCTAATGATTTGCTGCTCTTTCATTATGCCTGAAATCTGTTGCCTCCTGAGATGGCCTCTTCGCTCCACCTAATGGTAGAGCCTGTCCTGATAAGGGGAAGCTCTCCCCTTTAAACCACATCATCAGAAGCCATGGAATACTGACTGGCTAGCTAAGGGGCGACGACAACTAGGAAACCAAGGAGAAGCAGGAATGGAATAAAATACTGTGGAATGTCTGTCTGCCTAGAACTCTCAATAGGGCACTCAACACTGTTCTCAACTGTTCTCAATGCCTAGATGGCCCCATGCTTATCCGATCTCTTTGAAAGAAAAACAAGCACACCCTTCCCTCCAAATGTAGTTGTCTCTGTATGCTCAGGGGGTTCCCTAAGAATCCCAAAATATATTAGCTTGTAAATTGGAAAAGGAAAAAATTAAATGTAAGACCCCTAAAAACCGACCTCACAAAGCCGTATGTTCAGCAGTTTCCCAGAGCTACAGAATGTTGAAATGGTCGAACCATGAATTCAGAGTTTTGTTGGGTAGGGGAGGAAAATTGAAGAGGTGGAGAGGATCTGCCTACTTCATACTCTTAAGATGTTTCATTGTACTGGAGGGAGATTAGGGCTTCTTGCGGGAATGCATTCCATGTGGTTAAATTCTCTTCCCCATGCTATATGGAGAGGCTTTGAGTGGAAAAAAATGTCATCCACCCACCCCACTCTACAGAAAGCTCCTTCACCTTTCTATATAGAAATAAATTGCTAAAGTTAGCGCCTCTTTCATAAGTATCTTAATCCAGAATTGAGTCCTTTGCATTCAGTCCAAAAATACCTATTCTCTTCAGGGATTGATCTTTGAAAACCCACCTTTTGTGAGTCAGAAGCAGAAGATGACTGTGCACAGCGCTGATTGGTTAGCTCCTGTACTGCCACTACCTTTCAATTCTCAGAGCTTTTAAAAACAGATTCTTTTTGTTTTCTGTTTATGAAGGTTTGCATGAATAAATAGGGACATGAGCAATTCATGTCGTACATTTCAAAATAAACAAGGCAAAGCAGCTCATCTTGAAGGAGGCGCAAGACTTGATAGTTAAATCAGTGTTATGCTTGCGGATACGCACGTCTCATTTCAGTTGTGAAACTAGTCTTTTCCTATGACTGAGGGGTGTTCTGTGAACTCTCTTTTGATATTTGTCTTCACCTTGAGATAGAGGTTTGTTGAAATCATCTAGTGAATTGGGGTGAGAATTGAAACTGGGACTTCCTGGCTCACATGGCTTAGCCACTTCACTTCCCCAGAGCTCTTATATAATAATAAACTCGTGTTCCATAAAAATAGAGAGAGGGAGCATTAGCTTTCAAATAATAGTAGGGTGACCATATGAAAAGGAGGACAGGGCTCTTGTATCTTTAACAGTTGCATTGAAAAGGGAATTTCAGCAGGTGTCATTTGTATATATGGAGAACCTGGTGAAATTCCCTCTTCATCACAACAGTTAAAGCTGCAGGTGCCCTGCCCTCTTTTAAATCTGGTCACTCTAGTATAGCTCCTGCAGCTTTAACTGTTGTGATGAAGAGGGAATTTCATCAGGTTCTCCATATATAAAAATGACACCTGCTGAAATTCCCTTTTCTATGCAACTGTTAAAGATACAGGAGCTCTGTCCTCCTTTTCATATGGTCACCCTAAATAACAGGGTGTTTGGGAACCCCCTCAGAATATTCCCTCTTGCAACATCTGACCAGCTCTTCCTCAGTTTGACAACAAAAGCAAATGGAAGCTTTGCAATGCAGCTCTTAGCTCCTTCCGTGCTGTAAATGTTTTATATGTCTGTACACTTTTCTCTTGGCCATTACATCCCTCAGCGGCTTACCTGAAATCACAACTGACACTTTATATATTTCTTCCAATATTGGGGTTAATAACCATATAGGGCTGGTGCCTTTTTAGTGGTGTGACTGCAAATGGAATTATAAATCACCCAAATTATAGTAGGCCACAATAATAAGGATTCATCCTTTCCCAGTGTATAATTTTTGCAACTTCCAGGCATGAGAGAATTTGCTTAGAGCCAGTGCTATACCGCAGCACTTTTCAGACCATGATCTAGGAATCCTTTGTGGTTCCTTGGAAACTTTTTGGGGTTTTACTACATTTACCCCCCATGAAAATGTTGATAATAATGAACAAAGTTTTCTGACAGCTTGCTCACCACTACCTTCTTCCTAGGAGTGTGTAGCTACCAGAGAAAGTTCGTGTTGGGGCAGTTTCTATGGGGTTAGCACCCCGCCCCCCATGTCAGGGGTGCAGAAAATCTTTCAGCCCAAGGGGTGAATTCCATTTTGGGGCTGCATTCCAGTGGTCGTGGGGGAGCAGAGGCAAAAGGGGCAGGAGCAAATATTGGTGCTTAAACCTCTTACTGCCTAAGCCTTAGGAGAGATATTTCATCCTTATAGAAAGGGGTAAAAACTGCACCAAAGCCAGAAAACCACCAAATAATCAGTGGCTGGGGGAAAGGGCAGTTGCCTTCCAGGTAACCCCAGAGGGGCAAAGTGGGCCCTGAGGAGGGCTAGATTGGCCCTCCGATCCTGAGGTTCTGCACCTCTGCTCTAGGTGAAATGAGTGTGTGCCCCGAAATCCTTTTGAGTGCACAGGCAGTCTTCAGCAAAAACCACTACAGGGCAGGTTTATACTTCTAGGCCCTAATCTTTCCAGGACAGCAACCATCTTATATTGGACTGCTTTGTCTCCTTTAGAGTTGTTGTTTAGAGAGGAAACTAAGTAGCCATTCTAGGCATCCATAACCATCTCCATCTCCTCTGTCCGGGTTAAGGAGAGGGAAGGTGGGGTTGGCTGTGGCAGGATTATGAGCTGTAGTAGAGGAGATGAAACCAGCAAGATATCAACAGGAGTTAAAGGGGGAATGGAGTGAAGAGCTGTTCAGGGAGGCAGAGAAGGTGAAATGCTGGAAGGGAGGGGGAAGGGGCAATGCACAAGAGTCGTTCCATCCTGTTTCTTACAGCATAGCTTTTTCCTTCTCATATGCTTGACTTGAGGCCAAGCTAAATATTCTTGAAATCACATAAAGCAGAGCCATTCCTGACTGGATTACTTACTTCTGTCTAAGTGTGCGCAGCCCCAATTTGGATTGGGACCATCACAGTCTAGGGTGTGTGGATTTAAGCTATACAGCAGCCCTTTACCCCCACTCTCATTTTCATCTCAGAATTCCACCCCAGGGGGATTTTAAATAGGAAAAACGTCTGAATTGATTCCAGTGGAGATGGTGGGGGAGGGATTCTTTCATTTTTTAGCCCCTGTTATGTGTGATTTGAAGAACATTTATTTCGGTCCTTGGTGATGGTTTACAGAGTGATGAAATGTCTTTTTCCTTTTATGAATCTCATTGGGGGCAAAATGCACCCAGAAGTAAGTGTGTGTGTGTGTGTGTGTGTGTGTGTGTGTGTGTGTGTAAATTCAACATGAATGTGACCCCAAAACTGGAAAAGTTTTATACACTGGATCTTATCTCCTCTACAAAGTGTTTGTGTGAAGGTGGTGCAAATGTTGGCATTACCTAAAGAATGATTTGCTTTCGTTGCGGTGAAAATGTGTATCTATGCATGTTTACATTTGCTTATTTTGGTAAATGTATAGCTGTTGCAATTCTGTTTGCAGAGAGTGGTGGTTGTTTTAGGAAAGTGGCAGGATGATAGATCATCAGTTTATGTTTTTTAAGTCAGCATAAACAAGAAATCAGTATCTGGCAGTGACAGGACAGAAGAAGGAAAGAAAACCTCCTTTAGCTTTCTCCTAGAACGCACAGGATTTGGATCTGGAACAAAGAGAAGTATTCGCAGAAAAAGTGAGTGTTCCTGAGTATGTCATTCTTGAGGACATTCCTTTTACGAGCCAGAAGCCTGGGAGCCGGAAGAGTATTTTGCCAAACAGAATGACATTTTCCCAAATGGTCAGGCTCTCTAATAAAGTCAGCGTCACCTAGCAATAAGAGCTTCATGTGTGCTCAGGGCACGCACTGCAGAGGTATTGTAGACAAACCCCAAATAGAGACAGATCATTTACATGGGGACTACCTTCCTTCCTTCCTTTTGTTCCACAGGGCTCTATCTTATCCCCTATGCTGTTTAACATATACATGAAGCCGCTGGGGGAGGTTATCCAGAGATGTGGACTGAGGTGTCATCAATATGCGGATGATACCCAGCTCTACCTTTCCTTTTCATCAAACCCAGGTGAGGCAGTGGCTGTTCTGAACCAGTGCCCGGGCACGGTAATGGACTGGATGAGGGCTAACAAACTGAGACTCAATCCAGACAAGACGGAGGTACTGTTAGTGGGTGGTTCATCTGTCCGGCGAGGTGGTGTTTGCCCTGTCCTGGACGGGGTTGCACTCTCCCTAAAGGATCGGGTCTGTAGTTTGAGGGTGCTCTTGGATCCAGAACTGTCACTTGAGGCACAGGTGAACTCAGTGGCAAAGAGCACCTTTTATCATCTTAGGTTGATATACCAACTACGCCCTTATCTGTACAGAGATAGCCTAGCTACAGTTATCCATGCTCTGATAACCTCTCATTTGGATTACTGCAATGCGTTATACGTGGGGCTGCCTTTGAAAACGGTCCGGAAGCTTCTGCTGGTACAAAACAGGGCAGCCCGTTTACTAACAGGGACTGGCCGGCGAGATCACATTACACCAGTCCTTTTCCAGCTTCATTGGCTGCCAGTCCAGGTCCAGGCCCGATTCAAAGTGCTGGTATTGACATTTAAAGCCCTAAACGGTTTGGGGCCAGGTTATTTGAAGGAACGCCTCCTCCCATATGTACCTGCCCGGACCTTAAGATCATCTACAGGAGCCCTTCTCCGTGAGCCCCTGCCAAAGGAAGTGAGGCAGGTGGCTACTAGAAGGAGGGCTTTCTCCGCTGTGGCACCCTGGTTGTGGAATGAGCTCCCCAGAGAGGTCTGCCTGGCGCCTAGACTGTACTGCTTTCGTCGCCAGCTGAAGACCTTTTTATTCACTCAGTATTTTAACACTTAATTTTAACTTACATTTAAATTTTCCTGTTTTAACTCTGTATTTTAATCTTATATCAATTTTGCTGTGTGGTTTTATCCTGGTTGTGCTTTTTGTACTGTATTTTGTAATTGTGCTTTTAACCTGTCTGGTTGTTTTATTGTGGTTTTAATTTTTGTGAACCGCCCAGAGAGCTTCGGCTATTGGGCGGTATAAAAATGTAATAAATAAATAAATAATAAATAAATAAGTGGCAACTCCTTTTGCCCGTCTCCCCTTCCCCTTCCAGTACGCCACAGTGTCGCATCCTTTCCCTCAGGTTTCTGGTACTTTCTTCCACCACCGTGAGATCTAGCTGCTCTCCTATTTTCATTCCCATTCACTGTCTGCCACACTTCCTGCTACCCTTCTCTACTTCCCTCCGGAACTGTCGCTCCTTCACTCAGAAGGCAGCCCCTCTTCATGCTCTATTCCTATCATCATCATCATCAATTTATTTCTTACCCACCTCTCCATTTGGATCGAGACAGGGAACAACAATAAGTATAAAATACATAAAACTAAATTTAGAACATAGTATACATTATTAAAACATCCTAAAAGCATCCTAAAATTCCACTGGATAGGCCTGCTGGAAGAGATCAGTCTTGATAGCTTTCTTAAATGCTAAAAGACTGTTAAGTTGACGAGTCTCCTCCGGCAGGTCATTCCACAGTCTGGGAGCAGCAGAAGAGAAGGTCCTCTGGGTAATACCCATCAGCCTAATTTTGACAGGCTGAAGTAGTATCTTCCCAGAGGACCTGAGTGTGCAGGGCGGATTGTACGGGAGAAGGCGATCCCGCAGGTAGCCTGAACCCAAACCATGTAGGTCTTTAAAGGTGATTTTGTTGTTTATTCGTTCAGTCGTTTCCGACTCTTCGTGACTTCATGGACCAGCCCACGCCAGAGCTTTCTGTCAGCTGTCGCCACCCCCAGCTCCCCCAAGGTATTCTAATTGGCAGCCAGTGAAGAGATTTTAAAACTGGTGTAATGTGGTCACCCCTAGGTGTACCGGTGACCAGCCTGGCTGCCATATTTTGAACGAGTTGAAGTTTCTGGACTAGACCCAAAGATAGAGTACATTGCAGAAGTCGAGCCTCGAAGTTACCAGTGTGTGCACTACCATCTTTAGGTCTTCTAACTCTAGGAAGGGGCGCAGCTGGCGTATCAGCCGAAGCTGATAGTAGGCAGTCCTACCAGCAGCTTATCACACTGAAATCAGGCCTCCCTCTTCCAACGCTGTTGCTGTTACTGCTCTCTCCTTTGGAGATCTCTCCACATCCTCCCCCATGATCTTTATCTACATTGCTCATTCTCTGCTCCTAGCAGCAAAAATAGAGAAATCTCTTTCAGTATCACTGTGTATGTGTGTGTGTATGTGAGTTTGCATATGTGTGCGTGTGCGTGTGGCCCGCAAGCCAGCGTCACATACAGCCCTCAGGGCCGAAAAGGTTGTGTACACGCCTGCTTTAGAGTGCTCAAAGTGCTTCACATAGATTTCATAGTAATCCCTTATGGAAGCCCTCTTGCGTAACTGAGTATTCTTCATCGTGGTCTCTGTGCATCACACATATGGGCTCTGCGCCTGCGCGGAGTCTGCCTCGGAAAGAACTTCTATAGCTAAGAATCTTGGCGGGAACCCCTCCCCCGCTGCTATGTGCGCATGTCTGAGGGGTTCCCGCCCAAACCCTCAGTTCTTCTTCGACCGCCATAGCGGCTGCATCGTCGGGAACAACTTCGTGTTACCTAGAGATAGAAAGAGAATAGCTAAGTTTTAAAACATTATAATAACAATAGAAGGATTAGTAGAGAACATCTCTTCAGAATTGTGACCCTTGATCACCGCCTTCAGGCGCATGGCCCTCCGGGCCCCATTCAAGAAGTGCACACGCTGCGGGAGCAAACTCCCAACCGCAGATGGACACAGTTTGTGCCTCACTTGCCTAGGAGAAAGCCACAACGTGGAAACGTGTGGAGCTTGCGAAGCGTTTCCGAGACAAACGCGCAAGCATCGTGCCGACAAACTCAGAGCAGAGCTCTGGAATAAGGCATTAAGAGCAGTCGAGACCCCAAGTATGGCAACTCTGACTACAGCTCTAGCGCGAGAGGCATTACAAAGCCCACCTCCCAAACAAGGCCAGGGATAGTTCAACTAACTAACCCTCCGACCCCAGGGAGAGCGCAAACAGCAGCCTTGGCTAAGAGACCGTCAAAAAAGACAAAACAGCCAAAGGCAACTGAGACAAAAAAGAGGAAGAGAAAACGGGGAAAAGAGAACAAAGACGCATGCTGGGGCTTCGACATCAAAGACGCCACCATTAGCGTCAATAGCTCAACCTCAATTAACCTCACTGGCATCGACGCCTAGGGCCGACGTCGTAGCCCAACCATTGGCATCGACATCGACACCTAGAAGAGACACCATAAACCGACCCTCAACATCAGAGGGGGAAATTAGAGACTCCCCATCCACGCAAGGGCAGAGCGGGAGACAACCAAGCATGTCTATCAGGGGCTCACCGAGGACCCCCAGACTACAGTCTGCAGAACACATCCAGCCAGGACAACATAGCCCACCGGAATCGATACGCTCCTCGGCCAGTCAGTATCCGCAGGAACAGGATTATCACTATCCCTACCATCGAGGCCGACCTCACGCTCCACAATACGAATGGGACGATCAGCAACAACAATACCTCCCATTAAGACCTACACAATATTACGAGGAATGGCAAGGAGACCAGTATCACCGTAATTATCACAGAGCGCGCAGACCAACAGCGACATCTACTGGTGGCCAGACGCAAGATCATGCGATCGCACAACAGAGGTCGACATCAAGAATCAGAGCCTCCTCGACACCGAGGCAGGCACCAGATCGACCTCCACTCCCACCCAGAGCGACTCATTCACAAGCTTGGCAGCCTGTACCTCCTGCAGCCATTCAAGAAGGTACGGAAGCCCAAGGACTACATCAACCAACATCACCAGGCTCAGATACAGACGGTTACCGTTCAGACACCACATCTTGCGCATCGAGAACACCATCGACAGCCTCACAGGGCACAAGTCGAGGACCCAATAAACCAATCTTGCCATCAGAAGACTTGGGCCATTTCGCAGACCACATGCAGAGGATGGCTCAATCCCTGGGCATGGAAACACACCAGCAAGCCCCAAGACTGACGGACCCGGTGTTTGATGTCATCCACACCGAGTACACAGCTCCAGTGTCAGTTCCTTTCGCACCAACGCTCCTTCAAACAGTCCAACAATCATGGAAAAATCCAGCATCGATGGCACCAATTTCAAAACGCCTAAACAACATGTACAGAGCCCTAGAAAAGGATGTGGAATTTCTATTCACCCATCCACCTCCAAATTCTATTATTGTTGAGGCGACCCAGAGTCGCACACGAAGAATACACGCAGCACCTGTAGACAGGGAAGGGCGCAAGTTAGATCAAATGGGACGCAGAGCCTATTCATCGGCAGCGCTTAGTTTAAAAATTTCAAACTACCAAGCGACAATGAGTCGCTACCAGCTTTTCCTCTGGGAAAAAATGGGCAGACTTTGCGACCATTTACCAAACGAATACAAGGAGCTGGCACATGTATTTCAGACTGAGGCCACCAAATTAGCTACCCAGCAGATACAGACAGCTCGACACCAAACAGACTGCGGCACCAAGGCAATGGTTGGAGCAATCGCCTTGAGGAGACATGCTTGGTTACGATCAGCGGGTCTATCACAGGAGTCGAGGTCCCGTCTTGAGGACCTTCCATTTGATGGCATAGGTCTGTTCAACGCCAGCACGGATGAAGCCATGGACACCGTCCAAAAAGCCAAAACCACGGCAAGAAAGATGGGCATTGGGCTCCCACAACAACCAAGACCAAGACATTGGTACCGACAACAGTCTTTCCAGCCAAACAGACCAGCCAAGCAGACAAAACTTCAGATCACAGCAACAGCAGCAGCAGCAGCAGCAGCAACAGCCCACACAGCCAAATAGACGCCACTTCACAGGACAGACAAGACCGCGCTATCAACGGAAAAGATTTGGTGGCGACAAGCGGCGCCTTTGACTCGCGGCCAACCAACAGCGCAGAACAACAGAACCTTACCACCACACCTTTTGGAGGCAGACTCACTGCAAACAAACATGCATGGAAGGAAATAACCACGGACAGCTGGGTATTAGCCATTGTAGAAAAGGGCTATCGCCTGCAGTTCACCTCCATGCCTCCAACAGGTGTAGTGAGGATAACGCCCCCCTCCCTCACCCTAAAAGCAGAAGTCAAGTCCTTGCTTCGAAAAGGGGCAATAAGGCCAGTTCCAAAAGCACAAAGAAACCAAGGGTTTTACCATCCCCAAAAAGGACAGAGGGCTTCGTCCTATTTTGGACCTCCGAGACATAAATTTATTCTTGACAAGAAAGAAATTCAGAATGATATCTTTAAATTCAATCCTCCCTCTCCTAACCAAGAATGCATGGTTTGCCTCAGTGGACTTAACAGATGCATATTTTCACATCGACATACACCAGCACAGCCAGCAATTCCTTCGTTTCGCAATTGGCACAAAGGCATTTCAATTCACAGTCCTCCCTTTTGGACTTTCATCCGCTCCACGCGTTTTTACAAAATGCATGGCGGTAGGGTGCGCGCATCTAAGAAAGCAAGGCATCCACGTACACCCATACCTGGACGACTGGCTGCTGGTTGGGCACTCAAGAGAAAGTCTACTCCACGACATAGACCAAGTGACACATCTGCTCCACAAGTTAGGTCTCCAGATAAACAAGGAAAAATCCAATCTAAATCCAACGAGATCGATCCTCTTCATAGGAGCACTACTCCACTCCCCATCCGGACGAGTCTTCCTGCCAAGAGAAAAAGCAGAGAACGTTATCACTCTAACGCAGGAAGTTCTACAGCAGACAGAAACTTACGCCTACGACCTTCAAAGACTGTTAGGTTTCATGTCATCAACAGTCTTAATTATTCCATTCGAACGTCTAAAAATGAGACGCCTTCAACTCTGGTTCACAAGAATCCTAAAACCGTGGCACGACACAAGGACACTCAAACTAAAGCTGCCACATGGAGTCAAGAGATCTCTCAAGTGGTGGACCCGTCAACAAAACCTATCGAAGGGAATTCCTTTCGGGATCTCCACACCGACAAAGATCATAATGACAGACGCGTCCAAATCAGGATGGGGAGGACACTGTGGACCCTTAAAAGTTCAGGGAATATGGACAGCCAGGGAGAGAAAAGCCCATATCAATCTTCTAGAACTCAAAGCAGTTCAAAAGACATTGAGAGCACTCGACTCAAACCTTCGAGGTCACCACATACAGGTCACATCCGACAATACAACCGTAATGTACTATATCAACAAACAAGGCGGAACCAGATCACTCCCACTGACAAAACTAACCCTGTTAATATGGGAATGGTGTATACGCCGCAAGATATCGCTAACGACTTAGCGGACCGGCTGAGCAGACAGACAAGCACAGCACACGAATGGGAAATACACCCCACAATCCTAGCAGACATCATAGCTATCTGGGGTCAACCGAACATCGATCTGTTTGCCACACAGAGCAACAAGGTCTGCAACAAATTCTGCAGCAGAGGGGGGAAAGGGTGGAAGTCAATGGGAGACGCTTTCATGAAAAATTGGACCTACCACCTATATTTCATTTCCCCCCCATTCCCATTAATCACCAGAGTCCTAGCCAAGATAGCAGAGGACAACACAAATTGCATCCTACTAGCACCGTGGTGGCCCAGACAAAACTGGTTCACGACGCTTCTACACAGGTCTCAGCACAATTTCTACCAGCTCCCGGTGATATCAGACCTACTCAGCCAGAACCAGGGCAAGATCCAGCACCCAGACATCGAATCGCTACACCTCACAGTTTGGAGGATATTTCCCCAGTAGATGCCGATACTACAAGAAAGATTCAAGACAACCAGAAAAGATTCAAGATCCAGAAAACCATCAACTCGATCATCATACAATAGAAAGTGGCATTCCTTTACTCAATTTGCAGAAAAAAGAGGATTCAACCCATCAAGCTGCTCAATTCAGCATCTCGTATCTTTCTTAATACATTTAAAGGAAGGAGGGTTGCAGTTTGGTTCAATTAAGGTCTACTTAGCAGCCATATTGGCATTCCATGATCAAATTGAAGGATACACCCTTTTCTCACACCCCAGGGTAAAACAATTCCTAAAAGGCCTGCAAAATCTTATCCCACCCATCCGGGCTCCATGCCCATCGTGGAGCCTCTCGGTGGTACTACACCAATTAACACAAAAACCATTCGAACCACTAGCTACAACTAACCTACAGCTACTAACATGGAAGTTAGTTTTCTTAGTAGCTATCACATCAGCCAGAAGAGCCAGTGAATTATGCGCACTCCGCATAGACAAACCATTTCTCATCTTCCACAGAGACAAAGTCGTACTTAAACCAGACACTCACTTCCTTCCAAAGGTAGTATCGACTTTTCACCTAAACCAAGACATAGTGTTACCTACCTTTTTTCTATCCCCAAAGTCACAACTAGAAAAGACCCTACATATGCTCGACGTAAGGCGCGCCCTAGCCTTCTACAAAGAGAGGACAGAACAATTCTGCAAGTCAAACCGCCTTTTTGTATGCTATGGCCAAAGCAAAAAGGGCATGCCAGTATCAGCACAGAGACTATCGTCCTGGCTAGTACAGACAATTCAACTAGCGTACAGATTGGCAAAATTGGAACCTCCAACAGCAGTAAGAGGCCATTCAACAAGAGCAATGGCGACATCATCTGCTTTTCTAAGAGGAATTTCAATTCCAGAAATTTGTAGAACAGCGACATGGGCAAGACCAACCACCTTCGTGAAACATTACAAGTTGGACATCAGAGCACGTGCGGACTGCACTTTCGGCAGGGCAGTGCTATCACCCATCTGCAACTAAAAGAACCACCTACCCACCTCCGGTAAGTTTAGCTCGCTAATCGCCCATATGTGTGATGCACAGAGACCACGATGAAGAAGAATAGGTTGCTTACCTGTAACTGTGGTTCTTCGAGTGGTCATCTGTGCAGTCACCCAACCCACCCACCTACCCCTCTAGGTGGAAGTACGAAGGATCTCATACAGACAAGTTGAAAACAGTATCCCTCGGTACTGAGGCCGCAAGGGGGTCTCATTCAAACTGAGGGTTTGGGCGGGAACCCCTCAGACATGCGCACATAGCAGCGGGGGAGGGGTTCCCGCCAAGATTCTTCGCTATAGAAGTTCTTTCCGAGGCAGACTCCGCGCAGGCGCAGAGCCCGTATGTGTGACTGCACAGATGACCAGTCGAAGAACCACAGTTACAGGTAAGCAACCTGTTCTTCCTATCCCTTTATTTCAGGTGGGAGGTAGAGGCTGAAAGAGTGAGTTCATGTAGAGTCCAATAGAGGGACTTCCTGCTTCACACACTTAGCCACTATTGCTAACCTTGCCTGACCATACCCACCGGAGAAGTCCGGACACCTCAGGGAAAAGAAGGCCAACCGGAGCAACTGGAGTTGAAGGGGCTCCTGACCCTGCAGTTGCGTTAGGCCTTCTTTTCCCCGCTGGCCTGGCCTTCTTCCCCAGGAAATTGGAAGACTTGCGAGACTTCCAGCGAGACTTCCGGTTTCCCCCGAGACTTCCCAGCCGAGTTCTCGCGAGCTTTAGAGAGTGCACTGAAGACCCGGCTGGCTGCGTGCTGCTGTGCTGCAGCAGCCGCCATTGTGGTGAGAGCAGCAGGCGACGACCAGTAGCACCAAGAAGGCAGGTGGCCGGGAGTGCAGCCATCCTCTGCCCCATCTTCAGGCACGGGCCGGTGGCAGCTCAGTTGTCCAGCTCAGGTGACTGGGGCCTGGGCCTGGGCCTGGGCCAGCAGCACGGCCATCCTGTTTTCCCCCCCTCCTTTGCTTGGGAGCCGGAGGTGTGTGTTTCCGGCTTTCCCTGCCTGTGGCCTCTTCATGGTTTCTATGGTGCCCTGAGGGGCTGCTAGGAAGGCTGGTTAGGGTGGGTGGGTGAGTGAGTGAGGGGACGGTGGGTGGGTGGATTGTCCAGAGGTGAGTCTTGTGGAGTCTCCCCGTCCATAAATGCCTCCTCTCAATCTAACAGTCTCCCTTAAAAGTCTTCTCTATTGCCCTCCTTTTCCTCCTTCCCCCCTTTTTCTCACCCCCATTTTCTGGCTGTTTCATTCCCCCATTTTCTCCTTCCCCCCTTTTTTCTCACCCCCATTTTCTGGCTATTTCCTTCCCCCATTTTCTCCTTCCTCCTTTTTTTCTCTTCCCCATATTCCAGGGCACATCGGAAGAAAAGTCTTAAAATTTGTACAGTAAATAAAAATAAATGTTAATTTCTGAACCATTGAATGTCTCACTTGTTCTTTATTTCAGTGATTTTAATATCAAGATATCATGTAGAACACTTTTGTGTTAATTGTAAGGTGTAGAATTAGACATGTGACCGAGGCCACGCCCCCTTGGGGGCCGGACATGTTGAGTTGGCCCTACCTTGGGGTGGGCATGTTGGGGTGGCCACACCCCCTTGAGGGCGGCCATATTGTCCTCCTTTTTGGTTTCCAAAATATGGTCACCCTAGCTAACCCAGTCTTTGGATCAATCCAAATGAGAGTAGCCTTCAACCTTTCCTAAACCTAGGATCTATCATTAACATCTGTCTGCAAGACGGGCCTACTTTCTTTTCATTTGTATCTTTGTTGTTACTCTTGTGGCTTCCAGATGACGGGCTTTAGCAGTAGCAATGCAGCAATTCCATCTTCCCCTCCCTGATTTTTTTCATTGTTGTTGTTAAAAGCAAAGGTGGGAGATAGGGTGGGAAATGTGGGCGGGGGTTACAAATGGAAGACGGCTAGTCTGGACAACCCCCACCCCCGAACATTCTGTCAATGAGGCCTGGCTATTGCCTTGTCTAGTGGGACCCTCTATAATACACCATGGACATTGATGGTAGTATATGAACAAATAAAAACAAGTGAAAACTATTCCTGCCCTAATTCTTTGTCTTCTCACTCTCTGTGGCTGGCTTTTGCCTCCACTCTTGCTGAAGGATGTGTGACCAAACTTAGTCACATCATATCTTAATTGTGGGTTCTAGGGACGTGCGAATCAGCAAAACCCGAGCTCGCAAATGTTCTCAGAATTCCCTTGAAGTTTGTTTTGACTTGAGTCCAGATCAGATTGTGAGCTTTCTCCCCGCCCCCACATGAAAATCTGTGCACATTTTCATGCACATTTTTCCAAACACATGTATCTTTGGCATGTATGCATTCTTCTTCCATTGATTAAAGCACATTTGTGCTCATTTTTCAAAAGTATAGTTTTTTTCATGCACATTTTTCAAATGTACCCATGCTGCTGAATGCTCCCCCTGTCTGTGAATCACAATGCAATCTTGGAAAGGTACAGACTTCAGCCTCAAATTGCATCCAGTCCAGGTTCAGTCTGGAAGGTGCAAACTGGGTAAATCTTGATTTAAAAACGAACTGAAACAATTTTCTCATACATCCCTGCGATTAAATGGGGACTGAAGAAGCTTTAGTGAATGGCTCCCTCTGGGGTGTTTTTCTAGAATTACAAGCACAGATGTCTTATGGGTATCAGATGTGTGGAGTGTGATACACAGTTTCAGGGTTTTTATACCGTACATATGGTGTATATGAGCGTGGGAGGGAGAGAATTGTAAAAAGTGAGACCAGAAGGACAGTGGCAATCCCATTATTAATAGTGGCCATTTACAGGGCAGTCGTTTCTGATAATAAAAATCACTAAGCCAATTACAAAGTAAGTGAATTAACACAGGTAGTGTGATATAAATCCCCAATCCTGATTCAAGTGTCTAGTGACAGAATTCATCAACCGGCCTTGTTTGTTTTTATCACAATTCACACACATGTTGGCAAATCGTGGGATTATTAAATTTGTCTTGTGTTGAGAGCATGCTATGAATATATGATGTAAACTCAACTTGATAAGCATCCTTAAATCAAACTTGCAAATAGTAACTTGCCTGATTGACTGGTAAGAAGTCAGGAAGTTTTTGCCAGCTGGAAGAAAGCTGTGTTTCATTTTTCTTTCTTTCAGAGCACCAGTGTGTGTGTTTGATGTTTTAATATAGATAGGTGCTAGCGGAGTGAGTTGTAAAATGTCTTGTGAGCTACTATGTTTCATGGACTTATTCGAAAGATTGGTTTAAATAGGGTGACCGTATGAAAAGGAGGACAGGGCTCCTGTATCTTTAACAGTTGTATTGAAAAGGGAATCTCATCAGATATTATTTGTATGAATGCAGCACCTGGTGAAATTCCCTCTTCATCACAACAGTTAAAGCTGCAGGTGCCCTGCCCTCTTTTAAATCTGGTCACTCTAGTATAGCTCCTGCAGCTTTAACTGTTATGATGAAGAGGAAATTTCACCAGGTGTCATTTGCAGGCATGCAGTACCTGGTGAAACTCCCTTTTCTATACAATTGTTAAAGATACAGGAGCCTTGTCCTCCTTTTCATATGGTCACCCTAGTTTAAACCTCTCTCCGAACTAGTGATCGCTGAGTTCCCTTGCTTATTTATTTATTTATTTATTTTATTACATTTATATACCACCCCACAGCCGAAGCTCTCTGGGCGGTTCACACAAGCTAAAAACAGTAAACATTAAAAGTATACAAAATTTAAAAACCACCAGAGACATAAAAACAACAGTATAAAAACAGCAGCATCCATTTAAAACAAAAGTTCTGGGGTCCATTAAAAAACAAACTTAGCGTTGTTCAATGTCATTAAATGCCTCTTCCGGCAGGCATACCCAGTCAAATTTTAAGATGTCTGGCTGTTATTTTAATAACGTATTAGTTTTATATGTTGTTAATCAGTTTTATGTATTTTATAGTATTTTTTTATTTGTTGTTGTTCCTGAATAATCTTCCCCTTCTTCTTTGCCTCTTCTTGTGTTTCTTGCCTAATTGGACCATGAACCCAATTAGACCAGTTGCTGTCTCTGTTTTCACTGTAGTAAACTTGTAGGCTTTCAAATAATGTTTTTCCTGCCATTCATCAGTATTTACCAGAAGATCTCCTGGGTTTTCTCTCAGCAGGTTGAAGTTGAAGTGTACCGCAGAGATTCGAAGAAGCTCCCTGGCCTGGGAGATCCAGATATTGACTGGGAGGAGAGTGTCTACCTGAACCTTATTCTGCAAAAGGTGACATAAGCCTTTCTGTTCCTCCAGTGTTTACTTGTATTAATCCAGGGAGGCCCTGCAATGTGTTGGATATTGAGCAAAGGGAAGTTGCCCTTTTCTTCCTATGTATACAAGCTTTCCATTCCACTGCAATTTGAAGAGAAAATCAGCTGTACCTCAGAACTGGCATGTGAGAACTTGTTCCTCTCAGGAATAAATAAATAGTCACTTCAGTGCTCCTTAAGTATTTGAAGGGCAAAGAGATGATCTTGAGTTTGTCTGCCTGTTTACCCTTCCATGTTCAATAGCAGGGCAAGTAGAACAGCAGAAAACTAGCCTCCTGGGTTCTGTTGAAAAATAATTTCCTGACTTGGTCTGATTCACCAGCTCATGTGTCACATCCACTGAGGCAGGTGTGATGTTGGGGCCCTGCTGCTGCTCCCTACAGGGAGAGGGTCCGACAAGCAATGTAGTAGGGTCCAACACTACGGTACACACAGAAATTGAGGTATGAGGGGCAGGTGAGTTTTGTCTTGTCTTCTCAGCAGCCCTGAACACAACGAAACCTCTTTGAAGGTCCAACTTTGCAGTATTCCTTGTTCCTTGTACGTACAGCATTCCTTGTATATAGTCTTTGCCAATACCTTGCCTATTTTTACTTTGCAGTTTAAAAGTTTGGTACAAGGGTCCCCAATCTTATTGGACATAGTGGGCACATTTGGGAACTTGAGAAATTGCTGTGGACGCCACCTCAAAATGTTTCCCTTTGAGTATATGACTAGACACATAATGGTTGCCATGGAGGCCTGGCTGGTCAAAAGTGAGCTGAAAATGGGGAGAGAAATTGTGAGACTGGAGTCTGTGAGGGAAGGGAAAATAGCAACGTAAAGGGGTAGAGGGGAGAGAAAGAGCAGGGCCAGAGACTAGAAAGAAAGAGAAAGAAGACGTAAATGTTTCCTCTTCTCAAGAAGGTTTTCAGTATATATGCTAGCTAGCACCATGAGAACTGTTTTTTTCTGCAATAGCACGCTTTATAAAGGCCCATGGTTGTAGGGGTAGTTATGGTCCCATAGAGCTTTCTCTTGCACGCTTCCTTCACATGATCAACATTGTCAGTCCACGCTGAGGTGATTGTTAACACGTTGCATCTGATGCAACTCCCTCTTCCCTTTCCATGACTGTTCTCAAAGCACACAGAGTGCCTCAGGAAGCAAGTGCTGGGGGCAAAGGAAGACAGGCAATAGGAAGAGATGTGTATGTTGTCTGACTAGCCGTGAGCTCCTTCAGCTAGCCTGCTGCCCTCCGTGGAAGACACTGTCCTGTCACCAGTGTTGAAGCCGCCAGTCTGTTCAGCTTCTATAGATGGGAAGGATGCCATCTTGTCTTTTGCCTCAGGCAGCAAGATGTCTTGGGCCAGGCCTGCTTGAGGCATACCGATATGCAATTTACTGTAATCATACACTGACTGAGCACCAGTTAACAACCATGCTGTGTGTTATGCACTGTGAATAAGCAGCGTTGTTGGCAAGATAACTGTGTCGGAATATGCAGGCTACCAGGTTGAGCTGCAACCTGCCGTTTCTGGTCTAGAAGATAATTGCCAAGTGTTCCCATGCTTCCTGTAGTGTTGGGCAAGTAGCTTCCTGCCTGTACAAATATTGCCTTAGCTAGAATGCAAGAAGATTGATATTTTTTCCAGTTACTTGTCAGTCTAGATTTGTCTGTAGTTTTATTACTCATTTAAGGTGCTAAACATGTGATTTTGTTTTCTTTCTAAAATCCTGGCTCTTTTTTTTAAAAAAACTTTTCTTGACCTATTTAAAAGAAAGATGTTCTTGATTTGTAGAAAGCTATTCTACTTAAAGGTTCTTGTTGTTGATCTGGATTGGGGTTTGGTCTATGATTTTAGCTGCCTGGAGCACTCCATTGTTGAAATGAAAAGCCTGAGAAGGCTTCAGGCAAAGGGAAGTTAGGAAAAGAAGGCTGGAAGAAGGAATGGCATGAGAAAAGGAGAAGGCCTCAGGGAGAGAAAGGGATGAAGACTTGCAAAGTGGAAGGCCCCTACGGAGGCGAGAAGCTACTGTGAAATCTGTGGTTGCAGAATTCCAGCTTGACAAAAGTGCTACTTTTGGATTAGACTGTACTCTGCAGTGAGGATATATGCATTGCAATTGAGCACCGAGAGTCGAACAGAAGAATTGCTTTTAAAAAGTACCCTCAGAATATTTAAGAGTCTGGGTCAAAAAGGAAACTGGAGGATTACATATTTCTGGCTGGGTGGGGAGAAAAGCTTAATAAAAAGGCTTTTAAGGCTTTAACTCTGCTTTCTTTATGCATGCCTATTAACGTTTCAGTTCCAATGCCTTGGTTTTGTTTCAGCTGGATTACATAGTGACATGTGCGGTGTGTACTCGTTCAGATGGAGGGGATATCCACATTCATAAAAAGAAATCCCAGGTGAGAAGCACCACTCGTTGCGAAGCTCAAAGGGCAACCCCCTTCGGTTCAGCCCTTTTTCCTTTCTCCCCAAATAAGTTTGCGAGAACCAAGGGTATTCCTCAGGGCATCATTGTCTTCATCATTTCACTGTAGAAATGTGGATCTCATATGAATTCTAACTAGTGATGGCTCCAAACATTACCCAAGCCCAGCTTGGAAGACAAATTCAGGTCGATTGGTAAAGTTGGCCTCAATACAAAGCAAACATTACAGCACCAAAAGCTCAGCTCAGATTAAAATCTGAACCAGGAAGGAATTTAGGCCTTCACTCCATCCTTGCCTCCCCCCCTTCACCCCCCTATCCACCCTTTACCTTATTTGCTGCTTCATCAGTGGAGGGAGGGGGATCTTTCCCCCCCCTCCCCTCCTCCTTCCCTAGGGAATCATAACCATCCATCATAAAGTTTCCTTTCCCTGCTAGTATTCATAGCTATATGTGTCACTATCTGGAGAGCAAGTTACATAATATCTTCCAATTTTCTTCCAGCAAGTCTTTGCATCTCCAAGTAAACACCCTATGGACAGCAAAGGGGAGGAATCAAAGATCAGCTATCCAAACATATTTTTTATGATTGACAACTTTGAGGAGGTAAGTCCTTTATTAGAACAGATGTTATTTCTTGTGCTTGTCTTACATTCCAGTTTTTGTGGTGTTGGTTCATCTGGTTGGGTTCCACCCAACACTCCTGCTTCTTTTAAGCATACAGCATGGAAACATCCAAACATCTGGACAAATCTTTGGGGCTGTTTTTTGGGGGGGGAGGGGGTATATGTATCCCATTTTTCCTTCGAAAGCTTGGAGCAGCTTACTTGGGGCTCCTGGTGTGTTCTTCCAAGCCTAGATCTGCCAACATGTATTTCACTTCACCACTGCTATAGTATCAGTACCTGTAAATGTACCGGAACCTTTCCTATATATGTTAACCATTTCCAGATTTAACACATGCAAAATGCTGGAAAGTCTAAAGAAAAAGAATTGCTTGGATTATTATTTTTAATATATAAGCACGAATGGCAAAATTTGGCTAAATGATATCCAATAGTATTAGTGGTTTGGAGAGTTCTTATTCAACATATGTTAAGTGCGTTTTCCATTCTCTGTACTAATTAAGATGATTTGAAGTTGTATTTATTTGGCAATTTGTGTCTTACAATAGGCAGTGGCAAATGAGCTTTAGGTTATCTACAACTACTGTTTTCGTTTTCTTATTATCTGATTTCTTTGGGTGTCATGTTAGGTGTTCAGTGACATGACTGTAGGGGAAGGTGAGATGGTTTGTGTGGAGCTGGTGGCCAGTGACAAAAGTAATACCTTCCAAGGAGTTATTTTCCAGGGATCCATCCGCTATGAAGCCCTCAAGAAGGTCTATGACAATAGGGTAAGAGTTATTTTGGTAATGATGATTTGGCTGTGTTGATGTCTCTGGATCAAACGAAATTTGATGGGGGCCAACCAGTTTGTATAAAGCAACAGGCGGGGCAGTCTACTTTTTGCAACAAAATGGGTGTATGGGTACGGGGAGCTGATCCTTGCCTTACCTTTCTATGTTCCATTGCTGCAGGCACGTTTCTCCCCAACTCGGCTCACTTCTGGTGTCAGAACCAGACAGGATGAAAAGGTCCTGGGGTGGGGAAGGTGTTCACAAACACAACCTTACTCCTAGATCTGTGGTACTTAGACCGCAAGGTAGGGTTTTTGGACGAACTGTTACTAG
This sequence comes from Elgaria multicarinata webbii, assembly GCF_023053635.1. Taxonomy (NCBI): domain Eukaryota; kingdom Metazoa; phylum Chordata; class Lepidosauria; order Squamata; family Anguidae; genus Elgaria; species Elgaria multicarinata. The sequence continues at coordinate 93,958,505 of NC_086179.1, read as the reverse complement.
AAGAGGCAAAATCTTCTTGATCCTTCCTAGCCCTGTTTAACAGATTTGGAAGGAACCCCCGTCCAGTCCAAATGCAGATTCTTTTGTAGACTTTATACAAAAAGCTGTATTCTATACACACTTTCAAATACGTTGTAGATGTTTCTTAAAGAGGTGTGTAGCTAAGCACTGAATACCTGTTTTGTTATATTTTGCATTCTTCCCTTCCCCCAAAGAGCTCAGAGACATGGAATTGTCTTATTTTATCTTTAACAGTAGTCTGTGAGATTTAAGTCATTCCCACACTCAGATTCATAATGACCTGGGGATATCTTACATTCGCACTCAACTCTCTGTGCGCTACTCCAGGTATATGGGTAAATGAAATCCCTCCCTCCTCTAACTAAGTCATGTGATTTGGATACCTTCTCTAACATCTACCTTCTCCTATTTGTTGGGTGGTCTGTGGCACATCTCCGTAATGGTTTTGCCTTTATATTTTATCCAAAGAATTTCAAAAGATGAGAGAGATATTTTATCCAAAGACTTTCAGAAAAAAAGTTATCCTGTAAGGAGGAAAGATATGCATTTTTGCGGATATGGTATAACGTTACTGATTCATTCCCACCCCTTCCTCTTGCGCGTTCTTCCTGTGCAAACCACACACATTATTAGCCATATTCTGGTCCTGACTGAGTTCTAAGGAACACACATCCATCAAGAGAATTTTCTGATGGTTAAGGTTCCCTTATCATTAAGCTGTTGCAGTAAAATCCCTACTTTTCTACATAAGCTGCTTGGTATTTCCTTCCTCCAAATCTGATCTGTCAACTTAAAATTGAAGCATTTTTTCTTGATAAAACCTGTAGTTTAGTGTTGTTTGCTTTAAAATATGTATATCTCACCTTATTGCTTTTTCCAATGATGATATCAATAGCAATAAAATAATACTTAAAACTTAAAATCCATTAAAAAAAAGCAGGAAAGAAAAGAGCAGGAAAGCCATTAATAGCCTAGGAAAATAAACCCTGATGCCTAAAACCCAATCAAGTTGGTGCCAAGCACATATTTCTGGGGAGGGAATTTCAGAACCAGGGCTCCACCACCGAGAAGGTCCTCCCACTGGCTACTACCCACCTAATCCTTGAAGGGGTGTGTGTGGAATTATAGTTTATAATCATTCTCTATTTCATACATATTATACAACAGAAAATAAAATTATCTGGAAATACTAAGGATGCTAATGAACAGGAAATATTTTAATATATTCCTCTACATCCATATATATTCAAGTTAATTTAATTAATTGCTACAATATCAATTTTTGCTAGGACATCCAGTTGGTATTGGTTCCAATATTTGTTCAGGCCTTTGAACAATAGCAAATATGTTCAGATAGGTGAGACCTTGTTAAAACCCCTAGCTGTGTATTCCAAATGGTTTTCAAAGATAACCCTCAAGTGACCTAAACTGGACGGTACCAGAACATGGATCATGGTGGCAAAGAAGGCCACAGTTGGTGCACTGACCTAAACTAGTGAAAAGTGCTTTCTCAAGTAATAGTGTCCCCTGTTCATTTAATAGCAGAACCTTATGGAACTCTGTAACATGATTGCCACAACACTGACCTAGTCCTCATGCACCACTTTCTGGACCTGCCCACTTTGTAGGAGTGAAATCACCAGAACCTCCAAATCCGGGAAATCCAGGAGGGTACGATGGTTGTTGGTAACAAAAGCTCCTGAGATTAGGGCTGTGCATGGACTCCCTGAACTGCTTCGTGGCCCAATCCGGAACTTTTGGATCGGGCCCAAACTGCTTCGGGTTGATCCAACCCTCCTCCATGGAGTGAGATCCGGAGGGGCGGATCGAGGTTTTGCCCCCCCTCCCTACTTACTTGCCTCCACGGCGGGCAGTGGAAGCAGGTAAGTGGGGAAGGTGGGACAAAATGGGGGCCGAATAAACCTCCCTCGCCCTGCCCCCTTACTTGGCTCCGCTGCCATCGCTGCCTTACCTGGCTCCGCTGCCATCGCCTCCCCCACTTACCTGCCTCCGTCACGGTCCGGCGCTGGCTTCAACTGAGGCCCAGGCCCCAAAACGGAAGCCTGCTTCCGCTTTGAGGCCTGGGCCTCAGTTGAAGCTGGTGCCGGACCACGACGGACACAGGTAAGCCCCCCTCCCCCTGCCCCCTTACCTGGCTTTGCTGCCGTCGCTGCACGGACTGTGGTGGCACCGGCACCAGGTAAGCCCCCCTCCCCCGCACTTACCTGCGTTCGGAGCTCCGGATCAAAGCAAACCGCTTCACCTCGATCTGCAGCTCCACGACCTGATTTGGATCCGCCTTTGGCGGAGGTGGTTCGGGTCGCTCCACTCCGGATTCACGATCCGAATCAGAGTGTAGCACAGCCCTACTTGAGATGTCTAGAAGAATCCATAAGGTCGCACTTTGTCCAAGGTAATTTCAGTGCTAAAAGCACGGTGGATTGAAATAGTAGTGTCAATGTGATAAATTGCTTATTTTTTTACTGTCCTTTCTAGGTAAGTGTTGCTGCAAAAATGGCACAAAGGATGTCCTTTGGCTTTTATAAATATAATAATATGGAGTTTGTGCGAATGAAAGGGCCACAGGGAAAAGGACATGCAGAAATGGCAGTGAGTCGCGTTTCAACGGGTGACACTTCTCCCTATGGTACAGAGGAAGATTCAAACCCAGGTTCACCTCTACATGAGAGAGTAAGTTAAATATAAATTGGAACAAGGTTGGATAAATCTATACTCCCAGACTACACTCTGGAGAATAGAGTGTATTTTGCTGCAGCAATTGACTTCTTTGTGACTGGCTGAATTCTCCATTGGGCATGACCAGGGCACCAAATAAAAACCCAGAGAGAGTGATGTTACATTAAAGCGGGAAGTAATGTCCGTCATAACTTTAGAAATTAATTGTTGGACCTTATGAGTGAAACTGTCAACTCAAATTTAACCACACTTCCATTGTATCTTCGTAGGGTTGGCAAAAGCCAAATAAAGTTGTTTTGGGGGAGCAGATATGTCTCATGTACTTCCAGGTGGTCAACCACTGATTAAAATACTGAATATCAGCTAATGGGTCAGTGTCCATAAATAAAAGTTTGTTCAAATGTTCATACAGGAAGCAGAAGTAAATATGAATGTTTAAAGACTATATTCCCTGAACAGGAAGTGGTGTTTTTTTCTATCCATTGTACTGCAATTCAGATCAAACAATCATTGAATGTTATTCAAAATAGAATACAACATCCATCAAAGGAGAGCAACTCATGTAAACTTCTTAACCTTCCTTTCTAAACCATTGCTGTTTCCCCCCCTTTCAGGTCACTTCCTTCAGCACTCCTCCAACTCCGGAACGCAACAACCGCCCTTCATTTTTCTCCCCGTCCCTCAAGAGGAAAGTGCCCCGGAATCGAATCGCTGAAATGAAGAAATCCCATTCTGCCAACGACAGCGAGGAGTTCTTTAGAGATGATGACGATGGAGGTGAGAGAAGGTGGAACTTGGGGAGTGAGCTGGCTGAAGAGATGGCTGGTGCCCATCCACATGGATGTGGCAAAATTGGGCTCAGGTCCTCTCAACCCAACTGTGTGATGCACAAAAATCAGAAAAGATGGCGTAGGATAGTGATCACATTGGGAACAGACATTCATAGTCAATTCAGGAGTTTGCAGACTAAATTTAGATGTATTTGCTTAGCATCAAATCAGCACTTTGACCCATTTGTCTGTGTTACATACCATTGTCTCTAGGATCTTCCCTACTGGGTCAGACTTTCGTACATTGTTGTGGAAAAGGCTACATTATGATGTCAGGTTATTTTGTTAGTTCTACATTTCGTTGTAAGATTAGTAGGAATGGACAACAGATCTTTCCAAGGGTGGATCTACACATGCAACAGAATGAGCTGGCAGAATTCTGCAACAGTAAAGCCAATTGCACCACTTTATTTTCTTTCTTTTCATAAATAAAACATGATTAACACAATAATAAAACAAATGCATTAAAGCATAACTAAAACCACAACAAAATAAAAACGGCATCCAGCCCAACAGACCCGCTTACATGCCAAAGGCTTGCTTGAATAAAACGGTTTTGCTGGCAGAAGGACAGCAAAGAGGGAGCGAACCTCAGTGGCCACTCCCAGGGAGTTCCAGAGCCTGGGAATGGCCACTGAGAAGGCCCTCTTCTGCTTTGCCACCAAACGCATCTCTGATGGTGACAGTCTCAAAATGAGGGGCTCTCCAGAAGGAACTAGGCAGGCTCATATGGGAGAAGGCAAGTAGCCTTTCAAGTAGCCTGGTCCCAAGCTGTATAGGGCTTTACAGGTCAGAACCAGGACTTCCAATTCTGCCCAGAAACAGACGGTCAGCCAATGAAACTGCCATAACAAGGGAATCACTTGCTCCCTCGAAGTGGCACTGGTCAACCGTCTGACCACAGCATTCTGGTCCAGCTGAAGTTTCTGAACAGTTTTCAAAGGCAGAACCATGAAGAGCACATAACAGTAGTCCAAATGGGATGTGGCTAAGGCCTGTGTGACCATGGCTAGATCAGAAATCTCAGTTCAGATTTCAGAGGGAAAAGGTACCATTTTGGAATGTTTTCCTACTTCAAAAGAAGAAAAAATGCACAGGAAAGATAAAAGGTTCCGCTCTAACACTTTCCCTACTGTGCTAATGTTCTGCTTGCAGAGAGACTGACATGAGGAAGCATTAAAAATTTGATGTCCTGCCCACCTCCAATCTGAATTGATAACAGTCCATTTTCTGTTGGGTTTATAGGGGTTATTGGGATTATAAGACCCTTCCAACTCTACTATTCTATGATTCTAGATTGCAGGTCAGGGCTGTAGTGATAAGGAGCAGAGTGGCACTTACTCTGTTTACAGTCAAGCCCATTTGACTACCTCACTGGGGATCTTCATATTTAGAAAGACATTATAATCCCATATGACCGACGATGCTATTTTACTCGTGTGCTCTTCTGCAGTTATTAAAAGATTTGAAGGCAGGCTCTTATGCATTTGTGTGATTTTATATTGGACCTTATTGTTAGCTGATAGTAGGCTGGTTTTTGACAGGGCAAGCACTTTAGAACAGAGCTGGCCAGACTTCAGGCTTGTCAGATCTACTTTGTGTTTTTGCTATTTATTTATTTTTTCATTCAGAACATTTTTACATATGATCAATAAAAACAAGACAGCCCCTGCCTGGAAGATTAGAATCTAAAAAGACACAGCATGAAAGAAAAGGGGGGGGAGATGGGGGAGGGAAAAGCAAGCTTGAGTTTCAATTCTTGAAGTTAAATATTGGTTCTTGCAATGACCACCTGGAAACAGTTGTGGGTGAGAAGCTGGTCTTTCAGCAGGACTGACAGACTGGCCCTGGTTTTCATATCTCTCTGTGCTGCAGCTTGATGGACTAATGGCTGCTCCCTGGTGACTAGAACCCGAGATCACCAACCAGAGCCAGGTTCTGTAGCATAGAAGGACAGAGTACCTCTGAGCACATTCTGAGCCTAGGAATTTGTTTTCAGTACTAAAACTGAACTGAGCTCGCAATCCTTTCACACAGAAGTCTACTTCTGGTTACTCCGAGCGGTCTTCCTTTCAGCAGCCTAATTGAGGTGGAAAGTCATTCAGTTGCTGTTACTATAACCCTTGCCATACAACTGCAAATCATCCAGGGCCTTCTGGTCTGATTTGCAATGTACTTGTCATGTTCATTGTAGGGTAACAATGTGGGTTGTAATGTTCTGTTTTCTTCCTGCAACCTTGTTCTACTCTGACAGATCTGCACAATGCAACAAACCTACGGTCTCGGTCTTTATCTGGAACAGGAAGATCTCTTGTGGGCTCGTGGCTGAAGCTCAACAGAACGGATGAAAACTTCCTACTCTATGCACACTTAACCTATGTCACGTTGCCATTGCATCGAATCTTAACAGGTGAAGTCTAGGCTGCCTTTCAGCACTGGAGAAACCTCTGTAGCATCTCCTGCATGCGCACCTTAGTGAAATGAATGTGGGCCCCTCCTAGAGGGCCCAGAGCTTCTCATGTTGCCCTGGTGATGGGAGGGATCAGTCTCGTAGCGCCTCCCATGCCACCAGGATTGCAGAAGATGTCTGGTCAGGTGCGAATGTGTGGTAAAATGTCTTGCCAGTGGCAGGGTGTGACAGACAGACCACTCACCAAGGGCTGTGATCCATGCACTTGCTGCCCATTTGTAGTTGTAATATAAATGTTGCTGTTGTATCAGATTTCATATGACAGAGGTACCAAAGTTGCAAAGACTGGGAGGAGCATACAACGTACAGCCTATTGTGGCACCGTTTGTAGGTTCCTGCAAGTTAAGCACTCAGCAGATGATGATATGTATTTCACCTTACATATGTCTGTCACCTGAGGTGACATAATACTTGTATAACAAGCACATAATGTTGGGTTAAGCTCCGGAAGCTGGAGCCAGTGCAGAATGCTGCAGCTCGGCTGTTGTCTAGAGCTGCCCCTTTCCAGCACATAACTCCTCTGCTGAGGGAACTGCACTGGCTGCCTATTCGCTACCGGGCTAGGTTTAAGGTTCTTGCACTTGTGTACAAAGCCCTAAACCACTTGGGACCAGGATACCTGAGAGAGCGCCTTCTCCCCTACCAACCTGCCTGGTCACTGAGGTCATCTGAGGGCCTGCTCCTGGTGGTCCTACATAGATCTATCCTCCAATTGGAATCCACCAAGGGAAGAGCCTTCAGTGTGGTGGCGCCCCTCCTGTGGAATTCCCTGCCTCTGGAGGTCAGGCAGGCGCCAACCTTGTACTCCTTTTGGCGCCTCCTGAAAACATTATTCCAGGAAGCCTTTCCTTAATGTCCAGCCATGAGTCGCTGTATTTGCTTCTTTTAAAATCTGTTTTAACTGTTTTATTCTGTTTTTATTTTCATTTTATCTTGTACACCGCTCTGAAATTTTCAATGGGGAGCGGTATATAAATATTGTAAATAAATAAATAGTATAGTATAGTATATAATATTGGTTTCGGTGCTGGATAGGCTTGCTTACTAAATGCTAGCAAATTCAGCTTGCCTTCTTCAAGCCTAGACAGATGTTTGTGGCTGCTTCTGGAAGTTGCCCCCAACCCTCAAAATCAGATCTGAAGAGGCTAAGGAACTTCCACAGTTCAGTAGCCTTTCTCTTGTGTCGCTTTGCCTGGTCTGTGCTGAAATGTTGGTCTCTGTTAGGAGGTAAATGCATTGGGTCAGATCAGACTAAAAGTAAAAATGCATGTTACGGTAAATATGTAGCAGGGCAGTTGACCCACTACTTTTTCTTTATACATAAGTATGCATGCAGGGGCCCAATTTGGACTGGGACCACTACATCTGGGGATAGGTGCTTTGAACTTCATCCTCAGTCACTTCCCTCTTCTACCTCTCGCTCAACCACACGTACACACACACTCACATTAAACAAAGGGGAAGAGGAAGCTTCAATGGGTGCTAAGAAGGCTCAACCTCCACCCCAACCCTGTACATGGTAGATGGATTTCAGAAGGGAAACAGGTTGGGGTGGAGAGGTTTAAACCTCCCTTTCCTGGGCACGGTGATCCTCATTCCAGATTATGGGCCCAAATGCCTACCCATGAGGAAAGAAAAAGTAGAGGGGTGTTTGCATACCAAGTATTTGACGTAATATTGTGTCTCTTGACCCTAAGTTGGGCGTGCTTAGTTCCAGCTGAACTCATTGTGAAAAGTTAGTCAAGTCTTCAGTCCTACTGAAATAAATGGGTCTTAAGTGTAACTAACTTAGTCTAGAGATGTAAGAATATTCCATTTTTCATCTGAACTAACAGCCCGTGTGCTTTGGTGTTCATGTCTACCAAAGGCAATAAGCTTTCTGGGGTATTGTTCAAGGGAGGAACAAACAAGTGTTCCACTTTCAGACTTTTCCTGTTAATTGGAGCATATTGGAATAAGTGTGTACAAAACGTCAACTTTGGGGGCAGCGTCGAAACAACATTAACCATCTTTGAAGTACACTTCATGCTCCCAGATTTGAGGATAATGTGTACGAATGTCCCCTTCCAGGCTTCTTTAGTAATCAGGGTGTCTTAAGAGTGTTCATGTTCCCAATTTCAGGTATCATAATGATTTCAATGCTTCAGTGAATGAGAAGCATCTTCAGCCATGTATAATATTTCACATTGTTGTATTTCTAGTTAGCCAAAGAAAGCGTGGCCCAGAATCCTCACCACCATCCTTGTCTTCTTTTGTTCGCTTAGATATTCTGGAGGTGCGGCAGAAACCGATTCTGATGACGTAGCAGAGAACTGGGCACTGCCTTGGAAACCTTGCAGCCAAGTGCCTAAAAAAACTAACGACAGTGGTCTTCTGTCACTGCACCACCATCTAGTGTCAGGAACTTAACATTACACTGGAAAAAGGGATGTCTAGGAATTACCAGCCAGCGAAATCAAGAAGTGCCTCTTCTTTCCTTCCTTCCTTCCTTCCTTCCGCCCTCTGCGATAATACTGTCTGCTCACTTAAAAAGAAAAAGACTACATCTCCTTATAGGTTTGACTGGCAGAAGAGTTCCAATTAAAACAAACTAAAACACCACCACAAAAGTAGGGGCTGTGTTTAAAATCAATGCTTTATGACTTATTTGTTACAGTGTCTACTTTGTAACCGAAAACCAACCAACCTGTACAGAATGTATCAATCTTTATATACTTTGCGAGAAATGTCCATAGGATTTCATACTGATGTACCAAATGAACATTGTTTCATAGACTGTTGAGAACCCTTTTTGTTGCACAATAAAATAACTTTGTGTATGTGTTTTAAACTTGATAGGATAGCAGAATAGTGTAACAGCAAAGGGAAGCTAAGGACTTGGACTGAGTTTCATCTGGCTACATGTAGTAGTCCAATTGGAAGTAGGTGGCTTGAATTTTGCACTTCTGTCAATGGTATCTTTTTAGAGCTTGCAGCACGAACTGACTCTACAGTGACATCTTTCTTCATCTACCAAAGATCAGCAAAAAAACAGCCAAAAATGTCTGAAAGAGTGAGGTCAACGTTGAAGAGATGTGCTTGCTTAGGGTGATTTGGTTCTGGTATGGCGAGTAAATCTGTCTGTACTAGTGTTAAGTGTCTGCAACGGAAAAGCAGGAAAACATGAACATTAGGACTATAGTACCAAAAAAGCCAGCAGACCTCAGCCAGTTACAATATCCCAAATTATTGGAAATTGGAGCTAATTGAAGTGGACTTCTACAAGTCTTTATACTTTAAACTCTTCACTAGTACTCTGTAGAGTGCCGCTTCAACCAGTTCTCCTAGATCTTGGTTGTATTTGGTCCATGTCTTGCTGTCCTTTGGTATACAGAAGCTTAACTTTTATTTAAAGTTCCCAGAAGATTCCCTGCCAATTTTTCAATAATTATGAATGTCAGGGAGGTTTGTTTGTGAATTGCTGATTGTAGGTCAAGTCTGCTGTGTTTATAATAGAGGATGCATAGAAGACACCATCTTGAGTATAGCGGAGGTTTTTGTGTGTGTGTGTGTTTTTTAATAGCTCACATTTACTATTCTTAGGTGAGCTATTAAAAAGGACAAAAGTTTCTTCAGGTTTGGGCTTAAAAGGAAATCTGCCCATGGGGAGTTGGTGGTTGTAATGTTACAAATTCCCTGGAATAGCTTTGTGACTTTATTTTAGATGTGTATGATTTGTTTTCTTTTGTTACATTGCAAGGATCAGCATATTTACAGACCATTGTGTATGTGCTAGTTTAATAGGAAAAGGTGGGCAGCTTAGCTAACTCATAAGGGGGAAACAGAATGGCAGCTGATACAGCATTATGTTTCCTGCTCTGTATGGTTGTCAGGTATGCTGTGATCCTGGGGTGAGCCAGGATTTCACTGCAGGTGAAAAACCCTCTGCAAATTGTCCTTTCAATTATGATACAACTGGCTTCATCCTGAAATTCAGCTTGCTCAAATACGAGCTCTTGAAATTGCTCCTTGAATTGAAGCTTTTTCACTCTTGACAACCTATCCTACCTTTTTAATAGTACATCATTGCGAGAACCTTAACGAACAAATCTGGTTGGCAACTTCAAAAGCTGGGAAGAAAATTATGTATGTGGGTGGGTGGGGTCCTATATATTAAAAACAAACAAACCCAGAAAGGTTTTGTTTCTGTTCTAGAGCGAATGCGACAAAAGCAATGGCTAAAAAAATTATCCTTTGGCAGAGAGAATGCATACAAGGATCAGGAATGTTAAGTGAGCAAGTGCCATTCAAATCCTTTGAACTTGTGTGATACTGGCACACAATTAAACAAGAGTATTTTTCTTCCTTTCATGACTACTTTTCATTGTAACTTTACTAATAGCATGAAGAGGTTCAGTCTGTTGTGTAACTTGATTTCTTCAAGACATGTCTATATAACTCATTATGGGGGGGAAACTGGATAGCTGTTGTGGAATCTATGTTCCAGGTTGCAGGCATGCTGAAGCCCTTAATTTTAAAACACGATGACATTTCTTAATCTTATTCTTGCACTGATTAGAGGTGAGGGTGGAGTTATTTGATTAGCAACTACAAATACTGCAGCGGTGGATTGGATTACTGCAGGTGGAGTACTAAATGTTTGAATTCTGTCATGTTCAGAAAAAAGAGTACCTTCCCTGCACATCGAAAAGACAGTAGATTGGACAGAAGGCTAGACCAAAGCATGCTTTGTGACGTTCACTTTTAGTATGTGCAAAGGCTTTCATGAGAGGGTAAGTATTCAGGCATTTAGTTCTCCATCTGCTATCTGAACGGGTATAATTCAAATTAAATCATTGTGTAGCTTGGAGCTTAAAAGTGGTGCTTCTCTAATATAGCAAGCTGCAAGTAAAAAATAGCAGCTGAGTGACAAAATGTGCAAGTAAGCAGGAACAGGCAGCATGTTAAGTACTGTATACTTTAGTAATAGCAGACCAGGGGCTACTGCCAAAAGTGGTTTCCTGGTGTCCAGTTCTCCCTGTTTTCCTTCCTCATGATGTGACACGATTGTGTACATTTCTCTGCCCCTTGTCATTGGTTGTCAGTAAGTAAAATTGCACGTTAACAGGGAGACGAGAGAATATGACATGGGGAATCAATCTTGAGTGGAAGACTCTCAAGTGAATACCCCTGCCAAATCAATACTACAAGTAATGAGAGGGTGAAACTGAAACTGCATGCATTTTGAAATGTACAGTGCAATCCTATGTACATTTCCTAAGAGGTGAGGCCCATTATATTCAATGGTGCTTGCTCCTTCGTAAGTTTGCATAGGGCTATAGCCTTAAGATCCATATTTTGGAGACAGCCTAGTGACTTTAATGCAGGTGCCACTGAACATATTAGAAGGGACTAATGTCTTAAGAATTCTTAATGAAGTACTTTCAGTGAAGTCTTAATAGTCATCGTATTAGTAATCCTTATTACATATATGAAAGATGGATTTAATTTCTTACCTTTTAAAGACTGGCAATGTACATGTAATTTTTTGGCAAACTATACATCTCCATTTCTTGTTACAAGCACGTTTAATTTCAGTCACATAATGATTAAACAGGGACGAGACTATGTCACTGCTGGAGGAAACCATTTAAATTTTCTGAATTTTGTAGCTCAATAAATGTCATAATTTATCCTAGTGCAGTTCGATAGCTTGGCTACTTGTCTGCTAGGTTTTTTTTTGCTTTGCCTACTACCTCAGGAAGTTAAGTTGACCCAAACTAGTTCTTACATGCTGTGTATGTTTGATGTGTTAATGGTGTAAACAGCTTAATGCTAAAGGTATGTACAAATATAAAGGTGCTTCTAAGATAAAACACTTACGGTCTACAGATATGTTCCACTTTCACTTAGGCTAATGTTCAAGTCGTGCTCTGCCGTGCCCTGGCATTCCTTGAGGGCATACAGGAATTCCTTTGTGAGAGTGGAGGTAAGGGCAAGCTTACTTCTTGGAAGACTTCTCAATCTTCCTCTGTTATGTGCAGCCGGAGAAGGTAAGGGTAGCCTCAGTTCACATGGGTGAATGGGGAAGGCAACTTCTGGTACAGCTAGTTCATGCAGTGACCTGGGTGCTATAGAGGTACAAACAAGTAGTCATCCCTTGGCAGGCTGTAATGCTGTGCCTTTCTAAATGTACCTCTTCATGGTAGAACATACATTTCAAATAGTTTTGCAATATATTGCCCATTCCTGTGATAGCAATGTGTAGGAGGGTGGGGCTTGAACGTTGCAAGGACCCTTACAACCAGATGTATGTTGAACATACATCTCACAGGAGAATGCAAGTGGACAGGCTTTTGCTCTCATTCATAGCCATTTCCCACTGTCCAATGCTTTTTCCTATAAAATGAGCGCTCTCTTACTATATTTGGGTTAGGGGCTAAAGCTGGGTGTTTTTTGGGGTGTGTGTGTGTGTACTGGCCCTGAGCCGGTGAGAACAAAGCCTCTTCCTAGGAGCACAGCTGCAGCTAGAGACCAGTGCTTTGCTTACTCTTGAGCAAAGAGACAGAATGTAGATCAGGCCCTAATAGTAGAACCTTGGGTGATTTGTAGTAGACCAGCAAAAGGTTGGATTCCCAATTATTTAACATGAGCAAGTTTTTCTTTTTAAAATATATCTCACTCAGGGCTGGCCTTGGGCTAACCTTGGGTTCCTTCTCCTGTAAAAATGAGTTCATTGGTTACGTTGGATCAGGTCTTTGTGCAATCCAGACCAATTTTAGGATTGTTCTAGAAGAGGGCCTGGGCTATTGTAACTTAAGTATAGATTTGTACTTGTATATGTAGGTTACTGTTGGGTTGGGTCAACTGCACTGGCAGAAATGGACTTCCTTGTGCTCTACCCAACGGCAACAATTTCAGCCCTCTGAAAATACTACAGAGAGAGCCAGGAGATCTTGCCGAATGCAGTGAGCTGTCATGTGGGGGGATTCCCAAAAACCAGGTGGTGAGACCTGCTTCCTCTTTGAAGACCTCCTGGATCCAGCCCCCAGTATACAGGGGTGCAGTAGGTCATTGGCTCTGCTTCCTTAACTGTATTGTGCCACCAGCCCCGTACTTCTCTCCTTTTGCAGCATGCTGGAACATGAGGAACTAGTTTTTTTTATATAGATAAAGCCGAGTGACCCACCCAGGGAGCTTCAGCTATTGGGCGGTATACAAATGCAATTAATAATAATAATATCATCTCTGTTTTTTACTGGAACTCTGAGATCCACCAAGCAGAGCCAATTGCAACCTGGGCCAGGCATATACTCACAATTAAGGAATGGGATCTCTGAGCCCATGCCCAATTTTAGTATTGAGAGTAATCTTTATACAACTTACTGCATTTCCTGGTGCAACTGGGATGGTTGCTATGGTCATAGTATAGCCATATATGTCATTTAGTGTCTTGAGGGCTGTCTAACCATCGTCTTTGCCCTAGGGTGGCTCCAAATCTGCGCTGCGTCGGTTATATGATGCAGCTGCCCAATCAGAGCTATCCTGGGGCAAAGAGCCTTGGGCAGAAAAGTTGGGGACAAACCCTGACTTTTCCTGTCTGAACAAGGCAGTGTGACTGTTCTGCTGTCTGTCCTTCCTGTGATCTGCACCGGGGGTGTCCCTGTATGGAAGGTGATCTCCATTGGTCACTAGAAGTGCAGGAGGAAAGAGGGACCATCAAGCCTAGTGGCCACAGGAAAGCCTGTGCTGCCTCCCCCGGTGGGGAGTATTTGCCACCACCTCTCAGCAGCGATACCAGAGGATTTGGAGGCAGACCAACTCGGTGACGTGAAGGCAGCCCCTTGCAGACGACAGTGGCCTCTCCCTTATCTTTAGGTTGAAGATGACAGGATGAGCAGATCAGCTGATCATGGTGCAACTCCAGTTCCTCCGTAAGCAAGGCGGCACAATAAAAAAAATGTAACCACAGACTAAGCAGGTGTACTACGACTAAGCAGAATAAGCGGCAGAAGCTGGGGCCTTCAAACAACCTGCCCAGCTTTCTGTGGAAACCCATTTCACACTGCAACTCTATACATGAAATGGGTTACAGGGCAACTGTAGTTGCAGGAAGCCGCGTTCCCCTGTATTTGCTTGAGAGTGAGATGGACACAGCTCTTTGGCAGCTGGACCTGCCAGGGATGCTTTAGGGTGGATTCCTGCATTGAGCAGGGGGTTGGACTCGATGGCCTTGTAGGCCCCTTCCAACTCTGCTATTCTATGATTCTATGAAAGGGAGAAAAATAAACTTGGCAGTGATCTCTTCTCTCCCCTCTTTTATTTTCTAACAAACGTAAGCACTATTAAGCTTCAGTTTGATTACAAAACAATGTCTCCCCTTTTTTTCCTTTATTCTGCTCCTCCCCTGCCCCCCACCCCGACGGGAGAGTGGCCTGCTCTTCAGTGTCAGCTCAGTTTCTATGGTCAATGTAAACGCAGGACGTGTTCATTAAATACCTGAAATAAAACTCTGTTCCATTGTCAACCCTATTCCCAGGGGCCGTGCGTGTCGCAAATGCACGTTATTCACTTGCTTACTGCGCCACCCAGCGGTGTGACTTCATTGCCTCCGTGCTGACATACCTTGATTTAAAAATAAATACAAATTATAGTCCCCCCCCCAATTTATAATTAAACAATAAGCAGCAGAAGAGAAGGAAGAGGGAAAAGGTTCTGGAGGGGAATAGAATGAAACCTCCTATCAGTGTCGAAAAACCAACAAATGGTCAAACGTTCCAATCTGTATAAATGTCCAGATAAGTGTTTACGCAGTGGTGCCAATGAGAGGCTGCATGTTTAAATATGGGAAGGGAACTGTGGGGACCTGTTCTTCAGATGCAAGCCTCTGGGCACTCACAAGAGTCCTCATCAACTACCTATATTGGCTATTGGGCAAATTTCAAAATGCAGGAATGTAGACACAACTAAGTTAATATTGCTTCCTATCAACCACAGCACAAATGCTTTTCAATAACATTACCTCACACTTTTAACAGTCTGAGCTGAGAAAGTGATATGCATGTCTGGGCAAACTCTTACCCTTGGAACTGCGTTCTCCACTGAAGCCTAGAAAAGGAAAGGGCCAAGAGGCAGGTGCATGCCTAGTTTCTAAGGAACATAGAGCCATGCTAGACCAGACCAAGGGTCCATCTAGTCCAGCACGCTGTTCACACAGCAGCCAACAAGCTGTCAACCAGGGAGCCCCAAGCAGGACATGGTGCAACAGGACCCTCCCATCCATTTTCCCCAACAACTGATGCATATCTGTGATCCGAGTGCTGGGTAAGCAGAAGAAACCCTGCCGCTTGAGTTTGCCAAGGACAGAAAAGAATCCAGATAATAATGAGAGAGACCAGAAGTGGATGGTCATCTGTTACTGGGAGTATGTCCAATATTTAGGAAAAGGATGTGTGGAGTACAAAAGATTTCCCTGTTGGAGTCCTTTACATGAAGACATGGATCTCTGTGACCATGAGGGCTAGACTGCCCACTGTGTATTTGCTTTCATTGGAAGAGTGTCTTCTCCTGGAGTGCTTTGCTTGCCCCCATTTGAAGTTAAGAGAAAACATTGGCTGATAGAGGAAAAGGGTGGTACCTACAGACACCATTAGTGTTTCGGCTAAACTAGCTCCCTGATGACTCTTGCAACTGAGAGCCAAACCTATTCCTGTCTTCATAGCGCAGTTGTGAGTTGAGTTCTGTTCCTCGATCATGGTCAATTACATTGACCTTGGCTTTTAAAAGGTAAATAGAGGAACTCTCCCTGGTTTCTACACACCTAAACACACTGCTGGCATGTGAATTCTCAAGTGCTGGTAGCAAGCCCAAACATCATCTCTTGGGCCCAGTACAAGCTTGTGACACTCGTCCCACATATACCATAATCCCAAACCCCTACATATAATTCCATGAATTTCATTTTCTACACTTCTAAAATTACGCTATCTGGGTAGATGTTACTGGGACATTTCTTAATTGACCCCAAACACACTTTTGCTTTTTTAAAAACAAAACAAAACACCAGGCCTGAAGAAGAGTCCTACAAAACTTGCTGTTTAGTAACTGGCTGTTCCTAAGTACTGTATTTATTGCCTAAGACAGACTAAAGAAAGGCAGTTTGTTTTGAAAAACTGGATGATTAATTGGTGTCTTTTTGCTGCTTTTAATTCCTTATTTTAACCTTCTTACGTTTCTGGCTTCTGACTACCTGATTTGTATTGATATTAATATGGCAGTATGGTGTGTATATATGTGTGTGTTAGACATTTACACTCCTATGTCAGCATCACTAGCTCCCATTGGCTATCACTGTCCCTGGGATCAGTGTCCCTTGTCTCCCATCAGCTACCCGCTACCCGCCACCCCCTCCGGCCGCCTATGCACAAAAAACTGGGAGTTCCTTTTTCCATAGGGAAGCACAAATCTGTCTCTCCAACTACAAATTTAACTGCACAAACACATCCCTTCCCCCCCCCCCCCCCTAGAAAACGCCTTGGGCCAGCAACTTGCTGTTCAGAAGATATCTTGTTCTGCTCTAATGCTGCTTCTGATTCCAGCAAATCTTAGGAGACCTTGATAATATGTACACAGCTGCAGGAAAATAAGTTTCCACCAGTATCCTCAAGCACCATCTACAGTTTAGTCTCTTCCGTTCCCCCCCCCCCCCCAAATGCTAATGGGGTTGAATCCCAGGCTGTGCTACCCTGGATTTCCGAGCCTTGGGCCTGTGCTTGGGCCTGAGCAGGTAATTCAATTCATACAGCACAACCTCGTAACACCTGAGATGCACTTCACTACACAAACACCGTGAGCCATCACTTCCGGAGGGAACTAGATTAATAAGTAACGAGCATCTTGATTGCTATCATGTAGGATGGAAAAACAGTATCTACAACAACATACACTTCCAAAGGGTTATTTTGAAAAGCAGCCATTGACCATGAACTTAGTTTTGTGCATCTCTACACACAGTCACTCATTGCAACACCCTGCAGGATCCCTCTCCAATGAGGGCTGAACCACAAAGCGTCAGAGTGAAGAGCAGGTCTTGCCTAAACTGTAACAGCGCCCTCAAGTACATAATTTCATTTATTTGGGAGAAAGCAAAAGGGATTCCAGGGAACGGGGCTAAACACTCGCCTTGCCCCAATGCTCCAAGGAATTCTGCGCCATTGCTCTTGTTCTTGGTCAAGCCAATGAGCTGGGAATGTTTGTTTTAAAGCAGAGAGATAGTCAATACGGAAAAATCTTTTTAATTCATTGAACAGAATAACTGGACATTACTTGCCGTTTTGTTTTGCTTAGATTCTTACCCATTTTTTCAGGCAGAAATCCCCCCCCCCCCCAACAGATCACAATACTTAAAATCCAAACCAAATGCAATCAGGATACCATACTATTAAACTCAATATGAAACCATAAGAGCAAATATAAAAAATAACCCATACAGGCAGTATTTCCAGTAAATATTTCATAAATTTCTCAGCAAAGTCAGAATAGAGAATGATAGCCTAGAAATGAAAATCTTAGAACCCTTTATTTTAAAATATTCACATGCTGCTCTTGTACACTCAGATCTTGCTCTTTCAGGCTGCAATCCTAAATACACAAAGCCCCAGTGAACATAGCAAGGCTTATTTTTGAGTAAAGATGGAAAACTGCCTTATACTTTGTCCATGTAGCCCAGTACTGTCGACACTGGCCTGGTTCAGACAACACGCTAAACCATGCTGCTTAACCACAAAATGGTAAAGGGCATTCCCTTAACCATTTTGTGGTTAAGCAGCATGGTTTAGCGTGTTGTCTGAACCAGGCCACTGACTGGTAGTGGCTCTCCAGTGTTTCAGACAGGACATTTCCCAGCCCTATCTGCAGATACCTGTGACTGAACCTGGTACCTCCTGCATGCAAATCTTGTGTTCGGCCAGTGGGTTATAAACTCTCCCCATGCATAAGACTGCTCTGTCAATTGCTGTATATTTTTAAAGTGAATATTCAATGTACATCTGACTTGAGATAGCCCATAGGAAAAGCATCATGGGACCTTACTGCCCCAGGGGGCCATTCTGTAGAATGTTGCAGCTCAATTCATTTGTATGTGGTTGTTCATAACTCTTAAATGAGTCAGTAAGGTCAGTTTAGCCCACGGTAATGAAGGGTTAGCCTGTCGTTGTCCCCCAATCACTGGAATGCCATCAAGAATGGTTTTCAGCATGTCTGCAGTTAATTCAAAGCTTTTTAATCATATCATTATGAAAATCGTGAGGACCTTGAACACTGTTTTTGGTGGAAAAGCAGGCTATAACTTAATAAGTTTCCCCATAGTACTTCACACACACACACACACACACACACACACACACATTATTAGTTGTGCCCAACTACAGGGTTTCCCTTGCAAGTGTGCACTATGCCTGTTGAGATTATTTTTCAAACCATGCTTTGTATAAAGCCTATTCTAGAAATTAGTTGCGCGTATAATAAAAGCTCATTCACTTTTGAATTTATGACACTTATGACAGCAGTATGGTAGTATGTACTTCAGTGGCTGGATAAGTACATACGGTGAAGCTGCCTGTACCCAAAGCCTTTAATTGCAGTTTGTACTTTGGAATGTAATTATGCTCAGAGACCAAGCTCAAGAGACTAATATGAACACTGTGGTCCTCATGCTACACATACATGTGTGTGTTCAATCCAGATGTGTGTGTTGCACGGATGTCAGCTTTGTAGGACAATGGCATCTGGAATGCAGTAGATCAACACTACATTTTGTGGCTAAATGGCAGATTGAAAAGCAAATCTTACCAAGAACATTAATAGCTTGTAAAGATTAAGTAATTAAATCATTCCACTGCTTGTTTTACAGTCCAATTTCTATCCTCTCATATTCACAGCAAAGTGCCCCAGCTTCTCCAAAAGCTACATTTGTCTCAAAAGGACCTTGGAAGATGAAATACTTTGGTATTGTAGCCTTCAGTATCTCTCCCTCCAACCCCCCAATATCGAGGCAATGACACCTCTGAGCTTTCTGAAGGAGCTTCTGCAAAGGGAGGTAGCAAGAACTTTAACCAGGTGCTCTTCTCGACCATCCTTCAAGTTGAGAAACAGGTTCGCAGGACTGAGTCAACACAGATGCACGTGGTCACTGTCAATGGCACACATCCACTTATAGGCCTACAGTGATTACTATGACTGGCAGAGCTACGCTCCAAGGTTTCAGCTACCCAAGATCCCTTTTTAACTGACAATGGCAGGGATTGAGTATGAGACCTTCAACATGCAAGCAGGCTCTCCGCTACTAAGTTATGCCCCCTTTAATCACCTGTACTGTTCCCACCCTCTTCACAAAACATAAAGGTGGGCTGCAAACATACACAAACCAGAGTTAACATCTCCCAGTTGTTTATTCACATTTCCATGGATTTTTGTACGTTTCTTCAGAAAGCACAACTAGCAAATGACATGTGAAAAAAATGGTACAAGGCAAGTCCAATTCTCAAATGGTTTATCTCCTAAGATAGCGTCCTCTAGGGTGGGAACAAACAAACAAACAGCTTATTTGGATGGTTAAGTGGAAAGAGAAGTTTGTATCGATTGTTCAGACAGCTGTTCATTAAGCTTTTATACATTATTTCCATGCACCGTGAAATATATAAAATGTTACATGTAAGGTATACAATTTAGCAACTTCTGCTAAAAACAACTTAAGGCATTATTAGAACAGAACAGTCTGAGATTGTTTTAAGGTTAGATGATGTTGCAAAGGGAGTTAGAGCAAGACCTAACACTAAATTATTCTTCATATGCAGCTACATTTTTAGTTTACAAATGTTTGGTTGCAGATTGAGAATAAATCAAAACTAGCCACACATCCCCCACCCCAACGCTTCATAAAAAAGCGGTCCAGAACTTGCAGTCTGACAGATCTTCCAAAGGACTAAAAAAAAAAGAGACCGCATTCTCCCAGAACAAGCAGTTTTGCTCTAATTCTGCACCTGAACTGGACTGCAGGTGGGGTTTCACATGACTGAATGCTGCTTCCTACAAAATAATTCATTCTACATAGAATACAAGACGTCACAGAGAAGGCTGCACTATAACCTTTCTACCCAAAATACATTCAATGGTCCAAGTCTCTTACCTGCAATCTAAGACAAACGCCTCAACCTAGTGCCTCCCAAATGTGGACTGTTGCCATTCAACACATTGTGAGCACATCCAGTTGGGCAGGGCAGGGCAGGTCTAAAAGTGATAACACAGCCCAGACAAAGGTTTGCTACCTCAGTGAGAACCAGGCCTTAACCTTACTATTCTGAGACGACTGTGCACGTGCAAAAGAGCACTATCTCACACATCAGTAGATGAACTTTTTAGCCTCTCTACTTGTCACAATGCAAAAATGATTTTTTTTTTACAAATTCTGTTGGAAACTGACAACAGAACAGCAGTTACTTATCCTTACCGCAGTAGTCAGACTACACTGTGTCTACAAGGCGACAAGTGATTAGATTGCAAATTAAGACAATGTCCCTTCATTATACAGCACATAGCAATAGCCTAGTTTTCAATTAAGATTTTTCAATATAATTAAAGCTACCTCTTTGTGCAAAAGAAAAATCAATCGTCCAGTTTTATACAGACTTTTAAACCTACCCCGAGATCCTGCAAAATGACGAAAATGCTACCTTATCTTTCAGTGGGACCAAACCAATATGAGCTATATCAAGACCCTGCAAGATGAAGTCTATGCACGTGTCCTTCTGCTATAACACGACGTAGTTTTGATCCACTTAGCAGTTAGAATTGTGATTCCTGTAATAACTTTAATGTGAGCCAAAAACAGAGTCAACACTTAGGATTTAAAACTGACTAGTTTATACATTCAAGTTATACGCAGAGGGATGGTGGGTGGGGGAGGAAGGAAGAGGGCTTCTTAAGCATTTGCTGAAACTGGTCATCTTGCCACAATTCACATTGCTATTTATTTCGTTTTTATACCACCCAATAGCTGAAGCTCAACTGTAGGCTCCTGTGGCACACATGGCAGGGATCTTGACATTTTTTAAATCACAAAGAAACATTCTTAAAAGGTGTGGGAAATACTTTCAACACACATCCTACAGGACCCCATGTGTTTCAATGGAATGCCTTCCTCAGCGGCACTGTAAAATAACCCGCTATGTTTACTCCAAAGGAGGAGCCAAAACCACTAACCTAGTTTATGTAATGGCTTCACTCATATTTACACACTTAGCATGATCTGACACGGCAGGCTTGCCCTTCATAGTTGCATGCTGTACTTATGGAGAGTCAAGATAAGGCAACAACAAAGTGATGCCATTCAGTTACTAAGGTTGTCAGAAGTTCCTTTTGGCAGCAAGGTAAATTGTACATAATACAGGTCCCCAAGTGTTTTGAATTAAACCCATTTCCTGCACCCATTGAAAACCCTCTTTCTGCCTTGGATTTCTGCAATTTCTATGACTTTTTAAACAGTCATTCAGAGCACACCAGGAACTGCTTTGAGAACCCCAGGGTTCCAAAAGCAGCTTGTCATATGTGTGTCTGGAATGCATCCCTTGTATTATCCTTTTGCTCCACCAGCCCAATTTTCTCAATGCATTTTTGATGGTGTTTGGTATTGATACCTAGGATTCACTGTGCTTTGTAGCAACAATGTCCCAAAATGACACAAAGTATATTAGTTTTATTTGCTATACTGTGCATTGTGGAGTCTAAAGTTTCCAGCAAATCTGACTACCTATTGATATTTAACGGATTACTCTCTTAGCTAGCTAGCACACCCTCCCTCATCCTTTTGAACAGCTCTTGAGCACTCATCCCTTCTGTTTGAAACTTCAAAAAGCAAGATAAAAAAAGCAATGCGATACATTGGATTTCTTACAGGAACAGCATTACATAAGACATAGCAAAGGACATGAGAACAAACAGCATCTTAATGAATTGATATATGGTTTCTTATTCTATTCAACAAATGGAGAATTGTTACACATACACAGCTGCATTTTAGGAATCAGACAAGTGCAAAATACACAATAAACCAGTAAGAGTAACAGTCGCTCAATATAAAAATTGTATTTGGTGTGTGGGAATACTTACTAGAAAAAGCACGCTAATCGCCCCCACAGGGTCCAGACACTTGCAGTAAAGAGATGGAGGTTTTTAAGACACTATTTCTCAAAGATAAGAGTGAGCAGGGTTACTGAAGCTCTTGGCTATTCAACTTGAGCCTCTCATTGTACACTGGACTCAGTATAACATGCAGATTAGCATTTCTGGTTTCTCACCCACTCAGATGCTAAACAGCATAATCCAGTGACACGTTCACTGGTAGAGCCCCCCTGATATAAATGGGAGCTCACCTTCATTTCAACAGGGCTTGTGCAAGGTAACTCCTGACTAAATTGTACCCCAAGGTGTTTCAGTGTGTGGCAGTGGGCTCTTGAAATAACCCAACACATACTTTTTGAGGAGGTTCAACACTTAAACCTGATGCAAAAAGGCACCAATTCATTTTTAAAATGGCTTCTGCTTCTACAGCAGCCCAGGCCCCTTCCAGTTTAAAGCACTAACATACATTAAAGATTCAAATGGTTCACAACCTGTGGCAATCAACACCTTTTGGAATTCCACACATTAGTAAGACACCTATTCAAATAGCATGTTATCCAAAGTTTGGCTGACTGCTGATCCCCTTAAAAATGTGCGCACACAAAATGTGAGCACAATTCACAGCTCTCTTGCACAAGCCCCCTAACATTAATAGGGATTGCACAGGTTTTCAAGCCTGAAGACTAAAATAGGACATTAGCAGATGAGTACAGCGGGTAAGAGCCCACGGACGCATCGCAACGGAAGGTCCTCAGGCTGTGACAAAATCCAACGGACAGCCGAACTAGCCTTCCTCAGCCTGGTGCCCTCGAAATGTGTTTGGTGACAGCTGGCTGGGGATGACGGAAGCTGTAGTCAAACGCATTTTGAGGGTGTTGGTTTGGAGATGGCGAAGTCATGTGCAATGGGAAGAATATCGCCCCTCTACCTTCTCCATCAACTCAATGGAATGAGAAAAGAATAATGGAATCTCCAACTTTGGCCTCTAAGGCTCTTTGAGAGCACTTGAACAAACATGGAATAGACACAGCGGTATAACTGGCAAATAAGCACCATATGACAATTACTTTCAGATGAACTCTACAGACAACATACATTTTTCTGCTAAACCTCAGCCCCAAATTCAGTGTTCTCCAGCAGCTGTGTTATTCAAAACAAAGTTATAATGTTCAGTTTGAAGCATTTCTTCAACATAATTCTAACAGTGATTTCATCTTGAGGAGAAGGATCTGAGTTCAAACTTGGGATTAAGTCCCAGGAGTTTATATGCATCCTTTTCTTCCCACTCACACCATTTTCTCTTCCACAATTTCTGGTATAACGTTTTAGACAATGTGTGTGCTTTCAACAGTTTTGTTTTATTATGTATAATTAAAATTTTATTTTTTGATAT
This sequence comes from Elgaria multicarinata webbii, assembly GCF_023053635.1. NCBI lineage: Eukaryota > Metazoa > Chordata > Lepidosauria > Squamata > Anguidae > Elgaria > Elgaria multicarinata. The sequence continues at coordinate 93,934,939 of NC_086179.1, read as the reverse complement.
GCAAGTTTTATTCAAATACGATTCACTCATTAGGTATTTCAAATTAGAAGGGAGGAAAGATTGACACTTGTGTTAAATTAAAGCTTTTATTGGCCATCTTAGTTTATTTCCCTCACCCAAATCTTTCAGAATTCCTAAGACAGTCCTTAGAATGTCAGAGAAGCAAGTTTTAACAGTTACTAATAGAGTCAAGGGAAGCAAAAAAAAGCAGCAGCAGTTTGGCAAGTTTTCCTCATTACATTCAATAGGTCAGATTTTAGACCTATTTCTTCTCCAGTAAAATGTTGTGCAGCTCATCTGCATCTTCGCTAGTTTTCACCCTGATCAACATAGGTACGGGGATCGTGGCATTCTTCTCATCAACAGGTGGATTCGGAACGCAGACAATAAGGACGTTGTTTTTCCCTGTTCTTGAGCACGGCATCTTAGGGGGCACCAAAATGTTGAGCAATATGTTTCCTACAAACATGTGGAGTTTGGGAAAGCAGAAATTTATATTTTGCAACAACTCAGTATAGCAAAATAATTGCAGTTACACAATGGAGATATTTCATAGAATCATAGAATAGCAGAGTTGGAAGGGGCCTACAAGGCCATCGAGTCCAACCCCCTGCTCAATGCAGGAATCCACCCTAAAGCATCCCTGACAGAGGGTTGTCCAGCTGCCTCTTGAATGTCTCTAGTGTGGGAGAGCCCACAACCTCCCTAGGTAACTGATTCCATTGTCGTACTGCTCTAACGTTCAGGAAGTTTTTCCTGATGTCCAGCTGGAATCTGGCTTCCTTTAACTTGAGCCCGTTATTCCGTGTCCTGCACTCTGGGAGGATCGAGAAGAGATCCTGGCCCTCCTCTGTGTGACAACCTTTTAAGGATTTGAAGAGTGCTCTCATGTCTCCCCTCAATCTTCTCTTCTCCAGGCTAAACATGCCCAGTTCTTTCAGTCTCTCTTCAGAGGGCTTTGTTTCCAGACGGATGTAAACAAATCCAACTGACTTTTATCAAGTCAACTTACTGATCAAGCAGAGTCTATTTCATCTAGCAGTGGTTCTCTAAGGTTTCAGGCACAGGTTCTTCCAAGCCTTGCTACTAGAATTTATTCATTTTTTAGCTGAAGAAAGCTTGTACTCTGTTACTGAATTACAGCTCCTCCCATTTAATTCCCTCACTAATTCTCTCATCTCATCAACTATTATTCCTAAAAAGGGATAAGGTCTCCACTGAAAAAATATTATTGTTTGTACAATTTCCACTTAGCAATTAAAATAAAGGACACACATTATTGAGAACCAGTGGTGGAAAAGCCAGAGTGCCTAGAATGCCTATCGATATTGCTTTGCCTCAAGATTCCAGACACACACAGCCTTTCTGAGAGGTAATCCAACTCTGTACTAGCAAATGCATACATCCTACTGAAACAGAAACCACAACAACCGGTGAAGGAGAACACGCGTGTTGCTTACTTACGCAGCCCCCCTCCCCCCCCCGAATTTCTCACACAGCTGAAGTGCTAAATAGACTAACTAAAGGGAGTCTATTTAGCAGTGACTTTTGAAACAAGTTTATAGAACTAATTTTAGGAAGAGTCACATACCTAAATTAGTATCTGCCCGTATTAAGAGCTGAGTCTTCTGATTTTCTGCAGGTTTTAAGTGCAACATCCCTACACCTTTTTCTTTAAATTCATTATCTTTCTTGTAGAAGACTTTGCATCTGAAAAAAATATAAGGATGTGAGTACACAAGTGAGGCTTAGGACGTATTGCACAGAACCTGCATGCATGGAACAGATTAAGAAAAGCATCAAAATAGCTCGGCTATTGTTTGCACAAGCATGCAAACAAGCAATACATTTAAGGTCATACTAAAACTATCCAGATTAATCCTTTAAAGTTTTAGATCTTTGGATCATGATCAAATTATGTTAAAATGTTTAAAACAGAATGAAAACAATGCCCAGAATAATCCCCACAGCATTATTTCCATGCTCTGAAGGGTGCTTCATATTTGTTTTGAGAAGCAGCTCCCCCCAAACTGCAAGGGAAACCGCCTTTGAAATTTAGGAGACGTTTCAACATAGCTGTTCTCAGAGAAAAAAAGAACATGGTCCTCCAAGTGAGACAGAGCAGCTTTTTGGAGCCCAGCCTGACACCCCATTCCAAAATGAGGATCACCATTAAAGTGTACCTGGTGGAACACATCAGTCAAGACATGAACTTAGGTCGTATGAAAAGACATACACGTCAGCTAAGCCAATAGAACATGCCTTACTCTGCAACTGCATGGATTAGTAATTGTTGAAGATTTTCACTTGCATAGGAACAAGACTACAGGCATTCAAACCAAACTCTTTACTTCATAATAAGAGTATAACCACAGTCACTACGGCAAAGGACGCAACTCACTTCTTTGAGTAGAAAGCATCCTCTTCCTTTATTTCATTTACTACGACTTTGGGTGGCTCCTCCTCCTCTTCATCACCCCCTACGGGAAGAAGGATTTCAGACCAGTATTATACATACAGTAAGAAACTGAATCGCTATAGCAAATACATGAAAATGTACTACTACATGCAGATCTTTTGAAATGAAGCATCTGTATTATTAAATAGAAGATATAATGCACTAGGGCTGTGCTCTGCTTCTCCTCAGACCGGAGAAGCAGAAGAGGATTGGGGTGCTTCGCCTCCCCTTAAGGCAGAGGCGAAGAGGATCGGGGGAGCAGCGGAGCGTATCGAGGTGAAGGCAGATCCTTCGCCTCGATCCAGAGCTCTGCAAAAAAGGTAAGGGGGGTTTATTTGGCCCTGCCGCCACCGCCCGTGCGGCGACAGTGGCAGAACCAGGTAAGGGGGCAAGTGGGAGAGGGCTCTTACCTGCGTCCGTCCGCGGCCCCGCGGCTGCTTCAACTGAGCCCGAGGACTCAAACAGGAAGACCAGGCCGCCTGGTCTTCGTGTTTGAGTCCTCGGGCTCAGTTGAAGCAGCCGCGGGGCCGTGGAGGGATGCAGGTAAGGAGGAAGAAAGGGGGGTGGTTACCTGGCCCTGCCACCGCCTGTGCGGCAACGGCGGCAGATCCAGGTAAGGGGGAGGGGGGTCTTACCTGCGTCCATCACGGCCCGTCGCCGGCTTCACTACAGCCCGCGGCTCAACCCGGAAGTGTAGGCTGTGAGCGGGGCCTACAGTTCCTGGTTGAGCCGTGGGCTCCTGTGAAGCTGGCGGCGGGCTGGGACGGAAGCAGGTAAGGGGGAGGAAGGCCTTACCTGGCGCTGCCCCCCGCCGCTGCGGAGCTCTGATTCGGAGCCGGAGCTCTGTAGCGGAGCGGAGCGGACCCTAGGCGGATTAAGGCGGTGCGGAGCGGGCCTGATACGCAATTTGCGGATCAGGAGCGGGGGGTCCATGCACAGCCCTATAATGCACGTTTAAAAAACAGGTGGGCTGTCAGTTTGACAATATTTGGTAAGATCACATTGGAACAAAAACAACTGAACTGGCAGCTAACAACCAAGAAAGAGATTTTGGGGCTGGGGTCAACCCAGTGTGCAGCCACTGTAAAGAAGGCAAACTCCATGGTAGGCATTATTAAAAAAGGAATTGGGAATAAAACTGCCAGTATCATACTGCCCTTATACAAATCTATGGTGCAACCAGAGTTAGAACTATGTACAGTTCTGGTCACCACAGCTTAAAAAGTGCAGAAAAGGACAACTCTCCTATGAGGGAAGGTTACAACAGCTGGGGTTGTTTAGTTTCTCCTCAATGACTCTTATTTCAATTATTTAGAAGCCTTGAACATTTCAAAATATTGGCTTAGAAGCTTTCCAAAATAAAGTTCTTGCTATTAAAATTCCAGAACACTTGATGAAATTCTACTTGATAGTAGCTGTAAAAACGTGGGTTTTTTTCCTACTTGCCACAACACAAAAAGCAAAATGCACAACTTTAAGCAAATCTAGCCATTTTGTAATTCATCAAACGCCTAGCCATGTTCCCACATATAGTGGTATAATTAACATGTGATTGTAGAATTGCTCCTAATCCTTATCAGGGCAAAAAATAGCAAAACCATTTAAATGATTTTGAAATCCCAGAGTCCTCTGGTATGTGAAGAGAATTCCAGCAAGGGACTGGATCAGTCTTTTACTTCATGCCAGGCTTTCGAGACACAAAACAAGCAAGTTTCTTGCTGCTTCGGAATGTCTCCAAAACCTGTTGTGAAGCAAGGTTTGATACCTCCCCAACACACCAGAAAACCATGGACCCTGCTATGAAAGCCCGCCCCACTTCAAATTCTTTGCAATGCATGGAGACCTTGGGGGAGGTATCTTCCTTCGCTCTGAGCATATAGGCGCAGGCAGCTCGTTGAGAAACATACGGTTGCCACAAGGTGCCACATTTAAGTCCCTACAAACTAGAGAGAGCAAATGTTAAAGAACTATTACTGGGTACACTCCAGCATATCATCAGTGAGAGTTTCACCATCAATTGTAATGGAAGACAGATTGTACCCAGTTTTGTCAACTTCTAAAACAATTAATTTTTACCTTTATCTTCATTGCCACCACTTTCTGTCTGAGTATCTAATGAATTGCTGGAAAATGAAGGAACAACCTTGCCCTGGTTTGCATCTTTTCCAAATAAACCTGTGCTTCCAGAGGAGAATGAGAAACTAGGCAATACACCAGAATTCCCACCAGAGCTGTCAACACTCTGGCTAAAAGTAAACGAGACGGTTGAAGTAGACCCTAGTTTTGGTTCCGTTTTCTTTTCCAATTCCGTTTTCTTTCCGGACGTATCCTCAGATTTGTTGCTGTTAAAGAAAAATGTTGAACCTTGCTGAAGATTTGAACTTCCAAATGCAGAGCCAGCCTGAGTTCCAGCAGCCTTGTTATTGTCACTTTCAGAGTCACCGCTGTCACTACTTATTCCATGCTGTTCTATCTCAGCTAAATATTTCTCATAGTCTTGGAAGATCGGCGTCAGGTCACAGAGTGGATTGGCGTTTACATGCTTTACTATCCAGTCACGCACAGAACAATTTAGAGCAGTTAACTGTTTATGGTAAGTATCAGAGCTGCATGCTTTACTTTGAATGAATCCAGAGGACAACGGCTGCCGGTTCTCACCGTTTGCTTCCACACTTGCAGGCTTTTTCTGAACCACAACATTATTCACTGAACCACTGGATACCACAGAACCTATTAGAAAGAAAAACATGTTATGAACTTAAGAGCAGCAAAAGTACCTAATTCCAACGCATACACACACTCTTCAGGAAGCATTCAAAGTCTAGATTCTTACTCAAAAGCTATTTCTCCTGACCTTGTATGAACCATATGACCAGCCTGTAGGCAGCAAAGAAAATACTGAAAAAAGTAAACAGAAAAGCTGCCTGGATTCACTTCTCTAACCCCATTTACATCAGAATTACCAAAAAGCCACAGTATCCTTGCAAGTTTACAGAAAGCCACAGATCCTGTAGTGCAAAAGGCATTTGGGTCACATGGTCAAAAGTTTTGGATTATATTCCTAAAGATAGATGAAGATTCTATTTAGTTGCAAACCTATATGATTGTTAGTATGCAAAAAGTTGGTATGCATACTTGTTCAAGAAATCAGTTCATTTCAAAATAGGAAACTTGATTTAAACAGTCTTTTTCTTGGATTTTAATCAAGCCACAATATAGAAAACTCTAGTTCCAGAATACTAGGGTGGGAAGAGCTAAAGAGGGACCATTAAAACCAATCAGCTTGCTATGCCCACTGTCTGGTGACAGGGATAAATACCAGGTGCCTGGCACCCTACCTCTGGGCAAGGGATAAATACTAGGTGCCTGGCACCCTACCTCTGGGCGAGGAATAAATACTAGGTGCCTGGCACCCTACCTCTGGGCGAGGAATAAATACTAGGTGCTTGGCACCCTACCTCTGGGCAAGGGATAAATACTAGGTGCTTGGCACCCTAATCCTGGGCAGGTGTAGCAGCAGGGGACTGGCAGCAGCAGGGGACTTGGGCTCTTGACAAGAGCTGGCGCCTAGCATTGCCTTTCCTCCACCACTGCAGCTGAAGATACCGCTGCAGCAGAGGTGCACAACAGTTTTGGTCCCAAGAACTGCATGTGATGCTGGCTTGGGGGTTGGTGTCACACGCACATGTGCACGCAAGTGCACAAATACCCATATGCACAATACTGATCAGAGATGGGAAGGCCTGGAAAAAAAACAGCCAAATTTTGGGGGAAAAACATTCCCACCCCCACCCACCCCATTTTTTACGAAGCCTTTTTGGGGTTTTTTCCCAAAAAATTGAAAAAGAAGAAGAAATAATTGATTATGGGATGTTTTATTTTAGCACAATGAATAAAATGTTTAAGACAAGGTGTTCAGATATTTACTTTTCCAAATGATTTCTAAAAACTATGTACAGTATCAGATTATTACAATTTCTGTGCACTGAGGACAAGTGTCCTACAACTCTCAAATGCAAGAGCAGGATGTATTTCTGCCTCTAGGGGGCAGCACTGCCATTGAAGTAGAGACTGAAACTGCTGATAGTGATGGCTATAGCTCAGAAAATGAGTTTGATTAAATTCCATACATATTCATTGAGTCTTAATCCCCCTTTTTTCACAATGCTTTTTATGAGAATGGGTTCTTTATATCTGCTTGACACTGTGGAGGACTAATGGAGACATAAATAATTTTCTTTGTTACGAATGTTGATGGTTTCTTCTGTTTGTTTTTAATTGTTTTTTGCCTGCTCCTCATAAACTGGCAAAACCAAAGAAGTTCCTTACAGTTCAGGAGCTTGCAGCTCCATTTGTTACAAAAAGAGTAAAAATTTAAAAAACTAAATTCAATTTGTAATAATTGCTTGAATATACTTTACTTTTAATATACCAATGTCACGCCAAACCAACCTGCACATAATCACATTTTATGTTCCTAAAGTAACAAAGTTACTTTCAATCCCTAAAAAGTGCTAGTATTGAATTTTTTCAAAAAATCATTTTTTCTGGAATACCCCCCCCGAAAACCCCCCGTTTTACATCTCTAATAGTAATACTGATTTTACATCTCAAATAGTAATACTGACTGCTCTTTCCTCACTGCTAGCAATGATGGAGAAAGAGTAATCTATATGAGGATCTCTATGGGAGGGAGTAGAAAGCACTGGCAGTGGGAAAGTTGGTGTATGTGTGAATTTGGCAATGGTGGGGGTACCTTGTGGGCCCACAGTAAAAGCCTTGGAGGACCACATGTGGCCTCCAGCTGCAGGTTGTGCACCCGGTACTCTGCAGCATTCTGCGTAGGATTTATTGCCACTAATTTCCAGCCTTGTTTATTCTCCCACACACATCATAGGCCCTGTTGCATTGTGCATTTAAGGGGACATGGTTTTAGATACACACTTCAAAACTGCTGCTAGTTGACCTGAGCCCTCAGAATAGGGCAGGATATAAATCAGAGTAAGTATGTTAGGCAAGGAAATCAAATCAAGATAGCTAGTCCATTGCTATTGTGAATGAACAGCCAGGGTTAGGAACTCACTAACATTTCAGTATTGGCAATTTCCAGGCCTGTTAGCCAAGAACGTTTAACCAAAGGTACTGGAGACTAAGTCAGAGTTGAAAAGCACAAACTTCGCCATTGAGCTACGTACAGCTTTCTCCTCCTGTGACCCATACTTACACAAACCTTTCATCTCCCTTTTAACCATTCAATACATTTTTACAGATATCAACTGAAGAGATTTTAACGCCATGTCGGCCAAGTATAAATTTAGTGGTAAACTTACTAAATGTAGGCTGCGTTTCAGCCGCTGTCTTTAAGTTGGTAAGTGAAGAATTATGTGTAATGCTGCTACTGCCATTGGATAGTCCTCCTAAAGGCTTAGTTCCGGTGCCATTGCCAAAGCCAGAAAATCCACCAACTCCGGAAGGTAAAACGAAACCTTTAAACCCTTTAAAAGCTCCACCACTCTCAGACTGAAAGAGAATATAAATAAGTTGTTCTTTCTCACTTTATAATTCAGTGACTTCAAGCTTTAGACACATTTACTTAGTCTCCACAGTTCCATCGAATTGCTCTCAAATAAGCACATGGATTTTCCTTCATAGTATTATCATTCACACTGGCTGTGTTCGCATGTAACAATAAGGCAAAATACCCTGGCTGTTCATTCACACGTTGCATGTTAATACAAGCTGCCCAACTGCTCCAGCTTGGCTCCTCCCACCGGCAGGAGTGGCTAAAGTAACCAGAACCTAAGCAGGAGGAAATACTTAACATCATGCCCAAACTGGGATACCTGGCTTGTCACTCCCAAACAAACCAGGAACTAGAAACCAACTGAAACCTCTGACTTAGTGGCAAGCATCCCTGTTCACATGCACATGTGAATTTCCATGTATACACAACAGGGGTCTAAAGGGACCTTTAACCACATGTGTGGTGGGCAGGTGCCTTGAGTGGTGGGCAAGTGCCTTGTATGATGGTCAGGTGTCTTAGGTCAGCCATTTCTAACTTGCTGCCCTCTAGATATTTTGGACCAATTCCTGCCAGTCCTAGCCAGCATGGCTAATGATCAGGAATTAAGGGAGTTGTAGCCCAAAACATCTGTAAGACACCAGGTTATTTAATATTTATTACATTCATATCATGCCTTCTTTCCTCCACGGAACCCAAGGTGGCATACATAATCCTCCTCTCCGTTTTATCCCAACAACAACAACCACCACCCTGTGAGGTAGGTTGGGCTGAGGGTCTGTGACTGGTCCAGAGTCACCCAGTGAGCTTCCATGGCTGAGTGGGGACTAGCCACTACACCACAATGGCTCTCAGATTGGGGAAGGCTGCCATAGATTATCATTGACAACCGTCAATGGAGGCATTTACCCATGCCCTAAATTCCAATTTGGACAAATGTAGGTAGCTCTGACCTCATGTGGCAGAACACAGGGCTGACATTGGGACTCCTCAGAGAAAGGCTGTGGAAGTAGAGATTGCTCGGGTTGAATGACTATGTACAGCATGTGGCAGCAGCAACAGGCCATCAAGTCCATAACAGAGATGTGTTGCATTCCCCACCCAAGCCCAGAAGTGCTGCAAAGAGACAGCACATCCCTTTCATGGGCTTCTGCAGCCTATTCACAGGTACTCTTGTGGAAATGCCTCCCTTTTTAATTGGGCAAGCATTTGCATGTTTTCTGCACTCACAAAGAACCCCTTTTAAGCTAAAAAAAAGAAGAAAGCAAGAATATTCTATCGGACCAGTCACTCTATGGTGGTTTGGGAGCATTAACTCTACTCCTGGCAGCTTTTCAGGGTGTGTCTTCCAGAACTGAAATGAATTTTTCAGCCAAGGTATCATGGTAAGTCCAATTAAATCCACAGGACACAATACACACTCCAGAGATCCAGTATTTCTGAAGCTGTTCTGTAACAGGCTTGAGATTATGCAGCGACAAACCAGGAGTTTTGGTTTGGATGCAATAAAAAGCATTTGCTCCCTGGTTAGTTTCTGATTACTTTAGCCACTCCCACCAGCAGGCAGAGCCAAGCAGGAGCAACGTGCTGCTCATGAATAAGCCAGGATTCTCTGCAAATCCTGGTTTAAGAGAATGTGTGAAAGCAGCCACTGTGTAATCAATGTTCATGGTTCTTTACAACAAAAGACAGCCTTTACTAATGAAAACTGACCAAATTCAGAACAATAATTTTCTACTGAAGTTACAGTGGAACCCCTCCCTCTTGCTCCACAGTAGACAGAGCAAATTACCTTTAGCTACCAATTCGGGGGGGGGGGAATCACTATTTCTGTTCATGCACGTTGATATCAAGTCATCTTCATGTAGGAATGGTTTTGTTTCTCTTACTCAAGGATTTATCTTCTAGGGTATGCCTTCCCCAAAGACATGCCTTCCAGATGTGATGGACTACAACTCCCACCATCCCTGGCCACACTGACTAGGGACAATGGGCACTGTAGTCCAACACATCTAGAGGGAATTAATTTGGTAAAGGCTCTTCTATGAGATACATTACATCCCTGCTCTGTCTTAGGGCCAGTTCTCACACTCAACACCCAGCATCAACTTAAAACTTTCCAATTAACATAGTGCAAGATCTGGCTTACAATCATTAAGTGCTGGGTTCTAAAGAAATGTAAATCCATGTATGAACCAGCCTATATTATGTTGGATTTTCATAAAAATGAGTTCTACAGAACACTTATTCACAGATGACAAAAGTCATCTATAAAAAGTTGTGTGAGTGTCCACAATACAGATTAAGCATTTCTGAAATCACTGTGAAGAATACTTCTCCCCTCCTACTTGGTATAGAGATGAATTAGTAACAACACACAGTTATTATATGACTCAACCAAAATAAAAGAAATAAAGTAACTTTTCAATGGGTCTGTTCAGACAACACACTAAGCTATGGTTAGGCCGCTAACCTTTTTGCAGCAAATAGTTAATGAGCATGTTTAAACTGTAGTTATGTAGCCACCATGGTTAGGAATGGTTTATACAACACACAAGTTCACACAACATGCTAGGACATAATGTTTAGCTCAAAATGCTTAACCACAGTGGCTTAGCGTGTCGCCTCATCAGGGTCAACATATTCCCGGCTCCCCCCTCCCAAATCTTACTATGGCTACCAAGATGAACAGGGACAATCCAGGCATGCAACAGCTACCAGCACTTTAAAGACTAGGCCTGGCAAATGGATTGCTACAGAGAACACGAAGGTTTCTCCTCCTATCTGGCGCCTAGAAATACTGGTGGAGGACATTTGTAAAGTATTTCAGTGTTTTTGCCTGCTCAAACTGTTCCACGGAACGCTCCCTTTGGGGCCATTTCATTATTATTTATTTATTTATTTATTTATTTATATAGCACCATCAATGTACATGGTGCTGTACAGAGTAAAACAGTAAATAGCAAGACCCTGCCGCATAGGCTTACAGTGTGAATTTCCTAAATGCAAGTTACTTCAAATAGAATTTTTTAAACCTTGTATCAAACTACTTTGGATATTTCCGTCATATATTCCGGGTGCATTATTCTTTAGTATTAGATATCTTCTACATAAGCATTGCGTTCAGGTTTCTATTTAGGCAATACAGTAATTTGACCAAAAACTAGGATGCTTGCTACAAAATTATGCATATTTATGTACCTCAAACCCCACGTTTCTACGCTTTGCCTTCTTAATTGCTCTGTTCTTCAAAACCTCTTCACTGGCCACTGAGAAAGTTCCCACCTACAGAGAATGTTAGACTCTTAGAACAAACAAGATAAATGTATTCTGAAAATTAGTGTACTGGATGGAATCCAGTATGCTACAACCCTCAATCTGTTAATGAATAGTGGAGGAATAACAGTGCAAAGACCTAATAAGCAACTCTTCTTGGAGTAGACCCATTAAAATGAATGGGAATTAAAATCAGTCATGGTAACTTAAGCCCTATTTGTTTCAATGGGTCTATTCGAATTTGGACTAACATTGGATACAACCAATGTTTCTGAATTCCATTATATTATAGAAATCTAATTGTGAAATATACTTCACATTCACTATTAGCACAAAAACCTCAACATTAAATAAACAGGTTTTATGAAATCAATTTAATAACAGCATTTCAGAATGAATACTTCTGAATTATTTGTAGATAAGAATGTTAGGAACCACGCTGGATCAACCTAGCATTCTGTTCACACACTGGCCAACCAGCAACCTGTTGGAAGCCCACAGGTAGGACATGAGTGCAATAGCAGCTTCTTGCTCACGTTCCCCAGCATACTGCTTCTGATACTAGTGGCCATATGAACAACATAGGGCTGGTCACTTGGCCTGCTCAAAATATTTACAAAATATACATAATCCTTTATCTATAAACATTCTCAAAGGGGTGTGTGTGTGTCAGACAAGTCAAATAATTATCTGCTAGTTTTAACAGAGAAATATATTAATCTTGAAGACGTTTCATTTTCAAAATACACTTTCATAAAACTAACAGGTTTATGAAACACTGATATTAAATTCAAAACTACTGCAATGTATTGCCACAGGTATGAATGATGGGCAAATATAGATGTATCTGATTATTCCGGAGATTAAACCATTGTTTACTTTTATGCTGAAACTACCTAAAACCTGGATTCGCCATCTCTATGGAGGTTTTTAAAAAGAGGCTGGAAACCACCTTCCATGGATAGTTTAACTGGTTTTCCTGCACCTTGCAGAGGGTTGGGCTAAATGATACTTGTGGTCCTTCCTACTCCACAATTCTATGATTCATTTAGTTTAAAATAAAATAGAATAGAATATGATCAGCAGCTATAAAGGACATAGCTAAGTTTTAAATGTGATTTTGGTTTTAACACAAGGCTGTGGGTGTCTGCTCCTAAATGGAAAGTATGTTTAAAGCCTTCAGTCCCCCCTTTGATACATAAATACTGTAACTATGCCATAGGGTAGGCTATGTAGGCTTCTACTTACACAAGACATTCTTGGATTCATAAGAAAATTTGACTGCAGTTAAATAGGTGGTCAATTGACTCATAATCCAACCTTAAGATCAGTGATGTGACGAAGAAAATTTTCTATTTTCAAAATACCTATTGTTTCATAAAGATACATGGCAATTCTAAACATGTTTACGCAGAAGCAAGTCCCATTATACTCAACGGGGTTTACTCCGAGTAAGTGAGTTTAGGATTGCAACCACAATAATATAATGAATGGATACATTGCCAGACAAACCTTTTTCAGGTGACTAGCCTAGATGCATATTCTGCATAGGTTTTTGAACATGCTAAAATTAATATTTTAACACTTTTCAGGGCTTTAATTTTTTTCTTAAAATGTAAACAATGTAAGGGAAATGTCTACTCTTGAGCAATTATGTCTTAAAATATGTCTAAGTATTATAGTAATTTCCATGTAAAGCTTTGCATTAGTGTGAATATAGTGTTAGACAAAATTAACAGTGCAAAACCTAGCTATGTCTACTCAGAAGTAAATTCCACTGGATTCAATTAGACTTATTCCCAGATTTCAGCCTAAATGCGCTTCCCTGATTTTTCAGTTCAGTTATTTTGGTGTTAGGGAAACTTTTGATTTATTTATACAGTATGCAAGATTAAATTGGGGCAATTTAAAAAAGTTTTATTTAAATCAAATATGCTTAATCAAACCACAGTTGATTTAGAGCAGTAAGTACAAGAAAGGAAGAATTGGCTGACGTAGTGTAATTTGTTATTAAAACCTTTATGGTTTATTCTTACAGCACCAATGTACTACTAAAATACTATAATTTCTACTTCCAAGATCTGCCTATTGATTTTGTTATCAACAGTTTCACATTTTACTGCTGAGAAGAGCAATTAGCATTATTTACCTCTTCAGTTTCTTCTTCTTGATCCCAGTTCCTGTCGGTCAGCTCCTTCTCTGCCACTCTCTTAGCCATTTTATAGCACTACTGATTCAACAAATAAACAAACGAACAGTATTCATCAAGTCTATTTTTTAAAAAAATATATGGCAAAAACAAGCCTGTATTATGAAATAGTAACACAGTAGCTCATAATTAAGACACTGGAATTTTATTCAACCAGGGTTACAACAATACATGTCTGCTTCTGCTTTGAGCAATGAAACATTATAACAACTAAATGAAGATTACACAGCACATTAATTAATTTTTTCTTTATGTTTTTCTCTAAATTGTATTTACTAAATCTTTTGTAAAAGCCTGTTTGCCCCAGTTGTTAGGCTACTGTTCTTTTTTAAAAAAATATCTTAAAAAAAGAAAGAACTAAAGTAATTGATAACCAAAGAACTTTTAAAAGCTAAAATGTATTAACTGCTTTATTATAAAATGTTTTAAGATCGCTATTAAGTCACAAAAAGAGCACTACGATTTCATCAGTGTGACAATGTAGTGTTATGAATCTCAAGGTATTACCATACCAGTTTTTTCCGTTCCTTTCTCTGTTGGAACAACACTGATCAACACTTATTATTTATTTATTTCATTACATTTATATACCACCCTATAGCTGAACCTCTTTGGGTGATTTACAGAAACTCTTACTCAATGCTTTTGAGTAAAGAGTCATATCAGAAAAAGTCCCTAAATATCACCTTAGATCAATAATCTCTGGCAGAGCTACTTCCCTTTGCATAGAACTTAGGGCTGCAAAATGGATGAATATAAAGCAGCCCACGGATTGCTGCCACAGCAAGCGTTGCTTCTAGCATCATCACTGCTATATAGCAGCTACTGCCCACAGCACTGACTGAAAGGGGAAGACTAACTGTTTGCAGTGGTGATTACTTCTCTGGGGCTGGCAAGGCCACCAAAGAGCCATCCCTTTGGACCATCCCTTCAGGAAGCAGAAAGGCTGGGGTACTTAAATTTGACAGAGAATGGATATAGGAGAGAAATTACATCAGTGTGGGCAATTTGTGTCCCTCCTGATGTTGGTCTGCAACTCTGGTCAGCTCTCACCATTGGCTGTGCTGGCTAGGTCTGGTGGGAGGTGCAGAAGTATACAGTATCCATACTGAGGTTTCTTTAATTGTAATACCAAAGGTATAATACATGCCATTATATGCCCTTGTAAAAAGATCTACATGGGAAAGACTGAGGCAATAGCTAGACCTAAGGTTTATCCCTGGATCGTCCAGGGGTCAAACCTGCTTATCTAGGTGACACACAGGGGATCCAGTGCTCAGGCAGGCGCGAACCCTGGATGATCCCAGGATAAACCTTAGGTCTAGCTGTGGCCTGAAATACCTATTAAGATCAGGATCAGTGAACATAAGTACTGTGTAAGAAACCAGAGGGTACAAGTCCCCCTTGTTCAACACTTCTTGGAATGTAAACACAACCTTGACAACTTGGAAGTTCTGCTGTTTGGAGAAGGTTGAAGCCCAAGGACAACAACTGCATTGCAGACTTCTACAACAGGAACTGTTCTGGATTTTTACTCTAAAGACTAAATCTCTAGTTGGCCTGAATGAGATGAACTGGATGGTCATGCATTAGGAAGGACTACTAACTATAGCGCTCTCTATTATTATTTTATGTTTGGCTGTTATGTGTTTGATTTGCGGTTGTACTGGTGATGTTTTGAAAAAATCGAGTGTTATCAGCTAACTTAGGATGAGTGCTTGAAGTTGTTGTCGTTGTATTGCCCCATAGCCGAAGCTCTGTGGGTGGTTTACAAAGATTAAAAAATTGAAAATTAAAAACTGATATGCAAATTTTAAAAACATAAAAACAGACACTATCCATTTAAAACAACTATTCTGGGGTCAGTTAAAATACTCAACATATACTGTTTAATGCCTGGGAGAAAAGTCTTGATCTGGCGCTGAAAACATAACAATGTTGGCGCCAGGCAAGCCTCATTGGGCGAGGGGCCACCACTGAAAAGGCCCTCTCCCTTGTTGCCATTCTCCGAGCTTCCCTTGGAGTAGGCACCCAGAGGAGGACCTTAGATGTTGAGCGTAATGTACGGGTAGATTCATGTCAGGAGAGGCGTTGCGTCAGCTATTGTGGTCCCAAGCCGTGTAAGGCTTTATAGGTTAAAACCAGCAACTTGAATCGGGCTAGTTAACTAGGCTCCATCCTTTACATCTGCATCCTAATTGTTTAACAAGAGCCTTAAGCCTTTATAGGATGCGCAGCTAGCTGGAAAGTTACTGCTTAGGAAGCATCCTGAGTGATCTTGTTTATTATTTCTATGCAAATATGTGGTTTTATATACGCACACTTTTTAGCTTATTTTTATCTTTTAAAATTGGCATCTATTTGTTTTTATTTGCACACCATTACAGCTAGCACATATTACTTCAACATGCACCCCCCTTTGTTGGAGAAGCTGTGGGGTAGAAGGCATGCATTTTCATTTATGGTGGAGTTGTCCACATATACATGGATTCTGGATGTTAGTACATAGAGAATTAATGGTTATAATTAGAGAAAGGATTGTATATGATCCAGAATTATTTTATTATCAATATACAAAGGAACTAATGTAAGTCTGAAATGTAAAGATTTATTATTATTCTTACTAACTGCTGCTCGCCAGACAATTACACTGCAGTGGAAAAAATGGACAATTTGAACTTATTGGCATGGTACCGAAATATATCAGAAAAAATAACTCATGATTTCCTTCTAATCCAAGGAAAAATAGAACTATCTTTTTATGCTATATGGTGGAGATTTATCCAACATACCCTATTTCTTCGATTCTGAGACACACTTTTTTCCCCATATAAACATCTCTAAAAATGGGGTGCGTCTTAGAATCGCGGGTGTGTCTTAGGGTTTTTTTTCCTGTTGGTGGTACTGAAATTAGTGTGCGTCTTACAATTGATGGCGTCTTACAGTTGAAGAAATATGGTACGTCACAACTGAACACACAATGTATGCCTGCTTCAGCTTTGAGCATTTGGACATTAGAACAACAAATGATTATACAGCAGACTTATTAATTAGTTTATTTGTTTATTTAGTTATTTCTATTTTTTCTCTTCCCCCCCATTTCTCTCCTTCCTTGTATTGTTCCACCACCCTAAAATTGTATTAATTTTTATTTTTCTTATATAACAGCTGTTTAGACATCAATTGTTAGGTACAATTTTTTTAAAAAAAACTTATTAAAAAAAACCCTATTTATTTTTATATATCTTTTTTTACGTTTACCTTTAGGAACACTGCAGTCTCTTGCCAACCCAAAATTAATTCTTCTGGTGGATTTGTAACTTTTAAAGTAAACTTTTGGATGTATTTTGAAGTCTTAATAATTAAAACTTAACTACAATGAATAATTATTATTTTTATTATTAATATTATTATGTTATCCACACTTATGTCACCAGTACACTCACCCCAGGTTTTTTGTTCTGTTCAAAACTTCTGGAGGACCACAAGTTGCCTACCTCTACTCTAGAGCATCAGAACATGTTTTTGACGCAAACTGAAAAAATTCTTATGCAAATGACCTTAATTTGCACTGGAACATTTTTCCAGAAAATTTCAATTTTCAAAATTTTCCAAAAAAAACCCAAACAAAAAAGTATCACTGGCTAGCAGAGGACAACACTTAATTTCACAGTTAATTTGTCTTTAGGGTCCCACAAGATTTTTCATTACTTTTGTTATAATGCACTAAAGTAGCTAACCATGATTTGAAATAATCTGGGGCGTAATCCTATGCATGTTTGACAAAAGAAGTCCTACAACTCCCAGAATTCCCCAGCCACCCACACTGGCTGGGGAATTCTGGGAGTTGTCAAACTTTTTTCTGTCTAAATATGCATAGGATTGTTCCTTTAAGGTGCAATCCTATACATGTTTAGACAAAAAAAAAAAAAAGGTACCTACTTGGAGGATTGCGACTTTAGTGACTTAAAAATGTTTTATTGTTTATTAGTGTTAGCTGCCTTGGATGGTGTATGCAGAAAGGTGAAATATAAATGGCAAAATAAATAAATACCACTGAAAATTGCCCCCTCAATTCCATAGGATGGTAACAAACAGAACAAGCTAGAGGCATATACCTTGGCAAGGCAAGTCTGTTACGCAAAGCCTTGATAGTACCATACATTCATGTTTACTTATAATAATAGTAATAAGCCTTCTATTTACTGAACTATACCAGTACAAATCAGCACTACCTGATCTATCTCCTAATCCTAGTAGATGAAGCTATTTTGAATGAAGGCAGGCTGCATCTCATGTGTAGCTCATGATGTCATAATTGCAGTGACAGCAAAGAGAGCATCCTCTAGGTCCTGGTATAGGAGTTGTTATTCTGTTCAACCTAAGATAGGTTGGCATAAAGAGAAAACTGAGAAAAAGTAACTTTCCCAAGGAGACATCGTGTCAGAAATGGGATATGAATTGATGTTTCTTAGGTACAAACCAAACATACTAGCTATTCAACCACCATGGTTCACTAGTAATTTAACCCAGGGCTATGATATAAAATATAAAACACAGGAAGTAGTAATAAAGAAAGAGCCCCTGAACATGTGCAAAGAATATTTCCTTCACTGCTGAGTAACTGGCTCTATCTCACATTTTAGGTTCCAATGACTGGTTCTGGAGTCTGAGGCTGTGACTGGGAGGCTAGCTTGAGCCCAGCTATGACTCTCATCGTTTTCATTAGCCCTTTTCCTGATGCCTCTTAACAGTAACATAACATACAGAATTTTAACAGCTGAAGTAGTGACTAGCAGGACTCATGCCAACTCTAGCCGTGGCATCCCTTCCTTTACAAATCAAACCCTGAGTTGACTAAAAGCATACATACTTGATCCCAATTTAAGCACTCCTTACAGGAACAAGTCTCTTCCCCCCCCACCATCCCATTTACATCTTACAGTATAGCACCATGAAAACTTAATGGCGCTATATAAATAAATATTAATAATAATTATAGCTGTAACCAAACTAACACACATACCTTTGACCTCAGGCACCACACATTTATGGGACAAATTAAGCGCCTCTTACGCAGAACATACGCACATCTTCACACGGGCATGTGCTCTGGGCAGAGAACAAACAAAAGAAATGAATATCAAAACAGGCACAGGGCGAGAGAACACAGTGTGTCACCCTATGCTTGCCAGCTTTGCCACGGCCCCCTGCTTTTAACTGGGCCCCCAACATCCAGAGGTTCAGAATGAAGGACATTGTTTTCCCTGCCACTCATCTCCATGCCAAGAAAAAGCTTCGCCTCCTTCATTGCTTTTGGAGTGCTCAAGCTGATTAGGAGAAATGCCAGGGAAACACAGGGCATTCACGTCAGCCACTCTCCTAGCTTACAGATAGATGCGACGGCCAAGAGTGCCTACTATCAGCTTCGGCTGATACGCCAGCTGCACCCCTTCTTAGAGTCAGAAGACCTAAAGACAGTTGTACATGTGCTGGTAACCTCAAGGCTTGACTTCTGCAATGCGCTCTACATAGGGCTACCATTGTACCTAGTTCCGAAATGTCAACAAGTTCAAAATATGTCAGCCAGGTTGGTACATCTAGGGGTGAGCATATTACCCCAACATTAAAGTCACTCCACTGGCTGCCAATTAGTTTCCGGGCAAAGTACAAAGTGTTGGTCATTACCTTTAAAGTCCTAAACGGTTTGGGTCCAGGTTACCTGTGGGATCGCCTTCTCCCATACAGTCCGCCCGGCACACTCAGGTCCTCTGGGGTGAACTTACTTCAGTCAGCTAAAACTAGGCTGACATCAGTTTCCCAGAGGACCTTTTCTTCTGTCGCCCCCAGATTGCGGAACGGCCTGCCGGAGGAGATTCATAAAATTCACTCTCTGTGTGATTTTAAGGCAGCCTTAATGACTAGCCTTTTCCGGCAGGCCTACCCAGATCAACGTAAAATCAAGAATTTTAAAAAATGTGCTGATTCCTGTTCTAATGTTGTTCTCCGCCTCGATACAAAGGGAGAGGCGGGTAAGAAATAAATAAATAAATATTATTATTATTAAGCTGAGGGAGAGGGTCAGCCTGGAACGTGTAGATATATAGATTGGTGTCCATAGTTTCCTGTGCACCTTCTTTGTTCGGAGATATTTCTAGAAAGGTGGGACGGGGGAGAGGTAGTGTTCATTAGGGGAAAAAAGACTGGGAAAAAGGTGGGGTATAAATGTAATAAATAAATAAATTAGACCCTCTGAACTAGTCACTAGAGTTTGTACTTGGCTGAAGGGGATTGAAGGACATACCATTATGGGCAAAACTCCCTGAGAGCGAGCCCCTGTGCATGTCCTCTGCTGCCAGAGGTATTGCCAGTGGCTTGTGGGAAGCATTCTGGGGCAAGGGAGGGCAGCGGAGGCAGAGAGATCATGTCGTCCCCCTGAAATCTTTTTGCAATGCTGTGAGTAGAGGCCTCTCTTTCCCTGTCTGACACCTCCACCCATTCATCACCTTCTACATCTACAAGTAGATAGAGATGTGAAGGCCCAGGAAAAACCCAGGAAAATTCCGGGGGGAAATGTCCCCCCCCCATTTATTAGTTTTATGTATGTTATAATATTGTTCCCCTCCTTAATCCAAAGGGACAGGTGGGTAAGAAATAAATATATTATTATTATTATTACATTTCTGCTTCTCAGCCGTCTCAGTCCTACGCCCGACTTCGCTGGCCGGACGGCTGTGAGAAGCCACAGGGAGGCCCCCCTGTTTTACCCCTCCTGCCCCCCCGCCTCCCTCCTCCCCCTCGGGGGCACTCGGCCCCCTTTCCCCGGGGTCTCCCACCCACCCACTCGCTCACCTCTCCTCCTCCTCCTCCTCCACCTCGGTTTCGCTTCTCGCTCAGCTTGCGACAGGGAAGGAGGCGGTAATTAAGATGGAGCCGGCCAGGTTTCCTAGAGCGGCAGCCGGTCTAGGAATCAAAACCGGATCCACCTCTAACCGATTCCTCTCCACACACACAAACCGGAAGCAGCCTCCAAACGGCTGCCGAGGCCGAATGCCCCACCCCCATGGCCCCGCCCGCTGTCGACCCGGCCTCTGGGACGCCACAGCAGGGGCTGCTCGGCGCCCGCGTTTCCCAGAGCGCAACGCCAGATGGCCGTTGAGGGTTATCGAAGAGCCGACCCCGCTGCCCTTCTTCCGCCGCGGGGCACTTACTCAGGCTGTCCGTAGCCGCACAGACACCTCCGCGTCGCGTCGCTCCCCTGGCCGATGGGCGCACGCGCACTCACCGCCACCACTTCCGCTTCCCGCTCTCCACCCGCCCGGCGGGGAGGCGGGGCTTCCGCCCGGCGCCCTCCCGCGCAACTCCGCTTTCCCCCATCGTCCTTCCCGCCTCCCACCACAGCGCCGCCCTGGCGGGCTGATTTTCTAACTTCATGCCGGGAAACCGTTAGAGAAAAGGGGAGGGGGTTGAGTTTTCCCTCAGGGTTTTTTTTTTTAATTTATTTTTTAAAAAAACACCTTACATTTTCTTGTTATTTTTTATTGGACGTCTAAGGAGACAACTTTGGAACATTTATAGTTAAAATAATTCTCCAGTCTTCCGTGGCATGACGAGTGGCTTGCGCCCGCGCAAGACGGGAGGCGGGGACAGGGGGGGGCGGGGGAGAGGGGAAGGTGTCGTCGTCTGGCGCAGGCGCAGAAGTGGCCGCGCAGTTGTGAGGGGACGTTGGCGGGTTGCTCGACGGAGCTCGAGCCTGGTTCAGACGTCGCCCGCTGTACAGAAGGCCCAACGCCACGTCAGGCATCATAAGAAAAGGAATTGAGAATAGAACTGCCAGTGTCATACTGCCCTTATTATTATTATTATTTATTTATATAGCACCATCGATGTACATGGTGCTGTACAGATAACACAGTAAATAGCAAGACCCTGCCGCATAGGCTTACAATCTAGTAAAGTTGTAGTAAACAATAAGAAGGGAAGGAGAATGCAAACAGGCACAGGGAAGTGTAAACAGGCACCGGGAAGGGTGAAGCTAACAGTATAGAGTCAGAACAAACTCAAAGTTTAAAAGCTATAGGGAAAAGAAAAGTTTTTAGCTGTGTTTTAAAAGCTAAAAGTTTAAAAGTTATACGCATCTATGGTGCAACCACACTTAGAATACTGTGTACAGTTCTGGTCACCACACCTAAAAAAAAGGATATTATAGAGCCAGAAAAAGGGCAACTAAAATGATTAAGGAGCTGCAGCATCTCTCCTATGAGGGAAGGTTACATCAACTGGGATTGTTTAGCTTGGGGGAAAAAAGGAGGCTAAGAGGAGACATGATAGAGGTGTACAGAATGAAGCCTGGTGTGGAGAACTTGAATAGGGAGACCTTTTTCTCTCTCAAATTATTATTATTATTATTATTATTATTGTTGTATTTATTTGTATCCCGCCTTTTGCCCAATGCTGGGCCACAAGGCGGCCTTACAAAGTTTAAAACATACATGCCCCCCCCCATAAACGTTTAATTTTTTTTTTTTTTTTAATAATTTTTATTCATTTTCAACACTATATAAACATAAATGAACATTTCCAAAATATAATTGAAACAAACACAATAAGAAAAAAAAATACATCAAATATCTGCTTCATACATATTGAATAATTGTTGAGTACAAATATCAAAAACTATTACATATGCCTTATCACACTACAACGTTTTCATTCTTAACATAAAAGTGCACCCCCCACCTCGGGATCATTCTTGAGTCCAAAATCTAATCATTTCTTCTGATGGTGGTTTCCCACTTCCCTTAGTAAACACGAACACTAGGAACTGTTTCCAGATTCCTTCGAACTCATTTATTTTAGTTACGCCTTTTCTCCACTTAATATTGCATGTCAGTTTATCATTAATGGCTATGTCCCATACTACTTTATACCATTCCTCAATAGAATATTCCCCTTGGATCTTCCAGTTCCTAGCTATCATCAATCGTGCTGCAACCAACAAACTCGATATCAGCTCTATAGTTCCTTTTCCACACTTTATATCTTCAAATAGTGACAGCAATGCTATTTTTGGTGTTTGTTCTATTTTCATTCCCACTATTTCTTCAATTTCTGAGAACACCATCTTCCATAATCTTTGTACATATTTGCATTGCCACCACATATGTAAATACGTTCCTTTTTCCCCACATCCTCTCCAACAATTTGCTGAATGTTGATCACTTATCTTGTTCAATCTAACCGGGGTTAGGTACCACCTCCATAAAATTTTAAAATAATTCTCCTTTATTCTTACTGATAAACTTCTCAACACTCTTTGTTTCCATAGTCCCTCCCAGCTCTGTCGCCCTATTTGTATCTTCAAATCTGATTCCCAAATCATTTTCTCTGTATTCTCTCTAAACTCCTTCTCTAACAATATTTTATATATTTCACTCATTAATCCTTTTGAAACTATACTACCTCCTTTTCCTTTCTCCTTACTTACTACTAATTCTTCAAACCTCGTCATCTTTCTGCACATTCTATTATCTTTAATCCACTTTTTATTCCATTGTTCTAATTGACCATATTCTAGCCAAGATAGCTTCTTCTCCTTTAACAAATTTTCCATATCTTCTCTTGTTTTAATATCTCTTACCCAATCCTTTAATTTTATTTTATTTTTCTCTTTTAATATTTTACATAATCTACCCTTTAGATCCTCTGGGAAATTCTTTAACATTATTATCGGTGCTAAGGGAGAGTTGCTCGGAAGCAGCTTCCCTTTAAATTTGCTCCAAATTTCCCATTGAGTCCTCAGGAGTGGATTATCTATACTTCCAACCCATTTTCTTCCTCCATCTTTAAAAAAAACATTCTCCAAATTCATCTCTACCTTACTTATGATTTTTTCTTCCATCCAATATAAATCTCCTACTCCCATAATTGCTTCTACAACATGTCTTAATCTATTTGCTACGTAGTATAATTTTATGTTTGGGAGACCCATTCCCCCCTTTTTTTGGCTTAGGTACCAATTATTTTTATTCACTCTTGCTCTCTTTTCTCCATTACAATATTTATTAATAATATTTTGCCAACTTTTTATCTCGGTTTCTGATATTTTTATAGGTAGCATCCTAAATACAAAATTAATTTTAGCTAATATCTTCATTTTTATCAAAGCTATTCTCCCAAACCAAGATAAATTTAATCTTTTATATTTCTCCAATTTCTCTAGTACCTCCTTCTTTAACCTCGTTAAATTTTCCCTTTCTAAATTCTCTAGATTTTTTGTAATTTTAATTCCCAAATATTTAATCTCATTCTTAACTTTCAATTCCATTCCCTTAAATTCCCAATCCTTTTCTTCCTTCTTAGTATAGTTAAACAACATCATCTCTGATTTAGACCAATTTATTTTTAACCCTGTAATTTCCTCAAATTCCCTCAACTGATATTTAATTCTTTCTAATTTTCTTAATGGATTCTTAATGGTCAATAAAGTATCATCCGCAAACATGTTTAGCTTTATCTCCCTTTCCTCTCCAATTCCTTCTAATTCTTTATCCTCCCTTAGTGCCTTCGCCAAAACTTCCATAACCATTACAAAAAGGACCGGCGAGAGCGGACATCCTTGTCTTGTTCCTCTGGCTAGTCGTATCTTTTCAGTAAGTCCGTCATTTACCACCACTACCGCCGTATTTTGGGAATATAGCTGTTCTATTACATTTTTAAATTTATTTCCAAATCCCAATTTATCTATAATACTCTTTAGTGCCTGCCAGCTCACACAATCAAAAGCTTTAAAAATATCTAATGCCATAATACCTGCCTTAATATTTGCTTTTTTTATTACATTTATTACATTTAAAACTCTACCCACTAAATTATGCATATGTCTTCCTACCACAAACCCACATTGATCTGCCCCTATATATTCTGCCAAAAATTTATTTAATCGTTTGGCCATAATAGATGTAAAAATTTTAGCATCCTGATTTATTAAAGAAATAGGTCTATAAGAATCAGGATTAGTCAAATCTTTATCTGGTTTTGGGATCAGAATTATCACTGAATGTTCCCATGATTCAGGTATCTTCCCTCCTGATAATATCCTATTATAAAGTTCCATTAATTTTGGAACTAAACAATCTTTGAAGACCTTATAATATTCTGGACCCAAACCATCTGCTCCTGGTGATTTACCCACTTTTAACTTATCAATAACTTCTTCAACTTCTCTTTGAGTTATTACTGACTCCATTAACTCCTTATATTCTGATTTTATTTCCTTCTTTATAAACCTTCCAATATACTCCTCCACCTTTTCTTGTTGAATTTCTTTACCCTTGTACAATTCCTGATAAAATTCCTGAAAAATTTTTATTTTAGCTTTCATTGCATGACAATAATTCCCTCGGCTATCTTTCAACGTTTCTATCCCATTCCTCCCTTTTTCTTTTTGTGTGAGCTTGGCAAGCAACCTCGAGTTCTTATCACTGTTTTCAAAATATTCCCTTTTCATATACATTAAGTTCTTTTGAATCTCTTCTATATTTAAGTTTTCTAATTGTTTCTTCTTAGCTTGTATTTCCACTAATTTATATTTATCTTTACTTCGCCAATATCTTTCCTCCAAATTTTTAATTTCTATCTCTAACTTTTCCTGTTCTGCACGTTGTTGTCTTTTTAAACTACATGTTTCTCTAATACAGATTCCTCTTGCTACAGCCTTCATGGTGTCCCAAATGACTGACCCAGCTGTTCCTCCTCTTTCATTAATTTCCCATGACTCCGACAGTTCCTTCCGAATTTTATCTACTATTTTATTGTATTTCAATATCTTTGTGTTCAACTTCCATCTATATGCCTCTTTATAATCTTTCTTAACTGTAAATTCTAAACTTAACAAGGCATGATCGGTTACTTTTATTACCCCCATTTCCATTTTACAAATCCTCGTTGCAAAGTCTTTTGAAACAAATATATAATCTATCCTGGAGTATGTATGATGAACTGGGGAAAAGTATGAAAATCCAGGCCTATTCCCGTTAAGTAAGCGCCACGAATCTAAATAATCATTTTCTTTTACTAATTTATTCAATATAGTCATATTGTTCCTCTTTTCAGCATTAGTGGGATTTGACCTGTCCCTTTTATTATCCATAACCATATTAAAATCCCCAGCTAATATAGCATACCCCTCCTTAAATTCTTCTATTTCTTTAAACAACTTTATAAAAAACTCTCTATGCCTCTCATTTGGGGCATAAACATTAATCAAAGTATAAACCTTTCCCTCAATTTTACCTTTTAACATAAGATATCTACCCTTATCATCCTTTTTTACCTCTTCTAATATAAACCCACTTTTTTTTGAAATCAAAGTGGCCACTCCATTTTTTTTTGATGTCCCTAATGACTTTTCATAATAGGCTAACCACTTTAATTTTATCATATTCGAATTCTCGGAGCCTTGGTGTGTCTCTTGGATCATTATAATATCTGATCCCTCTTTATTTAGCATTTGTTCTATTCTCTTCCTTTTCACGACTGCCCCTAAACCTTTAACATTGAGTGTTGATACCTTTATCTTTTTATCCATAATCACCCTTTTGAAATCTCTTCCGATCCCTTGTGCTCAGCAATTCAAACTTGCTTACATAAAAACACAAACTCCATACATAAAACCCCCACCCTCCTACCCCGATCCCTCCTCCCCTACCTTCCCCCCCTCCCCACCCCCCCACTCTAATCCCCCCCCATATCCCTGTGAGTCTAGTACTCCAGCCATCTACTTTAAAGGGGGAGGGGGGAGGCAGTGCTGTGCCTGGCCGGCAGGTTTCTATATTAGCATTTTTTTATTTGCAATTATCTCCAAACATAATTAACAATTCTCTTACTCTCCAGATGTCCCAGCCTCATTCCCTCCCCCACCCACTCCAGCCCCATCTGCTTCCCCATCCAGACCCAGCCTCTTCAGCAAATCTTTACCTTGATCCAATGAGGTTACTCTGTGTTCCCTCCTCCCATATGTAAATCTTAAAAAAACCGGGTAACCCCATGCATAAGGAATTTTATTCTTCATTAATGTTTCCGTTATTGGTTTAAGACTACGTCTCCAATTTAATGTGCGTTGAGAAAGATCATTGTAAATTTACACTGGTTTGCCTTTACACTGTATCTGAACCTTAGATCTCAATTCTTTCATAATTTGCTCTTTTTTGTAATAGTTACCAAATTTCACCAATATGTCTCTAGTCCCTTTGTAGTTTTTCCCCCCCACACGGTGGACTCGGTCCAGATCCGATCCATCTGTTGGTATGTCAGGCATCAGCTCCTTGAACCAGTTCACGATAATTTCTCTAAGATCTTCTCCTTGCGTCTCCTTCAGCTGCTTTATTCGAAGCGAAGATCTACGAGATTGATCTTCCACGGCAATCAAACGCAATTCCCATTCTTTAAATTGTATATTAATTGATTTTTCGAAAGCCTCTTGTTTCTTCTGGTCCAGATCCGCTTTAGCCTCTATCTTTTTGATCTTATCCGAATTTTCCATCGCTTTATCCGCAATAGTACGCATTTGTTTTCTGAATTCACTCATGTACTGCTCCATTTTTTAAAAAATAATAATGTTATTTTCTGCTATAATCGCCTTGATTTCCATTAAAGAGGGAGGGTTACTACCACTTTCGTTCCCCCCTTCTGCCATGTTTTCTTCTTTATTTGGTATTGTATCCAAAGGGACTGGGTCTTTATCTTCCTCCTCTTGCTCAACTCCAGGGGCTGTCCTTTCCAGGAGGGAGAGGTATGCCAAATTATGATTTGAAAGTTCCTTTTTTTATGATTTGAAGGTTTCTTATTTTTTTTTCTTTTTTTTTTTTCTTTTTCTTTTTGTGTATATTAAGCTTTGCCCAACTTTTGATCTTTCTTTTAACGTTAGGCATGGGACTCTTCTGGGTAGGGCATAAATCTTAGAGTGTAACTCACTTCCTTAGCAACTTATGCTGGCTTCTCTGTTATATATCAAACACTTTTTCCTTCTTCATGAGGGGGGGGAATATCCAGTTCACAACAGCATTCACTAGAGGGGATCAGTTTAATCATTCACAGCCTCTCAGCTTCCCACATCTCCCTCACCGAATGCCGAATGCAGCTTCTTCCACCTTCTCTCCCCCCCTTCTCACCACGCCAATAAATCCAATCAACAACTTCCACCTTACAAGCCAGCATTTCAATCGTTCCCATGTGAGATAAGAATGAAAGGTTATAACACAAATCAATGTCCAGCAAGCATAAATTCCTTCTTTTTAAACTGCGTCAGTGTTTGCTCTTTACTTTCGGTTTCGATAGTGTGATGATAAAGGTAGATAGACATTGTATTAAACATCAATCATCTCACCTCCCTTCTTCAAATCTCGCCACTTTTCCAGCTCCTGTGACTTTTATAATCATTTTCTGTCGTTTGCTCAAAGATTTATGCCCATTAGAAGAGAGATAATTGCTTTTTCCGGCAAACGCCGCTTAGAGCCTCAGAAGAAACCCGCCATTGCTCAGGCGGCCAGCTCCGCCCCCCCCATAAACGTTTAAAATATTATTATTATTATTATTTATTTATATAGCACCATCAATTATAAGACATTAACATACCGTATTTCTTCGATTGTAAGACACCATCGATAGTAAGATGCACACTAATTTCAGTACCACCAAATGTAGGGTGACCCTATGAAAAGGAGGATAGGGCTCCTGTATCTTTAACAGCAATGTAGAAAAGAATTTCAGCAGGTGTCATTTGTATATATGGAGAACCTGGTGAAATCCTCTCTTCATCGCAGTAGTTAAAGCTGTAGGAGCTATACTGCAGCTATATAGAGTGACCAGATTTAAAAGAGGGCAGGGCACCTGCAGCTTTAACTGTTGTGATGAAGAGGGAATTTCACCAGGTTCTCCATATATACAAAGGACTCCTGCTGAAATTCCCTTTTCAATACAATTTAAAGATACAGGAGCCCTGTTCTCCTTTTCATATGGTCACCCTAACCAACAGCAAAAAAAAACCCAAAACACATCCGCGATTCTAAGATGCACATTATTTTTAGAGATGTTTATATGGGGGAAAAAGTGTGTCTTAGAATCGAAGAAATAGGGTAGATGGAGGGCCAGATTATTCTCCAAAGGCCTGCTGGAACAAAAACGTTTTAGCCTGCTTCCGAAAGCCCATCAAGGAGGGAGCCAGCCTAGCTTCCCCGGGAAGAGCGTTCCAGAGCACTGGAGCAGCCACCGAGAAGGCCCTCTCCCATGTTCCCACCAAGCGTGCCTGTGAAGACGGTGGAACTGAAAGAAGGGCTTCTCCAGAAGATCTCAAAGCACGGGCAGGCTCATAAGGGAGAATACATTAAATACTAGAACCTGGGGTCATCCCATGAAACTGATTGGTGGGAGATCCAGGACAAATAAAAGGAAGGACTTCTTCACACAGTGCAAAGTTAAATTATGGAAGATATAGTGATGGCCACCAATTTGGATGGCTTTAAAAAGGGGTTGGAAAAAATTCGTGCATGGCTTCGCAATGGCGGCTGCATCATGTGGATGACGTGCCACTACACATTTGTGTACTCGGCAAAAAGTGTCCTGTTAAGGGAGCTGCCAAAACTCAAACCCACATTACAAATTCCACAGAGCAGTATAGGAGATGAAGGGCATTAGACACATCTGTGACAGACAGTTGGGAAGTTAAGGGTTAAATTATAATGCCTGAAAACAGGTATATTTTATCTTTATTTCGACAGGATCAACAAGGCCCTGATGTTCCTTGCTTCCTGCCATCCTCCTTCCCTTGCTTCCTGAGTGGCAATCAGGGTTGACATTTTATCACCCGTGATGCTGAGGAGGCAGGCCGCTATGTCAGTTTCACAGGCAAAATTCTAGAAATTTTTAGACCAAGTCCTGTGCCAAGGGTCTTCCCTGGAGTTAGCTGGGAAGTATACATTTTGATTCAATGTCTTTCAGCAGCTTAATATTGTGTCCACCTGCAAAGTTTTTTGTCTTTTGTTTAGTTGGGGAGAAGATTGAAACTAGCACCCAACTACTAAACACATAAAATAGAAAAACAAAAATCAAAACAAAACCTCCTTTGAAATCCATAGTACATATTTCCATGTAATGGACACAACCCAGTCAATGCTAAGCATTTCCAAACCTCACTGATTTCAGTGGGAGATATTTAAGCACATGTTTAACTTTCCTATTAAAAAGCATTGAAGCTCCAGACAAATTTCTTGGGTGTGCTACTGTGGCTTTACATTTGGCTATATCAACTAAAGAACCATGTTTGGGTTGTTGTTTTCTTCCACCCTGCAAAAAATAATGTGGGTCAGGTCTAGTATAGTCCATGTAAATATTTGTGAATAGTGTTGTACACTTATTGTTCTGAATTCAGTTTTTATACAGACCCACAATGTGTTCAAACTATATGCTACTTCTTAAAATCAATATGTCAGAATGGCGTGTGGTGGTGCATGCCAAAGGCAAACACATCTTCCAAAGAGTTTTCATAGGTCAGTGGTATATTTTCGTTCCTCAAGGTGCTGGCTTCACTTTATCTGTAGACCTGTAGCTGCATCTAACAACAGTTTCAGTCTTAAGTGTTGAATGTAAAGATTGTAGCTTTGTCTCTGCAGGGAGTCAAAGGGACATAAAAAGGAATGGAAAAGGTAATCCAGAGCTGCCACTGGAAGGCACATTCTATTTACATTGAAAAGGTTACTACCCACACTATTTTCATCAGCCATCACGCCAGGGTAGCTGAAAGTCTTAGGTTTCAATAGGTGGTCTCTGTCTTGGAGCAAGTCATTTCAGGAGTATTTTTTCCTCTCTCAATCAGAAAAAGAAGAAGAACCTCACACCAAACAGCCATGCTGAGATCTAATAGGCAATACAGAGGAAACATTATGATGTATTTTGAGGGTAATAGAGATATATTATCTTCCATGTTTGTAGAATTTATTTTTCTGGAACTAGTTTTTTTTTTTAAAAAAAAACCCATCTAAGCACATTTCTTGTCAACTCTTTGTGTTATCAAGATCAGTTGCAACGAGTTTCACTTTGGCCTAGATTTCTGCCTTGGTTGTTGTTCAGTTCTCTGGCATCAATATATTTCTCCACCCAAACTCCTGCTGTGATCCTTAGTTCTGCATTCTTGGGGAAGGGTGGGAGAAAAAATTGCAATGTAAACTAGCCCCTCCACAGGGAGCTAGTTTTGTAAAGCTGGTGCCATCTACCAGTAATTTACGCCTCAAGAACGATTGTGGTATTGAGTATACAAGGAGAGGTGTAAACGTTAAGGGTTATATCCAATGTTAGTCCCATTTACAGTAGATGCATTTAAATGAATGGTACTTTCATTTCAATGAGTCTAAGTAAGAGTAACACTGGATTCACCCCTAAGATATCTTTATCTCTTACAACATTTGCAGGGGCGTGGAATCCCTTCTGAGTGAAATTGTTGGTAAATTTTTACCATCTCTTGAATAAAAAATGGCAGACAAAATGGCTTTGGGGATCCCAGTTAGAGTACCACCAGTTGCTTTGCGGGGGGCACCCTTGCTCTTGTGGGCAATCTTTTTCACTTGACCTCTCTTGCTTTGACTTCTGACTTTTTGGTCTGTTTCACTGGTCTGTTGCTACCATTTTTGTCTGTTTGCTTTTCACCATTCACAAACCCTTGGACTGAACTAGTGATGCGCAAAGTCTCCTCAGCTTGATTTGAAATCAGCTCTGTATTTACAAGCTTTTTCAGTGAACATTTTTATATAAAAGCTCATCTGTTACCAAGAGTTTTCCTCAAATTGTAATGTTGGTGCATGTGCACTGATAGCACCACATACCTACACCTTGATTTATAACTTTATTTAGACTTAATGGCTCCCTGCCACAAGAGTGCATCACATTTTTTGGCATCCTTGTTAGCCCTTCCTATTCTCCCACAGAATCTTATAGTGCCCTGGGAAGAAGTCCCACAGTTCTTAAGGCCAGTACCATTAAGGTCCATCTGGGACTGTAACCCAGTTCTTTATGGCAATCAAAATATTTCCCCTTGTAGTGATAACCTTAAAATAGTCTTGGGAAAGTCTGTGAGGCATGGGATTCCTTCTGGGATATCTAAATATTGAGGAGTAAGTTGAATTTGTGTGCACACTGTATGGTGTAACTTAGAATGAGGTGCACTGGCGAAACCTTGCTACCAGCCCTGTTAGAAACATCCATTTTTTTTGTCATTAAATAATTCCAAATTATGCTATATGCCTATGTACATTTTATACAGGTATAGAGGAATGTTGGCTTTGATGAAAGCTTGATCCATTACCATGTTAAAATAACCTATACAGAAGTGATATTTATTTTTCACCTGAGGAGTCAGATGGCCATAGTACTAGGGTGACCATATGAAAAAGAGGACAGGGCTCCTGCATCTTTAACAGTTGCATAGAAAAGGGAATTTCAGCAGGTGTCATTTGTATATATGGAGAACCTGGTGAAATTCCCTCCATCACAACATTTAAAGCTGCAGGAGCTATACTAGAGACACCATCGATTGTAAGATGCACACTAATTTCAGTACCACCAAATGTAGGGTGACCATATGAAAAGGAGGATAGGGCTCCTGTATCTTTAACAGCAATGTAGAAAAGGGAATTTCAGCAGGTGTCATTTGTATATATGGAGAACCTGGTGAAATCCTCTCTTCATCGCAGTAGTTAAAGCTGTAGGAGCTATACTGCAGCTATATAGAGTGACCAGATTTAAAAGAGGGCAGGGCACCTGCAGCTTTAACTGTTGTGAAGAAGAGGAAATTTCACCAGGTTCCCCATATATACAAATGACACCTGCTGGAATTTCCTTTTCAATACAACTGTTAAAGATACAGGAGCCCTGTCCTCCTTTTCATATGGTCACCCTACATAGTACTTCCCTGGTTATGTGTCATTCTCTCACTGGATGAAAATAAGTTCTTGAAAAGTAATTTAGAAGTAATACATTTTTTAAAAAAATCGAATTCCATCTGTTTCTAACTGAAGGACAGAACTGGGAAACCCCCCAAAAAGAAACACTTTCATAAATATCATCTGTTGCTGCCTACAAACCAAGGATTACATTGATCATTTGCCTAAAATAAAAAGTGCACATGAACAGCTCCAGCTTGAAAAGTGAAAGGAACCTTTGACGTCTTTGTCTTTTCAGTCAGAAGCATCTGGAAGATTTTAAACGGGAAGCAGATGGGAAAGAGGATAGTTGAACCTGCAGTAGAAGATCCAGCAGATGCTCACCGTCCATATATTTTTACTACATTTTTCCTCAACTACAAATCCATAAAGAATATTATTTATTTATTTATTTAGAATATTTATATACCGCTCCCCATTGAAAAATTTCAGAGCGGTGTACAAGGTAAAATGAAAATAAAAACAGAATAAAACAGTTAAAACAAAATTTAAAAGAAGCAAAAACAGAAATCCAAGGCTGCATGTTAAAGAAAGGCTTCTTGGAATAAAGATGTTTTCAGGAGGCACCGAAAGGAGTACAAGGTTGGTGCCTGCCTGACCTCCAGAGGCAGGGAATTCCACAGGAGGGGCGCCACCACGCTGAAGGCTCTTCCCCTGGTGGATTCCAATCGGAGGATGGGTCTATGTGGAACCACCAGGACAAGGTCCTCGGATGACCTCAGTGACCGGGCAGGTTGGTAAGGGAGAAGGCACTCTCTCAGGTATCCTGGTCCCAAGCTGTTTAGGGCTTTGTACACAAGTACAAGAACCTTAAACCTGGCCCGGTAGTGAATAGGCAGCCAGTGCAGTTCCCTCAGCAGAGGAGTTACATGCTGGAAAGGGGCATCTCCAGAGAACAGCCGAGCTGCAGCATTCTGCACTAGCTCCAGCTTCCGGAACAGCTTCAAGGGCAGCCCCACATAGAGCGCGTTGCAGTAATCCAATCTTGAGGTTACCAATGCCTGTACCACCGTGGTCAAGCTATCCCTGTCCAGGAGAGGCCGTAGTTGGCGAACCAACTGAAGATGGTAAAAGGCACTCTGAGCCGTGGCGGCTACTTGAGCCTCCAACGACAGAAATGGGTCTAAGAGTGCCCCCAAACTACGAACCTGTTCTTTCAGAGGCAGTGCAACCCCATCCAGAACAGGCAATGAGCCCGTCTCCCGGACTTGGGAACCACTCACCCACAGGGCTTCCGTCTTGCCAGAATTCAGTCTCAGTTTATTGGCCCTCATCCAGCCCATTACTGAGTCTAGGCACTGGTCCAGGACTTGCACAGCCTCACCTGATTCAGTTGTCACCGGGAGATAGAGCTGTGTGTCATCAACATATTGATGGCATTTAGCTTCAAATCCCCTAATGACTGCTCCCAACGGCTTCATATAGATGTTAAATAACATTGGGGAGAAGATGGTGCCCTGCAGCACTCCATAGCTCAATTGCCAAGAGGCCGAGGACTGGTCACCCAATGCTACTCTCTGAAAATGACCCCATAGGTAGGACCAGAACCACTGTAACAGTGCCTCCGATGCCCATCCCACGGAGTCGATCCAGGAGGATACCATGGTCGATGGTATCAAAAGCTGCCGAGAGATTGAGCAGGATTAACAGAATACTTTGAATGAGCAGAAGGAATCTCATGCAAAAAACTTTCACAGGTGATGTGTTTTGGGCAGTTTCCTTAGGAGAGGCCGGTAGTTGCAATTTCAGTGGGGTGGAGATTCCACTCTGGGTTTTAGTTACAACCAGTCAGAAGTCTAAAGGAGCTTCCAATGTGCTGGACTCATTTTGGTTTATTCATGATTTGGGGTGGGGTGGGGTTAGTTGTGGTGGGTGAATTTAAAGGATCCCTGTTAGAGATATACTTTCCCAGTTTCCAGTTCAATGTCATTTATTCTAGGTTAAAATCAGTGGAATGCAACAGTACTCTCTACTAGGGCTGTGCATGGACCCCCCGAACCACTTCGTGGCCCAATCCGGAACTTTCGGATCAGGCCCGAACAGCTTTGGGTTGATCCGAGTTTCCCCCGCTCCGCTCTGCGGAGCGAGATCCAGAGGGGCAGATCGAGATTTTGCCCCCCTTTCCCTACTTACTTGCCTCCGTGGCGGACGGCAGAGGCAGGTAAGTGGGGAAGCCCCCCTGCCCCCTTACCTGGCTCCGTCATCATCACTGCATGGACTGTGGCGGTGGAGCCAGGTAAGCCCCCCTCCCCCTCACTTACCTGTCTCCATCGCAGGCTTCAACTGAGGACCCCCTGCCCTCTTACCTGGCTCCGCCGTCGTCGCTGCACGGACTGCGGCAGTGGCGGCAAAGCCAGGTAAGCCCCCCTCCCCCTCTTACCTGTCTCTGTTGCGGTCCGGCGCAGGGCCTCAGTTGAAGCCTGTGTCAGACCGTGATGGACACAGGTAAGCCCTCCTCCCCCCTGCCCCCTTACCTGGCTCTGCCACCGGCGCTGCATGGACTACAGCGCTGGCGCCAGAACCAGGTGAGCCCCCTCCCCCCCACTTACCTGCATTTGGAGCTCCAGATGGTGGCGAACCGCTTCGCCTCGAACCGCAGGTCCCCTGACCCGATTTGGATCCGCCTTTGGCAGAGGTGGATTGGTTCGCTCTGCTACGGATTCACGATCCGAATCAGAGCGGAACACAACCCTACTCTCTACTCAGAGGGCTCATCTACACCAAGCAGGATATTCCACTATGAAAGTGGTATGAAAGCGGTATATGAAAGGCAGGAGCCACACGACTGCTTTATAGTGGTATTGAAGTGCACTGACAACTGTTGGGGCCCATGACATATACTGTATACTGCTTTCAAACCACTTTCAGAGTGTTCTATTCTGCTTGGTGAAGATGTGTCATGGGTCCCAACAGTTTCAGTGGACTTCAGTACCACTATAATGCAGTAGTGCAGATCCTGCAGTGCACTTCAATATCATTATAAAGCAGTAGTGTGGCTCCTGCCTTTCATATACCACTTTCATACTGCTTTCATAGTGGAATATCTTGCTTGGTGTAGATGAGCCCAGAGACAGTACTCTGAGGTAACGTTGCTAAGCTTTATAGCACAAAAACAGACAGCCCCTCCCCAGGGATCTCCCAAATTTTTTCCACTAGATGCTGGAAGGATTAAAAAAAAAAAAAAAGAACCCTAGCACTTTCCAACAGAATTATGAGTAAAATAGTTTTTTAAAGTAGTGTTTTAAAAGACTGTTGTAGCTGATTACACTGCTACAAAACTCCTAGATCCAAGATGCAAAGTGATGAGAATATTACTTTTGTGTTTGTCTGGACTCACAGCCGTCTTGGGACCAAACAAGGAGCCTGACAAGCATATTGCTCCTGCATGGTATTGGCCTTTGTACCACACAGCTTCTGGATGCCTCTTGCTTCCCATCTGGCCCAGATTCTCTGCATTGGGTTAAATAACCTTATGTGGGCTGTGTGTTAGCTTGCTAAGGTAATAGGAACTCTCTCAAGTTTGTCCTCTGGATTTCTTTATTTCAGCAACATCCAAGAAGCTAAAGCCTCTCATATGTGTCCAACATGACATTCTTTGACTTTTAAAATATATTGTAAGGCTTACCTCAGAGTAGACCTGAAATAAAGCTTGGGTAGCATTCATGGACATTTCCCAGGAAATTGTTTGCATTTACACATACAGGCATGCTGTCTGCTTACTTCTAGTCTGCTTGGTTATATATTTGAGCCATATACTTATATTTGTGTAGAGGAACTTAAAACTTTTACTTCCCATTAAATACTGCAGGCACAATACTGTTGAAATTAAGCATTTTTTATGTCCTGTTGATTCAAATATTTAACAGTACCACCCTATGTTCAGTGAGGCTTACTCTCAGGAAAGTGTAATTGGATTGCAGCCCAACTGTCCTATTGAAATGTTACCCTCTGCCAACTCATCCTTTTGCACTTTTCAGCCATAGCTAGACCTAAGGTTTATCCCTGGATCGTCCAGGGGTCAAACCTGTTCATCTAGGTGACACACAGGGGATCCAGTGCTCAGGCAGAGGCGAACCCTGGATGATCCCAGGATAAACCTGAGGTCTAGCTGTGGCCTTCGTTTCACATGTCAGGAAATGGAAACTGTTTCTGAGTGGTGATAACAATTCTATGTACACATAGTTGGAACTCTTGGAGTAAATCTCATTGAACTCAGTGGGACTTAATTCTGAGTAAACGTGCATGGCCTGGGCTGCACAACAACACTCCAGGGTCTTTGAAGGGAGGGTGAAACTTTACAACTGCCTTGTCACAGTATCTCACTGGCAAGTCTCCCGTTAAGGTATTTCCATTCTGCTGATGAAAATTCTGACCAGCAAAATATCTTAACCTATGCCAATATGAGCGAGATTTCCTAAAACCTTTGCTGAGTCATCATACTTGGGATCAGGAATTTTGAATCATGAAGGAAATTCTTTCCCAACATAAATTGTTGCTTTTAGCCATCTTCTGTGGTATGTGGTTTGGATTGCTTGCTTGAGTCATTTGTGCCTACTTGCTCCATAGTACAAACAAAGTAGTGGATCTCTAGCTGGTTCTAGAAGATAATAATTCGTTCTTTTAACGAATTTTGACCTATAGACCTTCCTCTCCAATTTGCTTTGATATAATTGGCATGCCATATATTTTGTATCAATTGCTGATAATTGTTCATCCTCCTTAAAAAAATCTTTTAAAAATGAAAAATGCTATCATCATCTCTCTTTTCTAGCTTGTGGTAGTTTTTCTAGATGAATATGATGGGCTTTGCTAAGTCATGTTGTCTTTTACTGATTCAGATATTTCATAACTATTGAACATGTTTTAAGTATGACTGCTTTCTGGATGTTGGTGTGGATGTATTTTGGTAGACCTAGTTTCTGAAAGTTTTCTGTAAAAAAAAATGATGTGATGCTGGTGACTGATGTGATTAACAGAACAATGGTAACTTTTCCCTGTTGCTACAGTTCTTTAACTTTCATAGCCAGTAGTGTATATTTCTCTCTCTTGTCCTCTTCCTTTTCTGCAACATTTTTGTCATCAGGTATTGCTATGTCAATGAGGTAGTTGTGCTTTCCTTTGTTGTTTTTGACTGTTACATTGATTACAAAGTATTGTCTTGTCTCAGAATTGTTCTCTCCCGGCAAGATAATATATGAGAGCATAACATGGCTTATCTTGTCTTGAGTGTGTCTGGATCTCCTAGGCTCTGAAAGCATCTTTCTGGAGAGCACCTGCTGGTTGCATGATCCACGAGGCCAGGTTCTGGTGAGTGCACAGTTGTCCTTGACAGGAAGGGCTTGCACTTGCTAGAGTAAGGTGAACAGATGTGAAGAGGCTGCAATCCTATATTCATTTATCTGGGAGTAAGCTTTATTGAAATCAACGGGACTTATTTCTGAGGTTTCTTTGGACAGTTTTCTTTGGGTCCCTGATTGGGATTTCTGTTCTCTGCATACTGAGGCACTGCAAATTGAGGAGCTATTTAGATAAAATGAGGGAAAGATCTTTGTCTAGCGCTGTGATAATGGGTATCCGTTCTGGCCTTTCTTTGTATTGCTGTTGAGTTGAAACAAGCTAAGAGGTGCTAGTGAGAAGTGACTGCAACAAGCCTTTATTCCATTTTTTCCATGGCTAATGTTTGCAAGGTAATAGTATTTTATACTCTTTCTGAATGCAGGTTTGCTAGTTTGTTGTACTAGATTTTTCTGCACTTGTTCAACTGCTTCATTTGTTCAGTGGTTGCAGTTTGCTGAATCTGTGAGTATGGATATGAGAAAATCTAGTGATGGGGAAAGAGTGTTAAATGTTAGGAAAGGTGAGACTATGGTCATCCAGTGAAGGATTTGCAGTCAGAAAAGGTATTTCAGGGAAGGGGAGAATGTATCATACATAATATAGCTAAAGCTTCAAAGTACAGCAAAAGCCACAAAAGTAGGAGTGAGTGAACTTAATTTCAGACACATTGAATGTCTCACTTGTTCTTTATTTCAGTGATTTTAACATTAAGAAGTTATGTAGAACAGATTTGTCTTAAATGTGTGCTGTAAAATCAGACATGTGACCAGCACTGTTTGGGTGTCACCCCCCCTTGGGGCTGGACACCCCCGGGGGGGGGGCAGAGGTGGACATGTCTTTCTTTTTGGTTTCTAAAATATGGTCACCCTAGTTTAACATTTTTAAGATGGTGGGTTATGGATAACTTTTGGTTGCTTGGTCTTAGGGCTTAAAACCTGTACAACGGTTGGTATTTTTTCTATGGTCTCCTTTCTAGGTCCCTTTCCCCACCATTAAATGCTCCTTATTCAGCTTTAGGAGGCAGTAAAGACTGTCCTCTTTCATCAGGCTTTCACTGTTGAACGTTTTTGCTACTCTTTGCTTTTAACGGTGCTGATAAATGGTATGGTTTTGTTCCTTACCATAAGTTTTAATGTTTTTATTGTTCATTGCCCCGAGTGCCTGCTAGGCAGAGGGCACAATTTTATTAATTGAATAAATAAATAAATAAATTTCTAGACTTCATTCTACGACAAAACCCTCTCATGGCGGCTTACAAAAGAAGGATAATACAGACAGCCTGCGACCATATAATAAAAATGAAAGTAGCAGTGAAGGGTGCTATCCGATGCATGCTTAACCCGATGTAAGTCCCAAAGAAGCCCCGTTGTGCTTTACATTATTTCAAGAGCCAGCACTGCAATCATATTCATTTTCGTATTAATCTGAACAATATGAGCAATTTAAAACGCGCTTGTAATTCAAAGCCAACAGTTTAAAACCAGCAACAATATAAAATACTAAAAAGTTTGGCAGCAAAATGTATGAGTTTTCAAAGCATATGTAAAAGCCACCATTGAAAGCTCCAGACACATGCGCTTTAGGAGGATGTTTCATTGATATGGGGCCACTCCCAAATAGGCAGGTTTGGGTGTTGCTTTGGCCACCTTGGCCTGTACTTTCTGACATCAGGGCTCTCGGGGGTTGGGAGGTAGTTCAACCTCTCCCTCTGGATGTAAGGCAATTGCCACAGATGCATCAGGCACCCCTTCCATTGTACTTCCTGGTTTTCTTCTGCAGGAATCAGGGCCTCCATAGGGTATTCAGACTCTTCACCAGATGGATTTTCTTCTTCTGAGGAGTCATCCTGGGTCAGACCCAGGTCAGCTGTGGCACCTTGTAACTTAGGATGGAGAGAATTATATTCATCATTGAGGGGGTTCCGCTGCTGAGTTACACGAGTGTCTATCTGTGTGTGGCTTGTATCCATCACGACATCTCTGACGTCCAGGTGGACTCGTGCGCTTTGGAACCTGGCACATGCTTTCTAGATCCAGTGTCTATCACCAGGAATGAGTTTTCATAATGCTGATGCTGGCCATTTCCCCATCTTTTCATTTGCCACTGGATGAATTCATTCTATCTTGTTCAGACATATTGCTTGTTATGTGGTACTGAGCGGTGAGCAGTAGAAGGCCAGCCTCTTGAAGTGGACTCTTGAATCTAGTAAGAATGGTTTCCTGTGAATTGGCTAAAAAGAACTTTTCTGCTGGTGGATATAGCAAACTGGCATGGTGTAGTGCATGGGTGTAAAATCACAGGCCTGAGGGTCAAATTTTGCCTGGCTAGAGTCCCAATCTGTTGCTGCAGGGTTCCCCAAATGGCTACACTCTTTCCCTGGCCTTTCGCCCCTAACCACTGATTAGTTGGGTTCATGGCTTTTGTGCAGTCCCCCTCCCATTCTAAATGGTTGAAATGACTCTCCTAAGGCTTAGTGACTGGCAGGAAGGGCTAAAATATGATGGGATTTTTAGCTCTGCCCCTTTTGCCTTTGGTGCCATCCTCTACTGGAATGCAGCCCCCAAGAGCTTCTCCGAAATGGAATTCAGCTGCGGCTGAAAGAGGTTTTGCACCCCTGGTGTAATGACTTAAGTGTAAGCTGGGAGGCAAAAGATACCTGGGCCAAAGGTAGCCTCGGCTGCGAATTGACTAGGTTCCCCTCTCAGGTTCAGCCCCTTACCTGTCTGAAATATTACTGAAACACACACACACACACACACACATTCTAAAGTCTTCTTCTTCTTCTTCTTCTTCTTCTTCTTCTTCTTCTTCTTCTTCTTCTTCTTCTTCTTCTTCTTCTTCTTCTCCTCCTTCTCCTTCTCCTCCTCCTCCTCCTCCTCCTCCTCCTCCTCCTCCTCCTCCTCCTCCTCCAAGCTTTGTCCAGTGTGGGAGGGTACATGTACCCCCTTTCTCTTTCTGTCAGACTCAATACTAGCAGAAGAACATTAAAGTTACAAATCAAGCCTGAAGAACACTTGCCTGCTTGGCATTAATGGTGCCCGTGTGCCTGAGTGGGCATTCTTTCAGTGAGAAATAGCACTTATATTTAAAAAGACAGAATGGCCTCTCCAGATAATTTAGCACTGAGAACCTTCTAGGACTAACATTGCATTTCTTACTCTTTAAAACCTTTGGTCGTCCCTGTTTGCAATAACTGCTCCAGCACAGTTCACTCACCAATAATGTTTAGTGTGTATTTTCCTTAAATAGAACGACTATATTTTTGGCTCCAATTGTGTTCTGTATATAATAAGCACAGTTTTAAAGTGTCATGGAGTGCAGAATACTATTTAGAACTGCATGGGAGATTTAAGGGAGAATGTAATTACCCAGGTTGAAACTCGGCCATGAGCTATATTTAATACGTCTAGTCTTGCAAAAATACTGTGGGATCTTCAAAGAACACAAAAGGTCAGGACTTTGGTGTCTAGTCTTATCTGAAAGAAAGCAGCTTCATAATGAACTTTGGAATGTGGCTTAGCTCAACCCCAGAAATTAATATCTGCTAATCAATTAAAGTTTCCTATGCCAACGTTCATTGGCTACTGAGATACTAAGTACATTGAGAAAGCCAGGGGTAATACCATGGAGTTATTTTCTATGGGATGAGAGAGTACTGGATATGTATGGTAACATTTGTTTTATTTTGAATATCAAGCAGATCATAGTAGAAGCAGGTAAATTCTGAGCAGGTAGTATAACTGTTAATCTTGCCTCAAATTTCCAAAGCAAACATGTGGACCTCAGTAATTCTCCAGGATGTTCCAAGCCCAGCTAAACTCCACCCCAAAACTTCACATCTCTCTCTCTCTCTCTCTCTCTCTCTCTCTCTCCCACCCACCATTAGGCCAACTAGGCAGCCGCCTAGGGCACAGACCTCAGAGGGGCGCAGTACTGACCTTTAAGGGTCACAGTTTTATACAAATTAGCTCTTTTAAGAAACAGCATAATAAGTTCAAGTTTTTTCCTTTTTCTTATTCTACAAAACATCTGTTCTTAAAAATTGAAGTTGGCAAGTTTTGGGGTGTATGTGTGTGTGTGTATGTGTGCAAGTAGCTCGCCTTGCCTAGGGCGCAAAATAGTCTGGCACCGGCCCTGCACACACATCAAACTTCCTCCAAATTATTTCTTTGCCTTTCCCATTATTCAGAGCATGTCACTTTTCAAAGGCTGGGGAGAGATTCCGGAATATTAA
Source organism: Elgaria multicarinata webbii (assembly GCF_023053635.1). Classification (NCBI taxonomy): domain Eukaryota; kingdom Metazoa; phylum Chordata; class Lepidosauria; order Squamata; family Anguidae; genus Elgaria; species Elgaria multicarinata. The sequence continues at coordinate 93,892,915 of NC_086179.1, read as the reverse complement.
GGAAGACATCCTTGTAAGGTATTAGCATTATTAGGTCAAGTTGCTAATTGGTAGTAGGCCTACTAACCATGATGCCAACCCCATAATAATATGAGGAACTTTGAAGAGATCACATGTTTGAATTCCCCCATGTCGAAACATGGAATATTATTGTACCAGGAGGAAGACTTCTAGTCTTGCCTTTTTGCTGACATGCTAGCTTTCCAGACAGAACAGGTTGGCCAGGTGTTATGGGAGAGCATTCAAATATATGAGTCTCCCACCCACCCACAAATAATGAAGTGGTCCAACATGAAAATATGCTGAAGACTTCAATGGTAGGCTTCCCCAATTCAGTAATTAGATGCTCTGTTTGTGTGTGAAACTAGTGAAGGTCTCAGTCTCCTTTTCACTACCCATCTTTTGTTTTCTGGTTCAAAGGAAAAGCATTTTGGCAAACAGAGTATTAGTGAGTTGGGGAAATTACCCAGCGTTACTTAAATTGCTTTTTATACTGTATTTTGTATTTGTGTGTTTAACCTGTTGGTTGTTTTATTATGGTTTTAATTTTTGTGAACCGCCCAGAGAACTTCGGCTATTGGGCAGTATAAAAATATAATAAAATAAATAAATAAATAATTGCGAGATTGCAGCTGGATATTTAGGCCGTAGCTAGACCTAAGGTTTATCCCAGGATTGTCCTGGGGTCAAACCTGTTCATCTCAGTGCCACACAGGGCATCCAGCGCTCAGGCAGGGACGAACCCAGGATGATCCTGGGATAAACCTTAGGTCTAGCTATGGCCCTAGTTGCATGACTGGTTCAGTCAATGTTTTCCTAAGTATTGGTACTTGGTACAGTGAAAACTATACGGTCTAAAATGGCTTATATTGGTATAATCCACTCAATGTAGTGAGTCCTACTTAAGATTGAAGATGCCAGCTGTCTTCTACCAGATTATGGTAAAATATGTGTCTGTTGTATCCCCTAGATTCATAAAATCCATCAAATGATGTTTACTTCTTAGTAAATGTGTTTGTGTAAAACTTTTTGATGTTGTAGACCAGAGTATTGTGTGTTGTGTTATAGTAACACATTTTAATGGAGGACAATTCAAAATTAAAACATTTCTCTTATTTAGGTAGACTGATCTCTAATATATTGCTTTTCTTTTAAAATGTTTGGCGTTTGTCACAAATATATGTAACTGTCTCAGAATGATTCATTTGTAACCATAAGCACTACTTGTTTTTTCCCCCCTCAAGATGGCCCTTTGGGAAAAGTAACTTCGTATCTCCCGTGAGTACTACACAAAAAGCCCTTCACCAGCTGACGTGAAGATGATACAGCTGATAGTTCAACTTTATTAGAGAATAATCATAATCATAGTTAGCCCAAGGCAGCCTCTATCCATGAATGAACATTTTATACTGAAGGACTTCCGTATTTCTCAATTTCAATTATTAGGATAATTTCCATATTGAAATTTGGTTCATCACTTCCAAAACTCTACAACTGAAAGGTATGATAACCTATGTACTTAGATGAGTACTGAACAAGGTGGCCAAAATGTAATACGGCTACCAAAGTGTCTTTAAAATACACTACAGTCAAGAGGCATGCTATCTAATAAAGTTCTCCAAAGGAGGTAATACCTCCATAGTTTGCAAGGGAGGAAAAATAAAACATACTTCATAGAAAATCACCATAACTCCATGACCATGTAATCTAGACACTTGGAACTTGGCATGCATACTAAGGAGACCCTAGGGGTGTGCACCTTAGAGTTGTTTCATTTTTAAAATGCATTAATTAATTAAAATTAATGTAAATGTGTCTTTGTGGTTGAAGCCTTCAATACCATCTTCAGTCGCTAGGTGGCAGATATCTCTAATCAGTGCATAATTTTACAGTCAATTTAAAGTTAGTGAGGGGAGTAGTCTGAGGGACAGAGTTATGTGGTGAACCTCCCTGCTGCTGTGGGCCAGTCCCACTCAGGGGAATGGAATGGGCAGGCCTCAATACCAGCCTCATGTATTTGGGTGATAGCTGTTAGGAAGCAAGCCCTAATACTCTGAACCAATGGGAACATCCTCATGTATGGGATGATGCAATAGGCTTACCCTGAAGTTATGAAGCCATTGGACAGTTTGATCCTATGCATATTGGACTGAGTTCAAACTACAGATTGACTTATGCAAGTCCAACTTAAATGCTTTTGACTCAAATGGAAAAAAAGTTAGTTAGCATTCTGACACTGCTTTTCGCACAGCTTGAGACACAACGCCTCCTCCCCACCCTCACCCCAAGGGAAAGTATAAATAAGGGATCTTTGAAGAAAAGCAGGAGACAGAATATTTCCTGGCAAGATGTGTGTACATGTCCAGTGGTTCCAGTCCTACCTCTCGGGTAGGTTCCAGATGGTGATGCTTGGAGATAGTTGCTCCTCAAAAAAGGAGCTGTTGTATGGCGTACCACAAGGTGCCATCCTATCCCCAATGCTGTTTAACATCTACATGAAACCACTGGGAGAGATCAACTGGAGGCATGGGGCTGGGTGCTATCAGTATGCTGATGACACCCAAATATATTTCTCTATGCCTTCAATAACAGCATCAGCTAAGGATAGTGTGTCTCCTCTGAATGAATGCTCGGAGGCAGTAATGGGCTGGATGAGGAAACACAAACTGAAGCTGAATCCAGACGAAACAGAGGTACTTGCTGTCAAGGGCTCTGAACAAGGTTTGGAGGTATGTCAACCAGTTCTGGATGGGGCTACACTCCCCCTGAAAGACTGCGTTCGCAGCTTGGGGGTGCTCCTGGATCTGGCGCTCCAAATAACAGCCCAGGTAGATGTGACGGCCAGGAGTGCCTACTATCAGCTTTGGCCGTTGTGCCCGCTGTGACCTTTTCTAGAGTTGGAAGACCTAAAGATAGTAGTGCACACACTGGTAACCTCAAGGCTTGACTTCTGCAATGTGCTATACATAGGGCTACCATTGTACCCAGCTGGGAAACTCAATTAGTTCAAAATATGGCAGCCAGGTTGGACACCAGTACATCTAGGGATGAGCATATTACCCCCAAATTAAAATCACTCCACTGGCTGCTAATTAGTTTCCAGGCAAAGTACAAAGTATTGGTCATTACCTTCAAAGCCCTATGTGGTTTGGGTCCAGGTTACCTGTGGGATCGCCTTCTCCCATACAGTCTGCCCTGCACAGTCAGATCATCTGGGGAGAATTTACTTCAGTCAACCAAAACTAGCCTGACAACTCTTATCCAGAGGACCTTTTCTTCTGTTGCCCCAGACTGTGGAATGGCCTGCCAGAGGAGATTTGTAAACTTAACTGAATTTAAGACAGCTTTAAAGATTACCCTTTTCCAGCAGGCCTACCCAGACGAATGTTAAACCAAGAATTTTTAAGATGTGTTGATCGTTATTTTGATGTTGTATTAGTTTTACATGCTCTTTTAATTAATTTCATGTATCTGATTTATACTGTATTTTTGTACTAATGTTGTTCTCCTCCTTAATCCAAAGGGAGAGGCGGGTAAGAAATAAATATATTACTATTATTGTTATTATTATTTATGTGAAACATGGCTTTTGATAAAGGCTTTTGATGAAGTCCCCCATCAAAGACTCTTGAACAAACATGGAATAAGAAGAGAGGTGCTCTTATGGATCAGTATCTTGTTAGAGAACAGAAAGCAGAGATTAGGAATAAATGGTCAATTCTCCTGATGGAGGGAAGTAAATAGTGGGGTCCAACAGGGATCGGTATTGGGACCAATTCTTTTCAACTTGTTCATAAATGATCTGGAATTAGGAGTGAGCAGTGAAGTGGCCAAGTTTGCAGACGACACCAAATTATTTAAGCTCCAAAGGGATCTCTTCAAGCTGGGAGAGCGGGCATCCAAATGGCAGATGTGGTTCAATGTAAGCAAGTGTAAGGTGATGCACATTGGGGCAAAAAAAACCCCCCAATCAAGTTTAACCTAATGGGATCTGAGCTGGCAGTGACCAAACAAGAAAGAGATCTTTGGATTGCGATGGACAGCTCAACCCGTACATTGATGGTGCTATATAAATAAATAAATAAATAATAATAATAATAGCTGCTGTAAAGAAGGCAAACTCCATGTTAGACATTATAAGAAAAGGAATTGAGAATAAAACTGCTAGTATCATACTGCCTTTATACAAATCTATGGTGTGATCACACTTAGAATACTGTGTACAGTTCTGGTCACCACGCCTAAAAAAAAGGATATTATAGAGCTGGAAAAAGGGCAGAAAAGGGCAACTAAAATGATCAAGGGGCTGGAGCATCTCCCCTACGAGGGAAGGTTACATCAACTGGGATTTGTTTAGCTTGGAAAAAAGGAGGCTAAGGGGAGACATGGCAGAGGTGTACAAAATTATGCATGGTATGGAGAATGTGGACAGGGAGACATTTTTCTCCCTCTCTCAAAATACTAGAGCCTGGGGTCATCCCATGAAGCTGATTGGTGGGAGATCCAGGACAAATAAGAGGAAGTACTTCTTCACACAGCACATAGTTAAATTATGGAACTCACTGTCGCAAGATGTAGTGATGGCCACCAATTTGGATGGCTTTAAAAGGGGGTTGGAAAAATTCCTGGAGGCGAAGGCTATCCCTGGCTACTAGCCCTGAAGGTTGTGTGCTATCTCCAGTATTCAAGACAGTAAGCCTGTGTGCACCAGTTGCTGGGGAACATGGGTGGGAGGGTGCTGTTGCACCGTGTCCTGCTTTGTTGGTCCCTGGCCAACGGCTGCTTGGCCACTGTGTGAACAGAGTGCTGGACTAGATGGACCCTTGGTCTGATCCAGCTTGGCAGTTCTTATGTTCTTATGGATGCATGTATCTACAGGACTGAGTCATAAAAATAAGTGAAAAGGAGAGAACTGCACTGCCCAAAAGATTAAAGGTAGAGCTTGCATAATAATAACAAAAATGCAAGTAAATCCCAGTGTAGCCCAGAAGGGGGCAGGGGAGAGTGATAATTTCCCCCAAAACCAACCAAACCAAACCACCTTCACCAGAACACTTTCTCTTTGAATTAAGGGAAATAGCAACAGTGGACACTGAATAGAGGAACTCAAGCATATATCTGGAACTGAATCTGATTTCAATGTTAATTTTTCAAAATGGAACTTAACATTGTATGCTCATACAAAATGCTATCAATTGTCTATCTTTTTTTTTACATTTTGTTTTAGGGCACCTGGGCGATTTCTTTATCGTGATCATGCTATCCCTTTGCACAAAGGGGGAAGTGTCCTTGAGAGGACTATAGTTTGGGATTTGCTGACGGTCGTGTAGGCAAGGACGTTTTCAGAATGAAAGCCCACACCGATCCATTTGTAAATCTTCTTGAATATATGAAAGGATAATCAGGCTGACAGAGACAGCTGAGCTATGGCATATCTCATTTGAATTCCCTCTTTCCCTTAGGCCTTGTCTACAAGAAATATGCATACATTGTACCACAAAAAAACAAAACAAAAAACCGGAAAACTGAATGAGAACAATGCCCACTTCTAGTCGAGTTCTGAATGTATTTATTTTTTCACCTCCTGCTTGTACTTCTAACATTAACTTTTTCATGAGGCTTGAATGCATCTCAGTTTCCCTTTATACCCTTTCCCTCATTGTGGCTCAATGATGCTATTTTGCACAGCAGCAGCAGCAGCAGCCTGTAGGCCCTAATAACTGAGCACCATAGGGGTGCATCCTGCAAGCCTTACTAGGCTACTAGTTCTACTAGTCTTTATTATGCAACCAAAATAGGTTTTAGCCAATATCATCCACCACAGCATCAACAAAAGACATCTTACAGTACAATATATAACAGAACATTATCATAGTTTAGTCACAATAAGATATATTAATTGCAGTTCCGTTAATACATCGAGATAAAATTTATGGCTCTGTCATCCTTACTTTCAGTTATCCTGTTGATTATTTTGTCTCACGGTACATTGCACATCAGTACTTTAGGTATTATTTAAAACAATAATAATAATCATAATAACGCCGCCACCACTACAAACCTGCTTTTTAAGATAATTGCTCATAATAAAGCTTACAACATTCAAAATAAAAAACATCACATAATCTGTAAGAGCAATACAATTGCAACATGACAAAAACACACAAATCGTTCCATTGGTGTATTTTTTTTTTAAAAAAGCATAGAATTATTGAATGTGCTACATGCTGCATTTTTTAAGTTGGATCCAAACTTAATCATATTTATAGTAGATCCATTAAAATAATCAATGGGACTTAGGTTGACCAAGCCCAAATTCCATTTAATATGAACTAGGTAAGAGCAATTCTGTGTCCCCCGGATAGCATCTGAAAGGCCACCGGATATTTAAGATCCCTGGATCAGAGTTTGGAGATGGCGCTCTGACCTTGGAGGAGGGAATCATGTTCCGAACCCCTTCAGGTGTGGAAGAAACGGGCCGGCTGCCTCTCTGAGGTCGGGGACTCAACCTTGGGGGATGAGGAAAGGGCTGTCCTGAAATGTCTCCAGCCTCCTTCCCTCGCCCTTTGAAAGGCAGAGTGGCAGGACGGGTAGAGGAAGGCAAAGATCACCTCTGTTGAGCCTCCTGCTCTGCATTGGATGATTGTAGTTCAAAGGCTTATGAGCATCGAGTGTGGAAACAATAGGATTGTGTTCTAAGGCTTTTAATTTTTCAGTTGATAAAAAGACCAGTAAGATGGTGCACATTCATGACATTACTTCTGTGGAATGGCTTGTTTTCAGTGAGAGTACACTCTTGAAAGATCATCTTCTGCTTGGGTGTGCTATAACAAGAAGGAAGGAAGGAAGGAAGGAAGGAAGGAAGGAAGGAAGGAAGGAAGAAAAAGCCCTAAATAGAGTTTATAAAGCATATATTTCTTTGCTAAAGAATTTCCTTGAAATACATTGGGAACCATATCCATCCATGCAGCGGTCTTTCTTGCAGGGGTTAGGTGGTATTTGAACCTCTCTTTTGCTGCATTACTTGACACAGCTTTACTTCTGGGTCCTCAGGTGGCGGATGTGGCATTCTGTCGAATACATCTGCTCAGATGATGGCAACAAGGAAGAGGGCCTTTTCGGTGGTGGCCCCCCGACTGTGGAATGATCTCCCCGATGAGGCTCGCCTGGCGCCAACACTGTTATCTTTCAGGCGCCAGGTCAAGACTTTTCTTTTCTCCCAGGCATTTAACAGCATTTAACCACGCTAAGTTTGTTTTCTAACATACCCCAGAACTGTTGTTTTTTAAATGGATACTGATGTTTTTATACTGTTGTTTTTATGTTTCTGATGGTTTTTAAATTTTGTATACTTTTTAATGTCTACTGTTTTAACCTTTGTGAACCGCCCAGAGAGCTTCAGCTGTGGGGCAGTATATAAATGTAATAAATAAATAAATAAGTAAGCAAGCAAGCTATGGCCATTTCTACACCTGCCGTTTTTCCAGGGATCATCCCTGTACATGCAAATGACACACAAGGGATCCTGGGAGCAGGCAGGGACGATCCCTCAATTATCCTGGGATAATCCTTAGGTGTAGAAAGGGCCTATGCCTATTTCTGGAGGATTGGACGACTGTCATTCATGCTCTGGTTAACTTCTAGTGTAATGCACTCTATGGTGGCTTGTCCTGGAGACAGCTCAGAAGCATCAGGTTGAGCAAAATGTGGCTGTCCACTTGATGATGGGTCAAGCAGAGATTCCCTATTCTGGACAATTTCCACTGGCTGCCACTATGCTACAAGGCTCAATTCAAGATGTTGGTCATAACCTTTATAGAGCCACATATCTTAGCAAACACAGTCTCCCAGGAGGATCTTCTCTGCTATTATGATTGTGTCAGCAAATCTTGCTGAGGTTGTCTTGCCCATGGGAGAGCTTGCCAAGGACCCAAAATCTGGCTTTATCAGTAGTGTTACCAATGCACTGGGATTCCCTCCTGCAGAAGTCATGGCAGGGTTTATTGTTCCACCAGACTTTGGGCTGCATGCTATAAAAGTGATCTATGCCATGGGTCCCCAATGTGGTATCCACGGGCACCTGAAAATATTTCCCCTATTTTCTTTTAATATACATACATAGATTTATATGAAATGCATACAACTTTCTAGCAATTATAACAAGAGTGGACCAAATGTCCTAATAAGTATCCACTTGAAGGTGTCGACTATATGACAGTGTTCAGTGAAAACGTTGTAAGGTTCTCGATCCATTGCATTATCGGAGGTGAGTGTTTATCTTTCCAATGTTGTAATATCAGTCTTTTGAGGGTATGGTATAGCTGTGCTTCTATACAATTATTTACAGCAGCAGTGTCAAAATCAAAATAATTGTAATGCTAGCTAACCTCTGCTAGGAGAAGGCACCTTAAGAAGAAGCAGCTCTCAAAAGGGTGCAGTGAATCCATTTACGCTGACATTTGTTAATTTCCATGAAGCAGTGAATAGACTGTTCCAGTAAAAAAAAATTCTGAATGATAACCTCCCCGCAAAAAGGAGCAACCACAGTGCACTACGTTCAGCTGTATTGCACTGCCAGCAATTAAGCGAATGAGACAATCCTCTATTAAAGAGAAGTTGTGGTGTCCAATAGACATGAAACAAACATTTTTGCTGAATAAGACGCAGCCTAAGATCCATAGTCACAGCACGTAGACACCAAAGCAGTGATCTACTGATTAAGCATTTTGTGGTGATGCCCGTAGCAGAATCTCAAATTCACAAATGCACTCACGGGTCCAAAGAGGTTGGGGACCCTGATCTATATGTTTCAAAAATAATACAGACATCCCAAGAACATTAAGTTGGTATTAACACAGTGACTAACTATGTATGTTTACCTGGAAGTAAGTCCCACTGAGTTCACTGGGGCATATTCCCAAGTAAGCTGGGAAGTTTTGGGTATCAAGTCTTGAGCTCCCACAGTGGCCTTAGCAAAGCCAGTATCCTTTTGCTTCAAGCCCTTCCTCTACAACATGAGGATAATAGGGCTGTTGCAAGGATTACCGAGATAATGTATGTGAAGCCCTTTCAATACTTGTAATGTGCTATATAAATGCTAATTATATGATCATGATTAGAGAGCAGTCCATCGCAACTGAGGATCACATATTTTTTCAAAGAGAACAGACTGCTTCCCTTCCCATTTATATTACCACTTGAGGGTTCTAGCAATGGCCAATTTGTGGCAATTGCGGTTGCTGCTGGCCACTTGGAGGCACCATTTGTAGACCCTCGCTTGGAGCGGCTTGTGGAAGAGTTGGTCACCCTAACATGACAGCATATAGCACAAGGGCACATTAGCGCTGCCTTGGTGTAGTTTCACCTGCTGTTCCCTGGAACAGGCAGCACCATAAGAGTGCAGGCCGAATAACACACCATAGTCATGGCCAAAGGCCCCTCCAGTTCAGGACTGCCTGTGTTACCTGTCGCACCTGTACTGAAAATTGGCCACAGGTTGTTCAGTGAAGGGTGTTGATTTAGCTGTACTGAGGGAGATGAGAGGGCAAGCCCCGCAGAGAGGCTGGATTTCCCCCCTCCCCATTCTTTTTTCTTGTGTGTCCAGTCTTTCTCGATGCTTAGTTTGTGTGCAGGGACTGTTTTGTTTTACTGATTATATGTGATCTGAGAGCCTTTTTGGCTGAGAATTGGGATAAAATCAATCAATCAATCAATCCTCCCTCTTCATTTTATAAGGAAGGCATTTTCCCACAGCTTAATCTAGTAATCCTGGGAGTTGCTTGCAGTTCTCTTGAGCTAACTGCCTGACTTGCTTGCTCGAACCTCTTAGACACTGGAATACTGCGTCCTGTTCTGGGCACCACACTTCAAGAAGGATGCAGACAAGCTGGAGGGGGTTCAGAGGAGGGCGATGAGGATGATCAGGGGTCTGGAAACAAAGGCCTGTGAGGAGAGACTGAAAGAACTGGGCATGTTTAGCCTGGAGAAGAGAAGACTGAGCGGAGACAGGATAGCACTCTTCAAATACTTAAAAGGTTGTCACACAGAGGAGGGCCAGGATCTCTTCTCGATCATGTCAGACTGGAGGACACAGAACTGCAGGACACAGTAACTATGGGCTCAAGTTACAGGAAGCCAGATTCTGGTTGGACATCAGGAAAAACTTCCTGACTGTTAGAACAGTACGACAATCCCTGTGCCTGTTTGCATTCTCTTCCCCTCCTTATTGTTTTACTATGATTTTATTAGATTGTAAGCCTATGCGGCAGAGTCTTGCTATTTACTGTTTTACTCTGTACAGCACCATGTACATTGATGGTGCTATATAAATAATAATAATAATAATAATAATAATAATAATAATTTGAGATGCAGGGATGCTTTAAGGTGGATTCCTGCACTGAGTTGGACTTGATGGCCTTAGAGGCCTGTACCAACTCTACTATTCTATGATTCTATGACAACTGTTCGAACTGTTTGGAAATCATTTGCATGCAGTTTGCTATAGATGAGTTTACATGAAGTAGTCAACATACCATGATTTCCTGCTCTAATTCTGCTGTTTTTCATTCTTCTCAGGAAGATGCTTTTGCCCTAACAGTTATTTCTCTATATTTCTGAAGTAGCTTCTTTTCTCTCAAAGCAATTGAAAAGCTCCAGTATAGAGATCATGTGGGGGGTGTCTTATCAAGATGGAGTGACTGAAAAAATGGGGTGATGTGGGAAATTACCACATATTGCAATCCTTTTTCAAAAACAATGGTTTAAACTCACCTTTAGCTATTACACTTTTGTGGCAAATAATGTTTTTGTGCTTTATAGGAAATGTTCAGTGGAATGTATTGTATAATGTGTTGTAGAATTCTATGAGCTCTAGGTAGGTTCCTGCTTCTAAAACCTGGATAGGTTTACTTTTTAGGGAGGGAGGGGGGAATTCAACATACTGCTCTGGTCTGAGACTGCAGGAAATTCATTTAGAGATGCCCTTAAAAGTTCCATTAATATATATATATATATATATATATATATATATATATATATATGAAATGCAATAGTCAAAGACATATGTTAGAAATGACAGTGCTGGCAGGAGAAAAATCAATTCCCTTGTGCTATTTTGCAAAGCCCTTTAGTCAATTTTCTTCTCTGCACTGGGAGATGCTGAGGCTGATTTGAAGGCTAGCATGAAGTAGAGAAAATATTCCCCACGTTCATTATTGAAGATTACTGTTTTTCTGAGCGGGCCCATTCCTTAACTTCAGGGATGACTAAGAAGACAAAGTGTTACGAGTCTATTTACAACTCGTTTCCTGCCGGGATTCACAGATTCTCCAGCCAGCTCGCCAGGCCCTCATCTATACGGCTTCTGTAATGCTGCACCTGGCAGCGCGAGCCGGGGGTGCAGCTGCATGGACGCTCCGTCCCAGCGTCTACGTGGGAAGGAGCGCAGTTGAGGGTTTCCAGAGGCACCTGGGAGCATCCGCCCCCTCTTCTCTGGTAAGTGGGGTTCTTTTAATGGGGAAAGTGTGGTTTCTTTTTGTTTGTTTAGCTGTAAATGCGAAGGGTTGCATTTACAGCTAACTTTGGGGAGGAACGAGGCAGCCAGCTCTCCTCCCTCTGAGCTTGCTCTGGCTGCCCCGTTATTCTCCCCCCATTTTTTTTTAATCTTTAGATGCAAACCTTTTTTTTTAAATAAAAAAATAAAAAAAACTGGGGCGGGGGAGAGGAACGGGGCAGTCAGAGCGAGCTCAGAGGGAGGAGAGCCGGCTCTCTGCCCTGTTCCTCCCCCCTCCCTGATGTTCCTGGCAGTGGCGGCTGACTCCATGCTGCCCCGTTCCTCTCCCCCCCCCGTTCTTTAAAATGTATCACTGTGGAGCCTGGAGTTCCCTGTCCACCCCCTTCTCCCTTTAATTTTCTTTTCTTAAAAAGGCTCCACAGAGGCACGGAGCCTGGCTCCAAGCTAAAAATACAAGATGCGGCCGCCTCTCCGAAGGGATCCAGCGCCAAAGCCCCAAAGCTCTGCGTTAAAAAAGTCCCCGACTTTTTTAACGCAGAGCTTTGGGGCTTTGGCGCTGGATCCCTTCGGAGAGGCGGCCGCATCTTGTATTATTATTATTATTATTATTATTATTATTATTATTATTATTATTAATTTATTTATATAGCACCATCAGTGTACATGGTGCTGTACAGAGTAAAACAAAAAATAGCAAAACCCTGCCGCATAGGCTTACATTCTAATACAATCATAATAAAACAATAAGAAGGGGAAGAGAATGCACCAAATAGGCACAGGGTAGAGTAAAACTAACAATATAAAAGTCAGATCAAAATCAAGTTTTAAAAGCTTTAGAAAAAAGAAAAGTTTTTAACTGAGCTTTAAAAACTGTGATTGATCTTGTAGTTCGCAAATGTTCTGGAAGAGCGTTCCAGGCGTAAGGGGCGGCGGAAGAAAATGGACAAAGCCGAGCAAGGGAAGTGGAGACCCTTGGGCAGGTAAGAAACATGGCATCAGAGGAGCGAAGAGCACGAGCGGGGCAATAGTGTGAGATGAGAGAGGAAAGATAGGAAGGAGCTAGACCGTGAAAAGCTTTGAAGGTTAACAAGAGAAGTTTATATTGGATTCTGAGGTGAATTGGAAGCCAATGAAGAGATTTCAGAAGTGGAGTAACATGGTCATAGCGGCGAGCCAAGAAGATAATCTTAGCATCAGAGTGGTGAACAGAAACCAACGGACTGATGTGAGAAGAAGGAAGGCCAGTGAGAAGAAGGTTGCAGTAGTCCAACCGAGAAATAACCAATGCATGAACAAGAGTCTTGGCAGAAGAGACAGACAAAAATGATCGAATCTTGGCAATATTATACAGGAAAAAATGACAGGATTTAGCTACTGCCTCAATAGGAATAAAGGAGAGCGAGGAATCAAATATAAAGCCAAGACTACGAGCTTCCTTGACTGGAGTAAGCGTAACATCATTGATGGTAAGAGAGAATGAGAGATGAGGAGAAGGTTTAGGAGGAAAAACAAGCAATTCAGTCTTTGCCATATTAAGTTTCAAATGACGATGAAGCAACCAAGCTGAGATATCTGAAAGACATGCCGAGATACGATCATGAACATCAGAAGAAAGTTCCAGAGATGAAGGATATAATTGTGTATCATCGGCATACAGATGATATTGGAGGCCATGAGATTGAATAAGATTACCCAAGGGCAACATGTATAAAGAAAACAACAACGGACCAAGCACCGAGCCTTGCGGAACCCCTACTGAAAGGGGAAAAGAAGAAGACGAGCTGCCATTAGCCAACACATTAAAAGAGCAACCCGCTAGATAGGAGGCAAACCAGTTATAGACGGAGCCACAAAATCCGAGGTCATGAAGGGATTCCAAAAGAAGATTGTGATCAACCGTGTCAAAGGCTGCAGTAAGATCCAGGAGAATAAGAATGGAATAAAGGCCTTTAGACTTGGCAATAAGAAGATCATTCGTAATCTTAGTAAGGGCTGTTTCAGTGGAATGCAAAGGACGGAATCCAGATTGAAAAGGATCCAGAGCAGAGTTACTAGAAAGAAAATCAAGACAATGAGAGTAGACCACACGCTCCAGGATCTTTGAAACAAAAGACAACAAAGAGACAGGTCGGTAATTAGACAGAGAAAGCACACCAAGAGTAGGTTTTTTGAGAATAGGAGGGTCTGTAGCATGTTTAAAAGCAGAAGGAAATGAACCAGAGGACAAAGAAAAAATAATAATATGAAGCAAGGAAGGGAGGATAGTAGGGATAAGATTAATAAAGACCCGAGAAGGAATCGGATCACGAGAACACGTGGAAGGCTTCGAAGAGCGCAGTATTCTAGACAGTTCATCAGCTGAGACCAAAGGGAACGCAGAGAAATTTGCAGGAGGAACTGACAGATGAGGGACAGGAACTGGAAGAGGAGCAGAACTGGCAAGATCAGAGTGAATAGTTTGGATTTTAGCATAGTCGATCATCAACCGCCACTCCGAAGCTGCCCTGGGGCAAAGCGCCCATGTAGACGAGCCCCAAGGCGAGTTTCCCTGCTGTCCGGCAAGTGCCCAACACAAATACACCTCTTGTGTTGGGTGCAAGAAACTAA